>NC_142870.1:139830075-140133106 GCF_051225735.1 Oryctolagus cuniculus
AAAGATTTATTATTTATTTATATATTTATTATTTTGAAAAGAAAGAGAAAGAAGAGATTTCACATTTGCTGATTCAGTCTCTCCATATGGCTGCCATGGTAAAAGCCAGGAGCGCAGAACTCCATCTGGGTCTCCCACATAGGTGGCAGGGACCCAGGTAGTTGGGCCATCTTCCTCTGCTTTACCAAGTGCGTTAGCAGGAAGCTGGATTGAAAGTGGACCAGCCAGGATTCAGAATGGCACACACATGGGTTGCCATCATTGTATGTGGTGGCTTTAACCCCCTGTGTGACAATGCTGACCCTATTCTGTTTTTAGTTTTGTTTGTTTATTTACTGCATCCAAAAAAAACCCCTCTTTCCATGTTTTTACAGTCTTCATCAATACCATTCTTAGAGCTTGTGCTGTCTCATTGTTTATGAATCATAATATTTTTTTTTCTTTTTTTTTTTTGACAGGCAGAGTGCACAGTGTGAGAGAGAGAGAGACAGAGAGAAAGGTCTTCCTTTGCCGTTGGTTCACCCTCCAATGGCCGCCGCGGCCAGTGCGCTGCGGCCGGCGTACCGCGCTGATCCGATGGCAGGAGCCAGGAACTTCTCCTGGTCTCCCATGGGGTGCAGGGCCCAAGGACTTGGGCCATCCTCCACTGCACTCCCTGGCCACAGCAGAGAGCTGGCCTGGAAGAGGGACAACCGGGACAGAATCCGGCACCCCGACCGGGACTAGAACCCAGTGTGCCGGCGCCGCTAGGCGGAGGATTAGCCTAGTGAGCCGCGGCGCCAGCTGAATCATAATATTTTAAACATTTCCCCATTTTCTTATTGTTAGATATTTAAGACTTATGTTGATTTTGTATACAAACAGACACAACACACACTCACACATAACACACATGGATACTTAAAAAATTCATGGTGAATGGAATTTAAAGGTAAGTTTATTTTGGTGTAAAAAAATTGAAATCTATGTATATGAGGGGTCTTTAAGAAGTTCATGAAAAAATGTGTTATGAAAAAAACTGGTATCCATGGGTTTCAAACATTTTTTGCAGCAAAATAAGCTTATCCTTTAATTTTGTTTTTTGAACTTATTGATGTTTTATTATATATGATATATATATTTATCCCTCAGATATGTGTGCATATATTTATATATGTTATAACATACGCGTGTTTAATATCATAATGTCTTTAGTCACATAGACTTTTTTTTTTTTTTTAAGATTTATTTATTTATTTGGAAGTCAGAGTTACACAGGGAGGGGAGAGGCAGAGAGAGAGAAGTCTTCTGTTTGATGGTTCACTCCTCAGATGGCCACAACGGCCGGAGCTGCGCTGATCCGAAGCCAGGAGCCAGGAGCTTCTTCTGGGGATCCCACACCGGTGCAGGGGCCCAAGGACTTGGGCCATCTTCTACTGCTTTCCCAGGCCACAGCAGAGAGCTGGATTAGAAGTGGAGCAACCGGGACTAGAACTGGCAGTCATATGGGATGCCGGCGCTTCAGGCCAGGGCGTTAACCTTCTGTGCCGTAGCACCAGCCCCAGGCTTTTGTTTCTTATAATTAATTTTCTTAAGATAAATAATCCAGGCCAGTGCCACGGCTCCATAGGCTAATTCTCCACCTGTGGCTCCAGCACCCTGGGTTCTGGCCCCGGTCGGAGCGCTGGATTCTGTCCCAGTTGCTCCTCTTCCAGTCCAGCTCTCTGCTGTGGCCCAGGAGTACAGTGGAGGATGGCCCAAGTGCTTTGGCCCTGCACTCGCATGGGAGACCAGGAGAAGCTTCTGGCTCCTGGCTTCGGATCAGCACGGTGTGCTGGCCGCTGTGTGCCGGCCACAGCGGCCTTTTGGAAGGTGAACCAATGGAAAAAGGAAGACCTTTCTCTCTGTCTCTCTCTCTCATTGTCCACTCTGCCTGTCAAAAAAAAAAAAAAAAAAAAAGATAAATAATCCAGCAGTACAGTTACTGGTTAGGACATTTTAAACAATTCTTATTTAAGTTAAAATAAATTACCAAACTCTACACCTACACCATCACATATTATCTCTTACCCCCATGTATCTTCATCCTTGCTTCTTTTTTTTTTTTTAATATTTATTTTATTTATTTGAAAGAGTTACATCCTTGCTTCTGACATGGATTCATGCCCGCTGTGCTTCAGCCTCAGTGGTGTTTTTTTTGGGAAGCCAATTTGCATTTTGAGAGTTTAAAAGTGTTGATTTCCTCAGGCTGTTTATTTAAGCTACTTAGAACCTGTAGCAAGAAAGTACTCATTTGTATATAGTACTCTTTTTTTTTCTGTTATCACTATTCTGCTATTAATCCTATCCAATGAATTTTTCCAGATCCTGTACTTTTCAATACTAGAGTTTATATTTGATTCTTTTTAATTTTATATTATAAACAAATATGTTGTAGATTCTAGATCTGTTTATATTGTTCTAAAGAGTATTTTTTTTTTAACTTGGTTTTAGTGGGCACTTCATTGAACTCTGACTGAAAACTGTTTACCATGGCATGGGTGACAACTCAAATCTTAATTTCGATTTTGAAAATTTTAGCCTTAACTGTACTACTTGGAGCCTGTCCCAGGCATGTATATGCGTGGTTCAGGAGTTTGTCACAAATTTGGCAGTTTATACACAGAATTTGGGACTTCCCTTGTCTGGATCAAAGAATGGTGAACTCACCTGGCTAGCCAAGTTTGACTTTGTTGGTCTCCCCCTATTACTTTGAGATAGTGTTTAAAAGAGATATTTCACCCAATAAGTCTAGGTGTTATCTGCAATAGGATTGATCCAGTAGGAGGTAAAGGACAATATCAGAAGCAGAAACAGAAAGTCACTAAAACAGGATGTTTCTGGTCCCGTTTATCAGTGATAGACTGGAAGTACGTGTCAGACAGTGGGCAGTAGATGAGTAAATTATAGTTTCTGCTGAACAGAATATCACGCAATTATTTAGTATTTAGACATGGTTTACAATAATGTGGGGAAAATGTGACATCTAAGGCAAGCTGAAAAACAGTACAGCCATGTGTTCTCTAATAATGGGATTTGTTCTAAGAAATATGTCATGTGAAATCAGGTATATGGTATAGCTGACTAGACACCTAGGCTGTTTGGTCTGGGGTTAGGGGGAGATGAGGGAGCTATAATCTTGCTAGGACCATAATGAACAAAACACCACAATATCAAACACAAGAGAACTAACGTAATCAAGAGGAGCTGTGAACATGCTGTTTTATAGTAAACTGGTTTTAACAAAGAAAAAGGAAGTAGTATACTTGGGGTGTGCATTTGACCCAGTAGTTAAGATGTTGGGTTGGAACAACTGCATCCTATATTGTAATGCCTGGGTTTGAGTCTCAGCTAAACTTCTGATTCTAGCTTCTTGCTAATGCGTACCCAGGGAGGCAGCAGATAAGATGGATAGTTCAAGTATTTGGATCCCTGTTACCCAGCTGGGAAACCTGGATTGGGTTCTTGCTCCTGGCTTCAGCCTGGCCCAGCCTAGATTTTGTGGGCATTTGAAAAGTGATTCAAAATATGGGAGCCTTGCCTGTCTCTCGAATAAAGGGAAAACACTCTGAAATATTGATAGAAATGCAGTATAGTAGGGGCCAGCACCCGTGGCATAGCAGGTAAAGCTGCCACCTGTAATGCCGGCATCCCATATGGTCGCCGGTTCCAGTCCCAGCTGCTCCACTTCCGACCCAGCTCTCTGCTATGACCTGGGAAAGCAGTAGTAGATGGCTCAAGTCCTTGGGTCTCTGTACCTGAGTGGGAGACCTGGAGGAAGCTCTAGGCTCCTGGCTTTGGATCGGCTCAGCTTCCGCCATTGGTGATCATTTGGGGAGTGAACCAGCAGATGGAAGACTTCTCTCTCTCTGCCTCTGCCTCTTTGTAACTCTGCCTTTCAAATAAATAAGTAAATAAAATCTTTAAAAAGAAAAAATAAATGCAGTATAGTACAAACAAGCAAGTACAAACAAGTAACATAGTCATTTATTATCAAATGTTTGTTAATATACATAATTGTATATGCTGTTTTTATATGACTGGCAGTACAGGTTTGTTTACTGTTGCATTACTACAGACATGTAAGTAATTACTTGGTGATGGAAATTTTTTAGCTCCATCATAATATCATGGAGACACCTTTGTATTATGTAATCTGTTGTTGACCAAAACATCGTATGTGGCACGAATATGGAAATTTACTAATCATGTAATGGTGTTTTTCCTTGAATCTTTGATTTATTGCAAGGGCTCTTAACGTATTTACAGTTGTCCCTCCTTATGCATCAGGATTGGTTTCAGGATCACTGTGGATACCAAGTCCCTCAATAAAATGACTTATGAGTTTCATGTAATCTAGTACATCTTCCCCTATACTTTAAATCGTCAGTAGACTACTTATGTAAACACTTGTTATATACTCTGTGTTAGGGAATAAGGACGAGAAAAGACCTTATGTTCAGTACAGATAAAAGCCGTTATAGGACTACATGCTTCTTCTGTCCACAGGAGCTGGGTTTAGCTCATGGATGGAACATGAGGACCCAGGGTCTGGCTGTATGAAAGTGAGGTTGTGATTAGTAAAATATAAATTCACTTTGAAGTGTCACAAAACTTGACATCCTGATCGTAGTTTCCTCTGTCAACTTTCTAAGATTATTATATTGCTGTACAGTTGTATAATGGTCACAAAATTTTTCTCAAGTTTGAAAATACTGAGAGGCTGACGCTAAGTAAAAGCTGCTGCCTGCAGTGCCAGCATCCCATATGGGCACCAGTTCGAGTCCCAGCTGCTCCACTTCTGATCCAGCTCTCTGCTGATGGCCTGGGAAAGCAGTAGAAGATGGCCCAAGTCCTTGGGCCCCTGCACCTGCATGGGAGACCTGGAAGAAGCTCTTGGCTCCTGGCCTCAGATCGGTGCACTTTTGGCATTGTGGCCAATTGAGGAGTGAACCAGTGGATGGAAGACTTCTCTTTCTGCCTCTCCTTGTCTCTCTGTGTAATTCTGTGTTTCAAATAGATAAATAAATATTTTTAAAAAAATAATACCACTTGAAAAAAAAGAAAATACTGGGAGTAAATATTATAAATAAAACAGACGAAAAATAATGCAATGAATATATTATTTTAGTTTTGTTAGAAATCTTTTTTTTTTCTCTTTTTTTTTGACAGGCAGAGTGGACAGTGAGAGAGAGAGACAGAGAGAAAGGTCTTCCTTTGCCGTTGGTTCACCCTCCAATGGCCGCTGCGGCTGGCTCACCGCGCTGATCCGATGGCAGGAGCCAGGTGCTTCTCCTGGTCTCCCATGCAGGTGCAGGGCCCAAGGACTTGGGCCATGCTCCACTGCACTCCCTGACCACAGCAGAGAGCTGGCCTGGAAGAGGAGCAACCAGGACAGAACCCAGCACCCCGACCAGGACTAGAATCTGAGGTGCTGGCACCACAGGCGGAGGATTAGCTTATTGAGCCGCGGCACCGACTAGAAATAGATCTTTTTCCTTGTGCTTTTCTTTGAATTTCTTCATGAGCATGTATTTTTCTTTTCTTTCTTTTTTTTTTTTTTAATGATTTATTTATTTATTTGAAAGAGCTACAGAGAGGCAGAGGCAGAGAGAGGTCTTCTGTCCACTGGTTCACTCCCCAGATGGCCACAATAGCTGGAGCTATGCTCACCTGACGCTAGGAGCCAGGAGATTCTTTAAGTTCTCCCATGTGGGTGCAGGGGCCCAAGGACTTGGGCCATCCTCTATTACTTTCCCAGGCCATAGCAGAGAGCTGGATTGGAAGTGGAGCAGCCAGAACTTGAACCGGCATCTGTATGGAATGCTGGTACTGCAGACTGGAACTTTAACCCCATCAAACCATAGTGCTGACCCTGTATTTCTCAATTAAAGGAGAAAATTAACAAAAAAATTTCCCCTACCAGCTATCCCATGTGTGAGGGCAAGAACCAAGGTGGAAATTGTTGATTTTGAAAAGGAATTCTTTGGGGCTGGCACTGTGCCACAGCAGGTTAAAGCCCTGGCCTGAAGCGCCGGCAACCCATATGAGCGCTGGTTTGAGTCTCTGCTGCTCCTCTTCCAATCCAGCTCTCTGATATGGCCTGGGAAAGTAGTAGAGGATGGCCCAAGTCTTGAGGCCCCTGCACCCATGTGGGAGAACTAGAAGAAGCTCCTGGCTCCTGGCTCCTGGCTTCGGATTGGTGCAGCTCCGGCCATTGTGGCCATCTGGGTAGTGAACCAATGGATGAAAGACTCTTCTCTACCTCTCTGTAACTCTGTCTTTCAAATAAATAAAATAAACCTTAAAAAAAAAAAAAGAAAGATGGTAGTACTTTCCAAAGTGATCTATAGGTTCAACATAGTTCATTTCAGAATCCCAGCTGTTTTTTGTTTCTTTTGTAAAAACTGACAGGGTGATTCTAAAATTCTCAAGGAAGGTATTTGAGATATTTGCATCCCATATCAGAGGACCTGAATCAAGTCCAGGCTACTCTGCTTCCCATCCAGCTCCCTGCCAGTGCATCTAGTAAGCGGTAGGTCGTGGCCCAAGTACTTGATTTCCTGCCACCCAGGAAGGTGGGAGACACAGATGGCATTCCTGGCTCCAGGCTTCAGCCTGGCCAAGCCCGGGCTGTTTGGACCATTTGGGGAGTGAACCAGATGGAAGATGTCTCTTTGTCACACTACCATTTAGATGAATAAATATTTTAAAAAGGAATATTATAAAATATAATAATAATGAGTATGATTGCTAATACCTATCTTATTGTGGTAAAATATGTATAATATAATACTTATTGTAACTATTTTTAAATGTACAATCCATTGGCATTAAATATATTCACAGTCTTGTGTAACCATCACTGCCTCTATACCCCCAGTTTTTTCATCATCATCCACAAATGAAAGCTTTTTGTATCCAGTGAGCAATAACTTTCCCTTCTCCCTTTACCCCAGCCTCTAGTAAGCTCTGTTCTACTTTCTGTCTCGATGACTTGGCCTATTCTAGGGACTTAATGTAAGTGAACTCACCCATTCTTTGTCATTTTGTACCTAGCATCTTTGATTTAGCGTAAGGTTTTAAAAGTCTATATATGTTGTAGCATATAGCAGAATTTCCTTTTTTGGCTGAATAATTTTTATTATTTCTATATATCACATTTCAGTTGTTCGCTCATCTGTTAATGGATCTACAGGGAGACGATAGGTTATTTCACCTTTTGGCCCTCGGGTTAACACTGCTGTGATCAGTGGTGTCTCTGTATCTTTTTGAGACTTTGCCCTCAGTTCTTTTGATATATTCATTCCTAGGAGTGAAATTGCTGGGTCCTTTGGTTACATATTTAAGCTTTTTCTTGTTAAGTGTTTATTTATTGCATTTATTTGAAAGGTAGAGAGGGTGGTGGTGGAAATCTTCTATCCTCTGGTTCATTTCCCAGATGTCCGCAACAGCCAGGCAGGGCCAGGAACTCAATCCAGGTCTCCCATGTGGGTGGCGGGGACCCAAGTACTTGAGCCATCACTGCTGCCTCTAAGGGTCTGCATTAACAGGAAGCTGGAGTCTGAAGCAAGACCAGGATTCACACCGAGGCGCTCGGATGTGGGAAGCAGGTAACCAAAGCAGGGTCTTCACCGGTGTGCTGAATGCTCACTCCTGAATGATCATTTTACCCTTTCGACATCCACTCTGCCTCTCAGCCTCGTCCTGTTGAATCATGGTGCCACCCGCTTGTGGCCCGACCCAGCAACTGAGGTTCCGTCTTTGGCTCCTTTCTCATTCTCCCTCCTTCCAGTCAAATCGCTCCTAGCCTGCTGAATCCCTCAGCCCTTTTGGCCCATTTTCTGTTTCCACTGCTACTGCCCTAGGCCAGACTACTGTAAACTGTTTCCTGGTTTCTCATAGCTGTTTTCTTTGCTTCTTGGTTAACTTCTTTTGGTTTCACTCACTGGACTATAGCTACATACCTTTTCTCAAACACACATCTGAACTAGTCTTTCCATGTTAAATAAACCTTTTGATAGTTCCCTATTGCCCTCAAGATAAAGCCTGAACTCCAGTTTAAGAGATCCTGCATGATAGGGTTCTTGTTTTCATCTCAGTCTTATCTCAGACACACCTGCACTCCTGCCCCGTTGGACTCCTGTCAGCTCCCATGCCCTCTCTCCTTGCAGCCCTGCTGGGCGCCCTTCTCTGGGCCTGGAATGTTGTGCTCCCTTCACTCTGTCCTTCCTGCGGCTCCTGCTATCCGTTTCACCTCACATGTAAGCTCAGCACCCCACCCCCCGCCCGGCCCTGGGCCACTGATGGTATGCATCTATCCCTGTTGTGTAGCAGAAGCCTGTAGTTTAATTATTGTTCTTCTCATCTGATTGTAAACTCCAGGAAGTCAGAAACGTTTATCTTATTCATCATGGTATCGCTGGGATAGGTTCTGGAAGTGTCTCTGCCTTAGTATCGGTCTGCTCTAGGAGCTCTGTTGAAAGAATGTATGTCCTTTCTACTGCCCGCAGTACCTCTGGCCAGGGCCAAACTCCTGTTTACTCTTCAAAAGTCCAGCTGAACATGCATTCCTCTGCGCTTCCTTGTCCCCTGGCCTCCTTGGTGCTACCTTTGGACCCAATGCACTCTGTTACTGCCGTTCCCACATTGCTTTGTGATTCTTTCTATCTTTCTTTTTTTCCTTGGCCAGACAGGGAGCTCCCTGAGGGCAAGGTTTTTTTTAAATATTTTTGTCCCCTGGGTCTAGCTTGGTGTCTCTCCCAGTTATACTTAGAGATACTGAACTGTTCAGAGCTTTTATGAAACAGAACATCCTCAGGCTTTTTATCAAAGTACTTTTTTATTTTTAGATTTATTTATTTATTTGAAAGGCAGAACTACTGAGAGGCAGAGGCAGAGAGAGAAATTTTCCATCTGCTGGTTCGTTCCTCATATGGCTGCAACGGCTGGAGCTGGGCCAATCCGAAGCCAGGAGCCAGGAGCCAGGCACTTCTTCTGGGTCTTCCACATGAGTGCAGGGGCCCAAGGACTTGGGCCATCTTCTACTGCTTTCCCAGGCCATAGCAGAGAACTGAATCAGAAATGCAGCAGCCAGGTCTCGAACCAGCACCCATATGGGATGCCAGTGCTGCAGGTGGCAACTTTACCCCCTATATCATAGCACTGGCCCCTTAAAAGTATTTTTTGAAACAGTATTAAGGTGCTTAGTGAGGAATATTTCTGAACCCTTTGTCTTAGAACATGTGTTGAAGAGCTGGAAGTTTAAAAGTTGTACAATTACTTAAAATATAGCAAGCCTCAAGGCAATTGTGTATAGCCTGTAACCAGAGAGGGTTTAAAAGCAATTGAGGCCGGCACCGCGGCTCATTAGGCTAATCTTCCGCCTTACGGCGCCGGCACACCAGATTCTCGTCCCGGTCGGGGTGCCGGATTCTGTCCTGGTTGCCCCTCTTCCAGGCCAACTTTCTGCTGTGGCCAGGGAGTGCAGTGGAGCATGGCCCAAGTCCTTGGGCCCTGCACCCCATGGGAGACCAGGATAAGTACCTGGCTCCTGCCATTGGATCAGCGCGGTGCGCCGGCCGCAGCGGCCATTGGAGGGTGAACCAATGGCAAAGGAAGACCTTTCTCTCTCTCTCTCTCACTGTCCACTCTGCCTGTCAAAAAAAAAAAAAAAAGCAATTGAGTATTGGTATATCCTTGCCATGAATTATTGCTGTGAAATATATTGGCCTATATATTATATATTATATAATATAATATACATTATTGAGAAAAATGAGAGGTAAAAATAGTGTAACTCACAACATCTTTATCTGTGGTGGTGAAAGACTAGCAGATCTGTAAGTGAATACGAGGGATTCCTTAGTCATGAGAGGCACCTGTTACTGCATGGCTTGTACCTTTGGATATTATGTAGAAAGGCCACACCTGCCTGCAGCTACATGCAGTACCCTGGGAAGCCACAGGGTCGTATAGAGTAGGTGCATGCTTTGGGTGAGCTGCTCACGTCCTTTCGGGCAGGAGAGCTCTGTTGTGTATCTTCCACTCTTCTTTCAGCATCAGCAGAGGGATTTCCTTGGTTAGCACATTCGTTGCTTATGCAGCAGGTTTCTGAGGCCCAGATGAAGTTAGAGGACATATGTTTAGAGTAGAACCAATTGTTTTAGATTTTATAATGTTTTTTGGTTTTTAAAGATTTATTTTATTTATTTGAAAGAGTTACAGAGAGAGGTAGAGCCAGAGAGAGAGGTCTTATATTCGCTGGTTCACTCTTCAAATGGCCACAACAGCCAGAGCTGAGCTGATCCAAGGCCAGGAACTTCTTTGTGGTCTCCCACAGGGAGACCCACACACTTGGGCCATCTTCTACTGCTTTCCCAGACCATGGCAGAGAGCTGGCTTGGAAGTGAAGCAGCTGGGACTTGAACTAGCACACATAGGGGATGAAGGCCAGGGCTTTAACCCGCTGTGCCACAGTGCCGGCCCCTATGATGTTTTCTGAAAAGATCTTTACAGCTTGGAAACAGGGGTAAAGGAAGTATTTATGTGGGCAAAGCAGTAGGAAGAGAAAGAATTTAGAATTTCTACCAAAAATATCTGTTACAAGTGTCTCTTATAGGGACAATGAAAATGCATTTCCGCAGAGAGAAAATACAAGAACTTCATTTTTCTTGGCGAGAATGAGATAAAGTTTAAAAGGAGTTGGTAACCTGAAGAGGTAGGGAGTCGGTATTAGAAAGTTAACTTATGTGTTTAAAATGTTAAGGATGCAGATTGGGGCTGGTGCTGTGGCAAAGTAGTCTAAACCTCTGCCTGTGGCACTGGCATCCCATGTGGCTACCAGTTCGAGTCCTGGCTGCTTCATTTCCAAACCAGCTCCCTGCTAATGGCCTGGGAAAGCAGCGGAGGATGGCCCAAGTGCTTAGGCCCCTGCAATCATGTGGGATCCCCAGAAGAAATTCGTGGCTCCTGGCTTTGGATCCATCATCTCTGGCCATTGTGGCCTTTTGGGGAGTGAACCACAGGATGGAAGACCTTTCTGTCTCTTCTCTCTGTAATTCTGCTGCTCAAATAAATAAATAAATATTAAAAACAAACAAACAAAAAGGAATCCAGATTCCAGACCTAGTGTTGTGATGCAGTGGGTAAACCTGTTGCATGTAACACTGGCATCTCCCAACAGCTCTGCTTCAAATCCAGCTCCCTAATGATGTGCCTGGGAAAGCGGTGGAGGATGGCCCAAGTGCTTGGGCTCCTGCACCCACGTGGGAGACCTGAATGAAGCTCCTGGCTCCTGGCTTCAGACTGGCCCAACTCCAGCTGTTACAGCCATTTGGGGAATGAACCAGCAGATAGTTAATCTCTTTTTCTCTCTCTCTCTGTCTCTCCCTTCCTCTAACTCTGCCTGTCAAGTAAATAAATTTTTGAAAGAGATGTAGATGCTTATATATTTTAAGAGTTCTGTGTTTAATTAAACAGACTGCTGCTTTTGCCCGCATTCTTTGGTGGTAGGGGATTATTTCACAAATATAAACCCTAAAATGTCTAGTAAGTTTCTGTTTTATTTTATATTACTTTGAATAATAGGTGTATGCAACATTTGGTTGCTATTTCTATAAACATTCTTTGGCAGGCTTACTGCATATGAGGTCATATTAGGGTGAGTCTGGCCTTTCTTACTGTGCTAGGCTTAGTAAGAGATTGTATTTTCATGAACGCTGTGAATGGTTCTGGCTTTGCCTTTTGAATCTGGGTTTGGTTTCAGGATATTTAAAAATATCTTAATGACCTGAAAATAGACAACTCTCCTCTTCTACAAATAGTTTTATTTATTGACCTCTTCATTTCTGTAGGTGGCTTTTGAAGGAGCTTTGTCAGATCCTTTTTCTCACATGTAGTTTTCCTGTATTTATCTTTTAAGATACATTCTGTTTAAATAATAGTTGTTAGTCTGTTCCCACATTAAATGTTTGAATTAAATAACAGTGACCTTTTAGAAGTGAAATTCTAAGTAGTTCCAGACACAAAAATAAGGGAAAAACTTAAAAGTGTTTTTTTTAAACCTGTGGTTACCTCATGTTTTATCTTCCTGTTAACACTTTCGTAACATACATTGTGGTTGGGCAGGATTACATAATTTTGCTGGTTTGTGGCTTATTGTAGACTTACGTTATACCTGACCTACAATAATAAAAGGATTTTAAATTTGTATCCTGTATTCTAGTAGATCACATAAATTGCATTACTATAAAGCTGTGACATGATAATCACTGTTTTTTAAGTTCTTAAAGTAGAAGCAGTTACTATTTATGAAAAGGGTGACAAGTAATATTCTTCTTTTTGGAGGAAAGAGTGTCTGGAGTCTTGCTTCGGTCTTATTTCAGACTCCATTCTTGGTGAATCAGCTTGTGCTTCAGTTAGCACAGTAGAATACTGTTGGAATGAAAACGTCTTTTTAAATGCGATTTCCTATTTATCTCCAATTTCCAGTATTAACCATTGTCTTCTCACTGAACCAAATCTTTCCATGTCTGTGAGCTGCATGCTCAACTTCGCTAGCCATCTTGCTTGCTGTTGGGACAGCTACTAGCTAATCATAGCACTAAGTGAGGAAGATACTTTTAGTTCCCAATTGGCATGATTCTTTTTTTTTTTTTTTTTTTTTGACAGGCAGAGTGGACAGTGAGAGAGAGAGAGACAGAGAGAAAGGTCTTCCTTTGCCGTTGGTTCACCCTCCAGTGGCTGGTGTGCTGCGACCGGCGCACTGCGGGCCAGCGCACCACGCTGATCCGATGGCAGGAGCCAGGAGCCAGGTGCTTCTCCTGGTCTCCCATGGGGTGCAGGGCCCAAGCACTTGGGCCATCCTCCACTGCACTCCCTGGCCACAGCAGAGAGCTGGCCTGGAAGAGGGGCAACCGGGAAAGAATCCGGCGCCCCGACCAGGACTAGAACCTGGTGTGCTGGCACCGCTAGGTGGAAGATTAGCCTATTGAGCCGTGGCACCGGCCAGCATTTGATTCTAAAATCTGTTTTGAATGTTTTATTTGAACTTCCTTATTTAAATTTGTCTTGTTTGTGATTAACAGAATTTTCATGAGTTGCCAAATCCAAAAGCAAAGTATCCACAAACATGCCATAACACTGTTGAACAGTTCTATTTCTAAGTATTTTCATTAAATTTAGCAATGTAATTTATTTGCAAGTGTTTGTTACTCAGGAGAAATTAAATTTTCCATTCTGACATTTAACCTAGTTTCTCCCCCTCCTTCTTTATTAATTATAGTAACTAAAAATATTATTTTTGTAAAGCTAGCACATTTTAAATTTTTAAATTTATTTCCATTTTGTTTGAAAGGCAGAGACAGAGAGCGAGAGCTCTTCCACCTGCTGGTTCATTCCCTTAATGACCACAGCAGTCAGATATGGGCCAGGCCGAAGCCAGGAACCTGCAACTCCATCTAGGCTCCCACATGGATGGCAGGAACCCAAACATTTGGGCCGTCATCTGCTGCCTTCCCAGGTACATTAGCAGGGAGCTGGATCAGGAGAGGCAGCAACTGGGACTTGAATGGGGCTTACCCTTCGATGTTGCAATGAGGACCCCAAGATGGATGGGAACTCTTGATTAGCCCTTTTTTCAATGTCATCCTTTACATACCTCTCTCTCTCTTTTTTTTTTTTTTTTTTTGTTTAAGATTTTTTTGTTTGAAAGTCAGAGGTACAGAAAAAGAGGAGGGGGGATTTTTTTCCATCTGCTGGTTCACTCCCCAAATGGCCTCAATGGTCAGGGCCAGGCCAGGCCGAAGCCTGGAGCCAGGAGCTTCGTCCCAGCCTCCCATTGTGGCTGCAGGGGCCCAAGGACTTGGGCTATTTTCAGCTGCTTTCCCAGGTGCATTAGTAGGGAACTGGATAGGTGGGACATTACCCACTGTGCCACAGTGCTGGCTGGGTGCCTACATATCTTGTATTGAAACCATTTGGGAGCTATTAAAGTGTGAATAACAGCCTGATTGAAAGTGCAGTCATGTAAATCACACATCTAAATGAAAACATTTATCTATCAATAAAGACCTCAAATAGGCAAAGTAACCATTATGGTAATAATTTGGAAAAAAAAACACAAAAAATTGTGACTTACCTTTTTTGCCAATCCCTGATTAATAAAAGTAACATTTCTTTCCTATGCCTGGATTTGGGAGTACAGAACCCAGTGGCTGTCGTATTTCAGCGACCGTCAGAATCACCTGGAGGGCAGGTTACAGCGCTCACCTCCAGAGTTTCTAAGTAGGTGGGTCTGGGGTGGGGTCTGAAATCACTATTAACAAGTTCCCATGGGAAACTGATGTTGCCAGTCCTGGGCAAGAATGTAAGGGCATTATGGAGGTGGGGATTGAAAAGCAGGCAGTAGGTTTCAGCCTGATGTTCCTGCCTAAGATTTTTCACTGAATTTACCTGCGTGTGTCTGATACTGAGAGGTCATCAAGTGTCCGTGCCCCTGGGCTTTCAGATGGAGGAGGAAGAGGTATTCTTGTTGCTTTTTTTTTTTTTTTAAATATTTGAAAGTCAGAGTTACACAGAGAGAGGAGAAGCAGAGGGAGGGGGGGTCTTCCATCCAATGTTTCACTCCCCAGTTGGCCACAAAGGCCGGAGCTGTGCTGATCTGAAGTCAGGAGCCAGGAGCTTCTTCGCCAGCCCTCTTGTTGCTTTTATAAAGCCTCTGCTTTCAAGCTACAGCAATGTTTTATCTTTCACTAACTTTAATGTGAAAATAATGGCTCCTGTAATTCACCTCTATCCTAAGGAAATGAATTTTAAAGTATCATTTCAATAGATATGTTTAGCATAAGAGTAGCTCCTGTTCAGAAATCCCTTGCTAGGTGCTTTTAAAGTAAATGAAGGGTAGACTAGCATTGTGGCACAGCAGGTTAAGCTGCCTCCTGAGATATTAGCATTCCATTTGGGTACTGGTTTGAGTTCTAGCTATTCCACTTCCAATCCAGCTCCCTGCTAAAGGCCTAGGAAAGCAGTGGAGGATGCCCCAAGTGCTTGGATCTCTGCATCCACATAGGAGACCCAGAAGAAGCTCCTAACTTCAGCCCAGCCCCAGCCATTGTGACCATTTAGGGAACATCTGTCTTTCCCCCTCTCTGTGTAATTCTGCTTTCTAAATAAATAAATCTTTAAAATAATTTTTAAAATAAATTGAATATATATGCAACAGCTTATTTATAGTCAATAAAATTTGTTTATGAAAAGCATTTTATGGGGTCAGCACTGTAGGGTAGCGGGTAAAGCTGCTGCGCGCAGTGCCAGCATCCTTTATGGGGGCCAGTTCAAGTCCCGGCTGTTCCACTTCCGATCCTGCTCTCTGCTGTGGCCTGGGAAAGCAGTAGAAGATGGCCCAAGTGCTTGGGCCCCTGCACTTTCATGAGAGACCAGGAAGAAGCTCCTGGGTCCTGGGTCCTGGCCTCAGATCTGCTCAGCTCCTGGCTGTTGTGGTCATTTGGGGAGTGAACCAGCAGATGGAAGACCTCTTTCTCTCTCTGCCTCTCCTTCTCTCTCTATGTAACTCTGACTTTCAAATAAATAAATAAATCTTTAAAAAAAAAAAACAGTTTATGTGGGGGTGTTTTGCTGTAATATAACAGCTCAAATTTAATTTTTTTGTATTTTATGTTTTTAATTATGAAATTGATAGAAAAAATAAGATGTGTCGTTATTTCTTGCAAAGCATCTTTATATGATTATGATTTATTGTTACTATATATCTTTCTGTATTTTTAAATATGTTCATAATAGGGTATTAGCTTTATAATTAAAATATTCATGCTTTATATTTATATATATATTGCAAGCTTTTAGTTGACACATACACAGTGACATTTTTTTTCTAGTCATTTTTCTTTTCTTTTTTTTTTTTACTTTTATTTAATGAATATGAATTTCCAAAGTACGACTTATGGATTACAATGGCTTCCCCCCCATACTGTCCCTCCCACCCACAACCCTCCCCCCTCCCACTCCCTCTCCCCTTCCATTCACATCAAGATCCATTTTCAATTATCTTAACATACAGAAGATCAGCCTAGCACACATTAAGTAAGGATTTCAACAGTTTGCTCCCACACAGAAACATAAAAGATGATTTTTTTAGATGATGATGAAATCAGATCAGACCTATTGTCATGTTTAATCCCAGTGAGAGTCAAGTTGGGAATTGATAATTTCTTTTTTTTTTTTTTTTTACAGAAGATCAGTTTAGTATGCATTAAGTAAAGATTTCAACAGTCTGCACCCCCATAGAAACACAAGGTGAAATATATTGTTTGAGTACTCGTTATAGCATTAAATCCCAATGTACAGCACATTAAGGACAGAGATCCTACATGAGGAGTAAGTGCACAGTGACTCCTGTTGTTGACTTTACCAATTGACACTCCTGTCTATGGCATCAGTAATCTCCCTATGCTCCAGTCATGAGTTTCCAAGGCTATGGAAGCCCTCTGAGTTCTCCGACTCATTATCTTGTTTAGACAAGGTCATAGTCAAAGTGGAGGTTCTCTCCTCCCTTCAGAGGAAGGTACCTCCTTCTTTGAAGACCTGTTCTTTCCACTGGGATCTCACTCACAGAGATCTTTTTGCCAGAGTGTCTTGGCTTTCATTGCCTGAAATACTCTCATGGGCTTTTCAGCCAGATCCGAATGCCTTTAGGACTGATTCTGAGGCCAGAGTGCTATTTAGGACATCTGTCATTCTATGAGTCTGCTGAGTATCTCACTTCCCATGTTGGATCACTCTCCCCTTTATTTATTCTATTGGTTAGTGTTAGCAGGTACTAGACTTGTTTATGTGCTCCCTTTGACTCTTAGTCCTTTCATTATGATCAATTACACAGTGACGTTTTACAAACAGCTCTCCTACTTAGAGGCAGAATGCCAGCACCCCAGAAGCATGCTTTGTATTTCCTTTCCAGGTGACTGCTGTCTTGACTTCTAAAGGCACGGGTTGGGGTGGGTATTTGGCCTGGTGATTAAGATGCTAGTTGGGATGCGGATATCCCACATCAGAGTGCCTGCATTTTCTGATTCCAGCTTCCTGCTAATGCAGACCCAGGGAGGCTGCTGTGATCCCTCAAGTGATTGGGTGCCTGCTCACCCAGGTTGAAAACGTGAATTGAGTTTCTGGCTCTTGGCTTCAGCCTCAGCTGGGGGCCACTGGAGGTATCTGGGGAGTCAACCAGAAGATGGGCGCTCTCTTTCTCCATTCTGTCTGTGTGTCTCTTTCTCTACCTAAAATAAATTAAAATAGTAGAAGAGTGGTTCATTCCAAAAAAATTAGAAGAAAAGTAAAGCATGGGGTATTATTGGGCTTCATATAATTGTAATCATACAGCATTTATTCTTTTGTAACTGGCTTGATCAATAGTATATTTATGTGCTTCTTCCATATTGTTGTAACCAGTTGTAGTTCATCTTGCTCATCACTATTTAATATTCCAGTGTGCATAAAACATAATTTATTCTAGTATTGTATGTTGATGGTAGTTTTAAGTTTTCAGAATTTTTAATAGATTTATTTCTTTACCTGAAAGAATTATATATATATAGAGAGAGAGAGAGAACCTTCCATCCACTGGTCCACTCCCCTAGATGGCCACAATGCCTTGGGCTGGGCCAGGCCAAAGTCAGGAGCTTCTTCCAGGTCTCCCACATGGGTAGCGAGAAGCACCTGGGCCATCCTCTGCTGCTTTTTCTGGGCTATTAGCAGGGAGCTGCATAGGAAGTAGAGCAGCCAGGACTTGAACCAGTGCCTGTATGGGATGCCGCCATTGTAGGCAGCATTTTTGCCCCCTCTATGCCACAATGTCAACCCCTGAGTTTTTAGATTTTATGATTAGCCATGTCAGAAATATTCTAGTTCATGTCCTTTTGTGAACACATACGTGCGTTTCTGTAGGTCATAGACCTAGGAATGGAATTGTTTGATTAGGATCCAGCTTTTATAGATACTTCCACTTGATTTTTTTTTCCCAAATGTTTATACCAACTTATACTTCTACCCACAGTATTTGACTATTCCTGTCGCTTCAATTCCTTGCCAGTGCCTAATGGAGCTTTCCAGCGAAACAGAATCAATAAGATATCTCTTACTGGTTTCATAAGTAAGATGAGGCTTCCAAAAGTTTGTGGAAAATGGAATTAAAAGTACGCATATTCTGTGAACTTTTTGAAGCCCCCTGTAAACATGTGTGTGCGTGTGTGTCCATGTGTGTGAGAGAGAGAAAGAGACTGTGAGGGAAAGGAGGAATGTTTGTTACGGGAATTGCTTATGTGGTTGTGGAGGCCAGAAGCCCCGTGATCTGCCATCTGTAATCTGGAGAGCCAGGAGAGCCGATCATATCGTTTCAGCCTGAGTCTGAAGGCTGAGAACCAGGGGAACCAGTGGTGTATGTCCCAGGCCAAGTTTGAAAGCCCAGGAACCGGGGAAGCTGATGGTGTTAGTCTTTGTCCTAGTTCCAAGACCCAAGAATGAGTAATGCCAAAATCTGAGGCCAAGAGAAGGCTGATGTTTCAGCTCAGAGAGAAATAAATTCTCCCGTCTTTATCTTTTTTCTCCATCCAGGCCCTCAACAGATTGGATGATGTTCACTTAGATCAGTGAGGGCAGCCTTCTTCATTCAGCTTGGCCAAATGCTAATGTGTTCCAGAAACACCCTCATAGACTACCCAGAACTAATGTTTTGTCAGCTCTCTGGGCATCCTTTGGCCGAGTCAAGTTGGCCCATAAAATTAACCGCCACAATGTTTTTCATCTATTTCCTTGAGCTCAGTGTGGCTGCTTTTAGTGTTAATCCACTGTGGCTTTAATTCACGTTTCCCATATGAGAAATGACTGAAGAACCATTCCTATATTTTTCGTTGTGAATTATGCTAAAACAGTTTTGTAGTGTGTGATTCAGTATTGAACGTGTTTTAGCTTCATTTCATGGTGTTTAATTATAAGAAGTCTGGGATTTTTTTTTTTAATTTGAAAGGCAGAGAAACATAGAGGAGAGACAGAGATCTTCCATCTTCCCTAAATGGCTACAACAACCAGGACTGGGCCAGGTCAAAGCCAGGAGCCAGAAACTCCAATTAGATCTCTCACATGGGTGGCAGGGACCCCAATCTTGGGCCATCCTCTGTACTTTAGCAGGGAGCTAAATCAGAAGCAGAGCCACTGAGACTCGAACTGGCACTCCCCTGTGGGATGTTGGCATTGCAGGCAGTGACAACCTGCTGGGCCGCAACTCCTGCCCCAAGAAGTGTTTTTTGAAATGCATAAAAGCATATTATAACTTGATCCAATGTTATGGCTATGATCTTAAAAATAGCTTACATTTACTATTTAAAGTAAGGTTCAAGAGGCAGGTGTTTGGTGCAGTGGCTTATGTTGCTGCTTGAGATGCCTGCATCCCATATCAGAGTGCCTAGTTTGAGTCCTGGATGGTCCACTTCTGATCCTATTTCCTTCTGATGTGTATCCTGGGAGACAGCAAATGATCGCCCACATGATTGAGTTTTTGCCACCCATGTGGGAGACCTGAATAGTTTCGGGCTCCTGGTTGCAGCCTGGCCCAACCCTGGCTGTTGTGAGCATTTGAGGAGTAAACAATAAATGGAAGATAACTCTCTCTCTTCTTTTCAAATAAATTTTTTAAAAACCTCCAAAAAAATAGGGACGAGGCCCTGTCCTGAGTGCGCCGGTTCTTTTCTGGCTGCTCCGCTTCCAATCCAGCTCTGATGTGGCCCGGGAAGGCAGTGGAGGATGGCCCAGGTCCTTGGGCTGCTGCACCCATGTGGGAGATCTGGAAGAGGCTCCTGGCTCCTGGCTTTGGGTCGGCTCAGCTCTGGCCATTGCGGCCGTTTGGGGAATGAACCATCAAATGGAAGACCTCTCTCTCTCTGTCTCTACCTCTCTCTGTAACTCTTTCAAATAAACAAAATTAAAAAATCTTAAAAAAATACAAAAAAGTAAATAATAATTAAGACTTGAGTTAATTAATATGCTATGACATCTAATAAGATTTTATTTAAATTTGTTGATTTAAATTTTTGTAATTGAATGCTATTATTTTCCTGTTTACTTCACCTGCTAAATTGAAGCTGTGTTCTCATGTGAAAATCCTCCTGTAGACTGAGTTGGAATTTTTTGGCAAAGATGAGTAAGCTGATAGCCAGACTCTGCTGGCTGCTGTAGTCGGGAACACTGCTAGCCTCAAATAAGATAGTATTTATAAAGCACTACACAGGTTTTTGTATTACTTTCAGAACTTTAATAATTCTGAAATGTTCTTAATATCTTGGTTTGCTTTCTGTTTTATTCACTGATACCCTTATTTGAATTTTATTTTAAATTCTCAGAAATTATTTCATTCTTACTATTGTCTGAGTCTTAAAAACAAGATGGAAGTCACAAAACAATCCAGAAACTGTCTATTTAAATAGAATCTATGTAATCTATTTAAGTGGAGTTGAAATTAGTCAATAACTATAGGATGGCATTAGCTTCATTGGTATTTTAAGAGTCTGTTGTAGGGGCCAGTGCTGTGGCATAGCAGGTAAAGCTGTCACCTGCAGTGCTGGCACCAGTTGGAGTCCCTCTGCTGCACTTGATCCCAGCTCTCTGCTATGGCCTTGGAAAACAGTAGAAGATGGCCCAAATCCTTGGGCTCCTGCACCTGCATGGGAGACCCAGAAGCAGCTCCTGGCTCCTGGCTTCAGATCAGCACAGCTCTGGCCATTGTGGCCATCTGGGGAGTGATTCAGTGGATGAAAGCCTCCCCTCTCTCCCCACCCCCCCAGCTCTGCCTCTTAAATAAATCTTAAAAAAAAAAAAATCTTTTGTTTGGTCAGGTTCTTGAAACAAAGTAAGAGTTGCACCCGAGGGGGGTGCTTGTCCTTGGCTAGGGCCTGACAATGACAAAATTCTACTCTGAGGTTTTCCTCTTTTCAGGTTTGTTTGGGAGCTTCCACTTGTCTCCTCAACTCCAGTTTTGGAACTTTAGTTTAAAAAGCGGTATTTGAGAGGAATAAGAGAGTTGCTATTGGTGAAATTTTCATAGTGGAACTCCCAGACTTCCACTCAGTATTCTCAGAGTACTGAGAAGCAGACAGACAGATCCTCCATCCACTGGTTCACACCACAAATGGCCACAACTGCCGGAGCTGGGCCAATCTGCAGCCAAGAGCCAGGAGCTTCTTCCAGGTCTCCCACGTGGGTGCAGGGGCACAAGGACTTGGGCCATCTTCTAATGCTTTCCCAGGCCATAGCAGAGAGCTGGATCGGAAGTGGAGCAGCCGGGTCTTGAACCAGTGCCCACATGGGATGCTGGCACTGCAGATAGCAGCTTTACCCACTATGCCACAGCACTGGCCCCAGTGTGTGATGTTTGTTTAGAAAATTTAGCCAGTCCTCTAGAAATTGGGGATTGTTTTGCTTGTCAGTATTTAAAGCTTATCCTCATTTTGGATTCCAGATCTTTCCACCTTACAATGAAACACTCAGTGGAAAATTTGAACCATATGTGGTAGAATGACCACAAGCAAATGCAAGGGGGTTAGGCCTAAAACTTCAGTGCTATGTTTGATTTGTGTATCATTTTTTGTGTTTTCAATAAAAGCAAATATGTGACTGCTGTCTCTTTCTGTAAAAACAATAACTGAATAGCCATGAAAAATAAATATGTGGTCTTTGTCTCCAGTTCCTAGCACCCAGTTCCTACAACCCTTGGAAACTCCAGAGTGATCAGAATGTCTTTTGTATGCTAATGAGATGATAGTTGGTTGGGGCTTCTAGATCTCTTCAGAATGGAAGGTGGGCTTGTTGCCGGAAAGACCCAAGGCATTATAATCCCATGCCCTGGCTTCCTGGGTGGAGAGAGCCCTGGAGATGAGTCAGTCACCTGTAGCCAGTGATTTAATTGGTCTTGCCTGCACAGAGACCTCCTTAGAAGCTCCCAGGCAGGGTTTGGAGCCCTTTGGTTGGAGGACACATCAAGGTACTGGCTGGGTAGCATGCCTAGGGAGGGCGTGGAAGCTCCGCCCACTCCTCCTTCCCCTTAAGGCGCCCTGGGTGCCTCTTTCATTTGGCTGTTGTATTCCTGGGCCACGTCCTTTAACAAACAGTTAATAGTAAGTAAAATGCTTTCTTGAATTCCTTGTCACTCTAGCAAATTATCAAACCTGAGGAGAGAAGTCATGGGGAGCTGTAGGACTTCTAATCTGCCAGGCAAAAATGGAAAACAACCTGGGCACCCCGTTTGTAGCTGACATCTGAAATGGAGAGCAGTCTTGGTGGACTTGAGCTGTTAATTTGTGGATTGTGAGCTGAGTAGTTACTGTCAGAATTGAGTTGAAATTCTGTATACCTAGTTAGTGTCAGGGAAAAATTCTCGCGTAGATGTCAGAAGTGTTGTGAGTAAAAACAGCTTCAGTTTGTTGTTGGGCGCTTGAATTCACAGATTGTCTAGATGCCCTTTGTTTTGATTACTGTGTTCTTTCTTTTAATATTTAGGGCTGGTTTACCAAAATACTTTTAAAATGACTTGGATATTTTTTAAATAGAATACTAAAACATGAACCTACATCAAAGATTCTAGAAAACATGTTAGATCATGCTTTACTTAACTCAGTGGATAATATTCTGCTGGAAGTGTAATCCCTGCTTTTACTTATTTATTTTAAAAGATTTATGTATTTACTTGAAAGGCAGAATCTTCCAGATGCTGGTTCACTCCAAGTGGCCACAGCAGCTGGAGCTGGACCAGGCCAGGATTCAGGAACTTCTTCCAGGTCTCTCACATGGGTGGCAAGAACTTAAGTCCTAGAGCCACCTTCTGCTGCTTCCCAGGTGCACTAACGGAACTGGATCTGAAGTAAAGCAGCCGGGACTCAAACCAGCACTCAGTATAGGATGCAGGTGTCACAAGCGGCAGTTTACCCTGCTGGCCTGTAATGTTCATCCCGTGTAATCTCATTAAGGCAATGTCCTTAGCTCAGTTTTTATGAACTTTGAGTGAAAGGTCTTAAATAGTTGTGACTATTTTGCTGGAAAAAAATGACATCTGGTGTTTCTGGGACATAGACATAGGTTCCAACATAAAACACATACTCAGCTCAACTGGCATTGAACTGGCGGGCATGTGGGGTGAGGAATAGGTCATAATAGCATAAACTCTAGATGACTTGGATGGAAAGCTTCATAAAGGCAAGGAATGGAAACTGGGAGTTGTGGTGGAGGACGAAAGCGTTCAGTATCTTCCTGCTGCCATGGTTAGTTCTACGGTTGTGTTATTACTCCTTTTCAACACATCCTGTATTTTTGGATCAAGAGGGAAATGTCATTCTCTGACATTTTTCTGTTCACTTTTGATAGTTGGGAATGCAGTCACTTGAATTTGCTATTGGGATGAAATAATTTATGGAATTCACAACACTCAGAGTACTCTTAGAAATTCTGACTTGGTTGATAAAACACACTTCACAGCTCCTCCTTTGCCTGGTCTCTTTAGGTTTCAGAAATTCCTTTTTGAGTGAAAGACAACCCAGCTCGGAACATATTGTTTTCTTGGTTGGCAGAGCAAGGTCAATTCCTTGTGCACATAGAATCAAGCTAACAACCAGAGTTAATCCAAAATTTGGAGTTTTCTTAGCTCTGCTAATTTTCTCCCTTATTTTTCCATTTTCACAAGTTCTCTCAAGTGATTAAGCTGAACTCAAAGAGTGTTTTTCAAATTTTCTTTTAAAAGAATCTTATTATTTTGTTTCAGAAAGGCTATGCTGTATCTAATAAACTTTTTGTAAGCCTGTGGCGCCCGTGAAAATGCACCATTCAGATCTCCTGCTGGGGTGAGGCACAGCAGATTGACAGTCCAGGCTGTGGCCCCTTGGGATTCACAGCCTCATTCTTGCTGAGGTCACACTTGATTGTGGCTCCTCCCAGCCACTGAAGGAGCCTGATGGGGTCCAGTAGAGTCCCATTCATCAGGGACACAGGGCCCCTCTAATGAGCACAGCACTACCTGCCCATTGCTGCATAACAAATGAACAAAAGTCCCTCTCACACAGTTTCTGAGAGTTAGGAATCCAGGAGTAGCTTCTCTAGGTAAATTTTGCCCCAGGACTACTCTGGAGATTGTAAGCAAACTGGTAGCCAGGGCTGTGGTCACCTGACAGCCAGACTAGGGCTGGAAGATCTCCCACGATGGCTCCCAAACAGGGACCTTGCTGGCTGTTCTCATGAGGTCCCTGATGATTTTCTCCACATTTGTTGGGGCAAGTAATAGTAGTTCAGTTTTCACCTTACGTATCATTTATTCAGAGACACCTCCACCAAGGGTTGCCAATTACATAAATGAACATAGTGGACAATATTTGGGAGCTACTTTTACTAAAAATGTGTTGTTTATTTGAAATTTAGATTTAACTGAGTGTCTTCCATTTTATCTGATAGCCCAATTTCCACCCTCTCTTCTCTACCTGTGGCATCATTTTGACACTTAACTGCAGTGTGTGTGTGTGTGTGTGTGTATATAACCTATTTATTTATTTGAAAGGCAGAGTTAGAGAAAGGCAGAGACAGAGAGATCTTCCATCCACTGGTTCTCTCCCCAAATGGCCTCAACGACTGGATCTGGGCCAGTCCGGAGCCAGGAGCTGGGAGCTTCTTCCGGGTCTCCCACGTGGGTGCAGGGGCCCAAGGACTTGGGCCATCTTCCAGTGCTTTCCCAGGCGCATTAGCAGGGGGCTGAGTTGGAAGAGGATTAGCTGGGACACAAACCGGCACCCATATGGGATCCCCCTACTGCAGGCAGCGGCTTTATCCACTGCGCCTAGCGCTGACCCCCTGCAGTATATTTTAATCTTCTGTTTAGTTGTTGTCAGTGTTTTCCCACATGGCTGGAACTTACCTATGGGAATAAACTTTTTAAATTCAGTGTTCTATCCCAGTGTCAAACACCATGAGTTTAGTGAATATTCAATAAATATGAGGATAAGCTTCAGCTCCTCCTTCTTATAGCTACGGATAATACCTGTTTCCTACTTTGGAAGCAAAACATAAGAAAAAGGAAATTAAAAAAAATTAGGCCTACTATTTTCTAGGAACTGTAGTGAACTGTAAACAATAGTTGGAAGTTGGGCTTATTGTAGAAGCAGTAGGTTTTAAGGAGCAGTAAAGGACATGGAATCCAATAGCCCTGAGTTTGAATCTTCATGTTACATAGTGAAGTCTTGGCAAGTGGCTTGGTCACATTTCAGAATGTCAGTTTTCTCATCCCCAAAGCAGGAACATTGTGAGGATTACATGATAAAACACATGATCTTGCCTTGTGTGGTACCTGTTTTTGGCACATGATAGGGCCACAGCACATCTCTAATGGAGCTTCGTTGACCTTCAGAATGTAAGTCCTTGATTGGTTCTGCCACTTGGTTCAGATACTCATGATTCCACCAAGGGTAGATTCTGAGCCAAATATGTCTTTCTTTCTGCAGTGGGATTACTGTGGCCACAACACACCAGTAGAATAAAACTAACCTGCTTTAGATTAGTTAAAATAGCTTGTTTTCCCTGTATTTCTGAACAGTGTGCTGTTTGTTCCTAGTGATAAGAGGAGACAGCATTGAAGGATCAAAAATGGATGATCCTGTTATTGTAATCTGCCACAAGCCAGCAGCCTCTACAGTAACATTCCTGATATCTGCTGCCTAAAATCCAAAAGGTCCACTGGCCCAAATTAATTTAAAATATTTTTGGCAGGGACCAATGCCCCAAATTAATTTCAAGAATGTTTTTGTTGGGGGCCCAGCACTGTGGCATAGTGGGTAAAATTGTCACCTGCTGTCCCGGCATCCCATATAGGCACTGGGGTTTGAGTCCCAGCTGCTCCACTTCCTATCCAGCTCTCTGCTATGGCCTGGGAAAGCAGTGGAAGATGGCCCAAGTCCTTGGGTCTCTGTACCCACGTGAGAGACTCTGAAGAAGCTCTTGACTCCTGGCTTCAGATCAGCCTAGATCCAGCCAGTGTGGCCATTTGGGGGAGTAAACCAGCAGATGGAAGACCTCTCTCTGTCTCTCTGCCTCTGCCTCTCTCTAACTCTGCCTTTCAAATAAATCTTAAAGAAATGTTTTAAAGATAAGTTTATTTTGTTGCAGAAAAATAGAAATCCATGAATACATCAAAAAAGTTGATAAAAAGTATGTATTATGAAAAAAGCTATCATGGTTTTAAAAATAGATCAGTATTTTGTCTGTGTACAAAGATAGTTTTACTTATTCCTTTCTTATTTTATACCTTTTATTTCTTTTTCCTGACATATTACACTAGCTAAAATGTAGTTCAATATTGAAGTCATTTAAGTGGATATCATAGTCTTGTCCTGGATTTTAGGGCGAAAGCATTCAATTTTATTTTTAATCATCAGTGTGATTTTTAGCTATGAGTATTTTTGTAGTTACTTTTTAGCACATTGAGGAAGTTCCTGTCTATTCCTTGTTTTTGAGAATTAACATGAATGGCTCCTGGATTTGATTAAATGTCCTGTTGACATTTATTGAGATGATAGTGTAGTTTCTTTTTTTAATTCTATTTATATTATGAATCACATGGATTGGTTTTCTTTCTTCCTTTCTTTTTATTATTTATTGGAAAGAGTTATACAGAGAAGGAGAGGCACCGAGAGAGAGAGAGAGGTCTTCCATCCGCTGGTTCACTCCCCAGTTGGTCGCAACGGCCAGAGCCGCACCGCACTGATCCGAAGCCAGGAGCCAGGAGCTTCTTCTGGGTCTCTCATGTAGGTGCAGGGGCCCAAGAACTTGAGCCATCCTCCACTGCCTTCCCAGGCCATAGCAGAGTGGATCAGAAGTGGAGCAGCTGGGTTTCGAACCAGTGTCCATATGGGATGTTGGCACTGCAGGTGGCAACGGCTTTACCCACTATGCCACAGCGCTGGCCGCCAACAATTTATCAAGGACAGTTCACTGTACGTTAGCTGAAATGTTTCTAATTGGTTGCTAGAATGCTTCAGTTTTGTTTCTTCAGGACATATATATTTAATTTTTATATTATTTATTTGAAAGAGAGAGAGGTAGAGTCAGAGAGAGAGAGAGGTCTTTCAACTGCTGATACCTTCCAAATGGGTGCTACAGCCGGATTTGAGTCAATTCAAAGCCAGGAGCCAGCAGCTTCCTCTGGGTCTCCCACATGGGTACAGGGGCCCAGGAACTTGGGCCATCCTCTGCTGCTTTCCCAGGCACATTAGCAGGAAGCTGGATCAGAAGTGGAGCAGCCCGGACTTGAACCAGTGCCCATATGAGATGCCAGCGCTGCAGGCTGGGGTTTTAGCCCGCTGCTCCACAGTGTCGGCCCCATATTTCATTTTATTTAAAAAATGTTATTTAAAGGGAACAAGTTCCATGTATTTATATATACAGTTTTAAGGACATAATGATACTTCTCTCTCAACCTCCCTCACTCCTACCCTCCCTCCTCCTTCTTTTCTTATTTTTCTTTTAATTTTTGCAGTGATATACTTTCAGTTTGTAATCACAGCTTCATCCTCCACTAAATAAAAAATTGAACAAGTACAAAAACCACTGTTCCTCAGGGACTTACAAGGGCTGTAAACAACAATCAGATCTCTAAATGTCAACAGTGCTTCAGTTTAAACCTTACATTTATTGGTAAGTTTTTGATGTTGTTAATCCAGATTGGAGTTTCTTGCCTTTTCACTTTGCTCAGTATGCTCAGTAATAGCAGTAAGTGCATTTCTGCTTATGTAAGCTTGTAGTGTGGCTGAACAGGTGAAGGGGAGCAGGATGGAGGAGCAGCTCGCTCTCCTCTCTGTCTGCTGTTCCAGCGTGAACATGTGCTCAGTTATTGTGTGAGAAGCCTGAGTTTAGTTGGCATCTGGGTAGTGGCATCCGTCTCCTTTACTCGCCCATGGGCAACTTCGTGAAAAATGGAGAAGCAGAGCTACAGATGGAATCAGAAGCCAGCAGTTCAAATCCAAGTAGGCCACATAGCAGGAGGAATTTTCATGAGCAAAGGTGAAGGTCCTCATAGCGAGGACAGGCAAGAAAAAGGCAGATTTCTCTCCATCTCTAACTGCTACCTAAAACCTCACAGAAGCAGGGTCTTTGTCAACCAGAAACGCGCCAGCTGTGTGGCAACTGTTATCTGCAGCTGCCAGGGCTCCCCTTCTCCCTCCCCTTTCTCTTATCATCACCTTTTACTTCCCTTGTAAAGGCAGCCTTAGAAGTGGATCCATGGTTGGGGTGGGTTGTGAGATGTGGAAGGGACAGAGAGAAGAAATTGCAAGGGAGTGGTTTCCTCTCAGGTCCTCCTTCAGACAAAGACACAAGTGGAGCTTTTATTATGGAAAACTTTGACTGTTTACAAGAGTAAAGAACTGTCCAAAGGATCCCCTTGCACCGATTAACAGTATAAACAACTTGACTGCACTACTTAGGGAGGAACTGTAGTCTGCTTCGGAGTATCTGGGGTTGAATTATCAATCTCTAGACCTATAACAAGACAGCAGCATCTGGAGATCCTTAACCTAGAATCCCTGACTTGACTTCAAGTTATGACAAACTAAGGTGAGTAAAATTCTGTGCTCTGGAGAGAGTATAAGATTTTAATGGACTCCCCACAGAGATCTTTCATCCCCCCCAATTTATGAGACTTGTAATACTGCATGATTGCTTTACACTGGAAATTGTGTGACTCAGTCTTTTCTCCAACACCAGCACTGTGAGTGAAAAGTCACAGAACAGCCGTTGGACAACAAAGGAGAGAACTTACCTAACTTTTTCCTTAACTAAACCTGGATAGATTTCTCAATTTTCAAATAATTGACAATTTTTAAAGCCATATTGGGGTTATTAAGAAATTCTGAAAAGTAAAAGAAGGAAGGTTTTTTAAAAATTAGTTAACTTGTTTATTTGAGCAGAAGAGAGGGAGAGAGACAACTTTCCCATCTCCTGATTCATTCCCCAAATGCCTGCCAAGGCTGGACCTATGCCAGGCTGAAGCCAGGAGTCAGGAACTCAATCTGGGTCCCCCACCTAGGTAGCAGGGACCCAGCCACTTGAGCCATCACTGCTGCTTTCCGCTGTGCACTGTAACAGGAAGCTTGGATCTGGAGTGGAGCTGGAGTTGAACCCCAGCATTCCACTCTGAGATACAGGAGTCCCAAACTGGTATCTCAACCTTTAGCCCAAACACCTGCTTTAAAAGGAATTGTTACCCTTTTTTTTTTTTTAAGATTGATTTATTTATTTGAAAGACAGTGTTACAGAGAGGCAGAGGCAGAGAGAGAGAGAGAGAGAGAGAGAGAGAGAGAGAAAGGGAGGGAGGTCTTCTATCTGTTGATTTACTCTCCAAATGGCCACAAGAGCCGGAGTTGGGCCAGTCCAGAGCCAGGAACCAGGAGGTTCTTCCAGGTCTCCCAGGCAGTGGCCCAAGGACTTGGGACATCTTCTACTGCTTAGCTAGGCCATAGCAGAGAGCTGGATTGGAAGTGGAGCAACCAGGACTCCAACTGGCGGCCATATGGGATGCCGGCACTGCAGGTAGTGGCTTTAACCACTACACCACAGTACTGGCCCCAGGAAGTGTTATCCTTAAGAAACAAAAGAAAATCATATTTTGGAGAACTGAGAAAGGAAGCAGGTAATATTAGATGCTGTTTGACTTATTCTCAAAGCATTTTTTATTTATTTATTTTTTGACAGGCAGAGTTAGAGAGAGAGAGAGACAGAAAGTAAGGTCTTCCTTTTCCGTTGGTTCTCCCCCCAAGTGGCTGCTACAGCCAGTGCACTGCATCTAGCGCGCTGCACTGATCTGAAGCCGGGAGCCAGGTGCTTCCTCCTGGTCTTCCCATGCGGGTGCAGGGCCCAAGCACCTGGGCCATCCTCCACTGCACTCCTGGGCCACAGCAGAGAGCTGGACTGGAAGAGGAGCAACCGGGACAGAATCCGGCGCCCCAACTGGGCCTAGAACCCGGTGTGCCGGCACTGCAGGTGGAGGATTAGCCAAGTGAGCTGCGGTGCTGGCCCTCAAAGCATTTTTTAATGACTGCAAAATAGTATGTAAGACAACTGACATCAAAGGGAATCAACCAAGATGTCAGCAAAGATTATGTGATAATAATAGTTCACTAGTTATTGAGTACTTCATAAGGCGATTGGCCTTTGGCCTAACACACGTGTTTGTGATGCCTGCATCTTGTATCAGTGTACCTGGGTTCAAGTCCCAGCTCTGCTGTCAATCCCAGTGACCTGTTAATGTGTACCCTGAGAAGCAACAGTGGCTAGGTCTGTGACACTCACACCCTGGCATCAGCCTGGACCAGGGATTTGGGGAGTAAACAAGCAAATGGGAGCTCTGTTGGTCAGTCTGCTTATCTCTGTGCCTCTCAAATAAATGTAAAAAAACAAACAAATGAAAAAACCAACCCGCATGAGTTGGCTGATTAAGTCTAATCAAGTGATTATTTTCAAGAAGATTGCATATGTTAAATTCCTTTTTGAAGATTATAGCTAGTAAGAATTAGGTCTCAGATTTAAATCCAAATATGCTGACTCAGTTGCCTAGAGCTAGAGGAAATAAGGATGATTACATAGAATCCTGCATCATTCTTTGTACTTTTCTCCATTAGATTTTTTTTAAATAAAAAACATGGGGCATCTTTACAGTTTTTTGTTTTGTTTGTTTTTAGATTTATGTATTTGAAAGGTAGAGTTACAGAGAGAGGAAGAGACATCATCCATATGCTAGTTCACTCCCCAGATGGCTGCAACAGCCACAGCTGGGTTGGTCCGAAGTGAGGAGCCAGGAGCTTCTTCGGGTCTCCTATGTGGGTGCAGGGGCCCAAGGACTTGGACCGTCTTCTGCTGCTTTCCCAGGCACATTAACAGGAAGTTGGATCAGAAGTGGAGAGCCAAGACTCAAACCAGCACTCTTATGGGATGCCAGCCTTTCAGGCCGCAGCTTTACCCGTTAGACGCCACAGTGCTGGCCCCTGTCTTGGGATTTTTAAAGAAAAGATTTAGAATCTGTTCAAGATTCTCCTGGCTCACAAAGTTATTGAAACTCCATATAATTTTTTTAAAGATTTATTTATGTATTTGAAAGAGTTACACTCAGAGAGAGAGAAGGAGAGGCAGAGAGAGAGGTCTTCTATCCGCTGGTTCACTCCCTAGTTGGCCGCAACGGCCAGAGCTGCGCTGAACCAAAGCCGGGAGTTCCTCCGGGTCTTCCCTCATGGGTGCAGGGGCCCAAGGACTTGGGCCATCCTCCACTGCTTTCCCAAGCCATAGCAGAGAACTGGATTGGAGGTGGAGCAGCCGGGACTCGAACCAGCGCCCATATGAGCTACTGGCACTGCAGGCAGCTTCACCCGCTATGCTACAGTGCTGGCCCCAAAAAATAATACTAAAAATTTTAAATTTTGAAGAGGATTAAAGATATGCTGTAGTGGGACTTGTGTTGTAGCATAGTGGGTTCAGCCTTCGCCTGCAATGCCAGCATCCCATACAGTGCCAGTTTGAGTCCTGGCTGCTCCACTTCCAATCCAGCTCCCTCCTTATGGCCTGGAAAAGCAGAGGATGATTACCCAAGTGCTTGGGCTCCTACAGCCACATGGGAGACCCAGAGAGACTCTGGGCTCCTGGCTTTGGCCGGGGTCATTGCAGCCATTTGGAGAGTAAACGAGTGAATGGAAATTCTCTCTTTCTCTCTCTGTCTCCCTCTCCCTCTCCCCGTCTTTCCACCTATTTCTAACTCTTTCAAATAAATAAAAAATAAATCTTAAAAAAAGAACAGTTAATGAAATTTACCACAGTTTCTTTTGCTTTACTAAATGATTAAAAAGAGAAAAGGAAAATGAAAAAGAAAATACCTGCAGTGTTATTAGTAAAAGAAAACAATAGGAGATAGTACTAAAATCAGGGAACTAATCAGAATAAAAATGATCTAGCATAAGTTTTAAACGATAAAGATTATATCCAAAAAACATGTCTAGGACTTAGAGTACCTGGTTTTAAGGCTTACCATAAAGCTGAACTAATCAAAACGAGGCAGTATTGCAAAAGAGTAGATACACAGATCAGTGGACTGGGCTATAGAACCCAGAACAGACCCATATAAGTAGTTTTTATTTTACTTAATGATATTTGTGTATTTGCAGTATTTGAAAGACAGAGAAAGACAGAGACAGAGACAGTTAGTTTCCTTTTGCCGACTCACCCCCCGAATGCTTGCAGCTGTAGCTGGCCTAGGCCAAAACCAGGAGCCCAAAATTGAATCTGATTTTCTCATGCTGGTGGAAGGAGGTACCTGTGCCATCACCAGCTCTTCTCTACCTCCCAGGACATGTATTTATTAGCAGGAAGGTGAACTCAAACCGAGGTGCTTAGACAGGGGATGTGCGCCTCTCAAGCAGTGTCTTAACCTTTGCCCCAAATGCTTACCCCTAGTGGGCCTTTGACAAAGGAACAGAGAGTTTTTTTCTTTTATTTTTTTTAGAGTTAGACAGTGAGAGAGAAAGACAGAGAGAGAGTTATAGACAGTGAGAGAGAGGCAGAGAGAAAGGTCTTCCTTCCGTTGGTTCACTCCCCTAATGGCTGCTACTGCCAGTGCTGCACCGATCTGAAGCCAGGAGCCAGGTGCTTCCTCCCGGTCTCTCATGTGGGTGCAGGGCCTAAGCACTTGGGCCATCCTCCACTGCCCTCCCGGGCCACAGCAGAGAGCTGGACTGGAAGAGGAGCAACCAGGACTAGTACCCGGTGCCCCAACTGGGACTAGAACCTGGGGTGCCGGCACCACAGGCAGAGAATTAGTCTAGCGAGCCACAGCGCTGGCCCAAGAACAGAGAGTCTTTTCAACAAATGATGCTAGTACAATTGAAGGCCACCTGCAAAAGACAAACTAGGGGCCTTCATACTGTGGCATAGAAGATTAAGCTGCCACCTGCAGTGCCAGTGCCCCTCTGGGATACTGGTTTGAGTCCTGGTTATTCCACTTCTTACCTAGCTCCCTGTTAATCTGCCTGGGAAAGCAGTGTAAGATGGTCCAAGTCCTTGGGTGCTTGCACTGACATGGGAGACCCAGAAGAAGCTCCTGGTTCCTGGCTTCAGACTGGCTCAGCTATGGCCATTGCAGCCAACTGGGGAGTGAACCAGCAGATGGATGGTATGTTTCTCTGTCTCTCTGTCTCTCTCTCACTTCCTCTCTTTGTAACTCTGCCTTTCAAATAAATACATTTTTAAAAATAAATAAATAACAAAAGACAAAAACTCTAGATATAGACTTTGCACTTTTCATAAGAATTGCTCAAAATGGATCATATATCTAAATGTGAAATACAAGCTGTAAACCTTCTAGAAGGAAATTAGCAGAAAATCTAGGTGATATTAGATTTTTTTTTTTTTTTTTTTTTTGACAGGCAGAGTGGATAGTGAGAGAGAGACAGAGAGAAAGGTCTTCCTTTTTGCCGTTGGTTTACCCTCCAATGGCCGCCACGGCTGGCGCACTGCGGCTGGCGCACCGCGCTGATCCGAAGCCAGGAGCCAGGTGCTTTTCCTGGTCTCCCATGGGGTGCAGGGCCCAAGTACTTGGGCCATCCTCCACTGCACTCCCTGGCCACAGCAGAGAGCTGGTTTGGAAGAGGGGCAACTGGGAAAGAATCTGGCGCCCCGACCGGGACTAGAACCCGGTGTGCTGGCACTGCTAGGTGGAGGATTAGCCTAGTGAGCTGCAGCGCCGGCCAGGTTTTGCAGGGACTTCTTAGCTATAGCACCAAAAACATGATTCCTGAATCAGAAGACTGATGTTGGAATTTATTAAAATGAAAAACTTCTGCTCTTAGAAATACAATGTGGAGAGAATGAAAACCACATACTGGGAGGAGTTACTTGCAAGAAATGTATCCGATCAAAGACTTCACGAAGCCAGTTAATTGCAGAGTCAGAACGGGGTCCAGAAGTCTGTCTGTGTTTTGGACATCAGTCACAAGTTCGAGGTTCCCAGAACTACCCTTAGGTTCAGCAATTCACTAGAAGGACTGAACAACTTACTGAAAACTTTATTTTTTTCCTTTCATATAAAGTCAGATTTATAGAGAGATCTTCCATCTGCAATGGCCAGTACATGGGCAGGACAAAGCCAGGAGCCAGGAGCTTCATCTGAGTCTCGCACATGGGTGGCAGAGGCCCAGGCACTTGGGCCATCTTCTGCTGCTTTTCTCAGCAGGAGCTGGATTAGAAGTGGAGCAGTGGGGACATGAACCAGCACCTAAATGGGATGCTGGCGTTGTAGGTGGTGGCTTTACTTACTACACCACAGCACCAGCCCTGAAAACTCTTGTACCCATGATTACAGTTTATTACAGGTGAAGGATAGAGGTTAAGATTTGTTAAGGGGCCGGCACTGTGGTGTACCAGGTAAAGCCGCCACCTGCAGTGCCCACATCCCATATAGGCGCTGGTTCGAGTCCTGGCTGCTCCACTTCCCATCCAGCTTTCTGCTGTGGCCTGAGAAAGCAGTGGAAGATGGCCCAAGTTCTTAGGCCCCTGCCCCTGTGTGGGAGACCCTGAAGAAGCTTCTGGCTCCTGGCTTTGAGCTGGTGCAGCTCCCGCCATTGCAACCATCTAGGGAGTGAACCAGCGGATAAGGACCTCTTTCTCTCTCTCTTTTTCTTTTTCTCTCTCTCTTTCTTTTCTCTTTTCTTTTTCTTTCTCTCTCTCTGCCTCAGCTTCTCTGCAACTCTGCCTTTCAAATAAAATGAATAAAACTTAAAAAAAAAGAGATTTTTTAAGAAAAAAGACACACAGGGCAGAATTAAGAATGTACCATATGTAGTTAGAAGCTCCACAATATATTTCTAGTGCTTCGGTTTAGAATTTAGTCATCTTTTTAAGTGATTAAAGGTAGAAAAAAAGTTCTCTTCCCATCTAATGATAGGAAAAATAAAATAGTTGCTTGAAAGCCCTCACCTGGTGTTTACAACAGCTGGCTCATTTCCGAGTCTGGCTGCATTGATTGCTTTATCTCTTGGTAGTGGTCCCCTCCCCAGCCTTTGTGTGGATTGTAATCTCTGATTTAATGCCAGATGTCATGGGTAGAGGAAGAGTGGAGACAGGTAGATGGTATTTTTGCCTGAAAATGGCACACTTCTTCCGTCAGGTTATTTGTCTGTGGATTTGAGTCCGTCAAGTCTGGAGCTGAGGTGGTTTTGGATTTTGTTGCCAAGGCTGTGTTCAGTGTACTTGGGCTGCTGTTGCCTTGTTCTGTGATGTCAGGTGGCTTTCCCTGGTGTTCCTGTTTCACTTCTCTGGTTCCTGTCCTGCCTCCATTACAGAAGGGGGATCTCTTCCATGTCCTTGGCCTCCACCCCGGGTTGACTGATGCTGCTTTTCCTTGGTGCTGTGCTCCTGGTGGTGTCCTAGACGGTTCTCTGAGTCTTGATCCAGCCTTGGTCTAAGGCAGTCCCTGGGCATCTGGGTGCCAGGCATGTCCTTTAGCTGCTGTGTCCTGATTAATAGATCAGTAGGAGCAGCGGCAGACTTCTGTGTGACACCAGTGTGGAACCCTGGCTCCCAGAGGGTTTCCCATGCCTGTCCTGAAGATGGAGGATCTTTGCTTCTGCCTCTCCCCCAAACAGCATGGGGTCTGTGTGATTTCCCTGTCCTTTCCATCAAGCCTCCCCCCAGAAGATGTGATTTGTTTTTATCCAAACCCTGGGAGTGAAAAGACTTTCTAGCCCTCCCTCAGTGGCCTGTGACTTTTAGTTTCATAGGGTAGAAGGACCTGAAGAAGTGGGTAGGGCTTTTTCCCTGTCTTCCTGTGACAGCCAGTGGCCTAACTCCCGTGTGCACTGCCATTGTGGGGGCCTCTCTTCAGCCCCCTGCTGTGTGAACACTTGGCCAAGGCTAGAATGTGGACTCCCTTTTGCCTCTGGGGCTTCCAACAATTTCCAGTTGTCATCTTAAGCCACACTTTTATATGAATTTGTTTGTTTTTTAGCTGCTTTCTTCTTTGTCATTTGTATGGTGGCTGCTGCTTTCTCTCATGCCCTGCCACAGGTGGAGCAGTTGGTGTCCCAGGTCTCCTTCAAAGGACTTGTCATCCTGCGAGGTTCTGTGTGCTTGGTCATCTTGCAGCTTCAGTCCTTTGGTGAACTCAGCAGAAGTTATAGTTATGTGCATGACCTAGCCTTTTCTCTGTAGAGATAGCAGAAACATTCTCTGGGGTTTTCTCTATCCTGAGTGGAGGTCTCCGGCACCAGTTCTTTTTTCATTATATCTGATCTCATATAATACAACATAAAATAGATTTAAAAGTTGTGGTTATTGGAAAGGAAAAAATGAAATGATCATGATTTGTATGTATCTAATGTACTTGTGTACCTTGAAAGTCTAAAAGAATTAAATAAAAAGTTACTGGTATTAATAAGAAAGTTCATTGAGATGCTGGGTTATGACATAAGCATTTGTGGCAGAAGTTCTAATTTAAACCTAAGCTAGAATTTGGTAATATCTAGTCATGTCTGTTGAGCCAATAGTATAATAGACATGTATTTGGTCAAGGAACTGAGAATATGTTTGAGGGAAGGAGGTTAAACTTCTAAGAAAATTCCTTATTTTTACCAAGGGAAAATGATTCTGAATCTTATGTAGTGGTAATAACCTGTTTCAGTCATGAATGAGTCCCACAAGAATAGAGTAAACATGAGTTTTTTAAAAATCAAAACAAAATGTAACTAAGATCTTCTTATTAAGTCCTGAGCGTTGCTGCTTATGTGTATTTCTTGTAGGGTAATATAACTAAAGACTAAAATATTCATGCTTATCTCAAATATGACAAAGCTTGGAGCTTTGGTATTTCACAGACGTCCAGTGTTTCAGCAGAGGAAGAGGGAGATGACCTGTGCCTCGTGGAGTCAGCATTACTCAGCAGTGTGTAATGGGGATGATGCTTTAATAAGGGCAGGAGAGGACTAAGGCTCTGGTTCTCCAGCTTAGGTACACGTTGTTATTACTTTACAACACTGCTTTGCATTGGTACCACCCTCAGATTCTGGTGGAATTAGACATGTGGGTTAAGCATGACGTTTTATTTATTCATTCATTCATTCACTCACTCACTCATTCATTTATATGAGGAACAGAAAGAGCAAACAGTCTCGCTCCACTCCTCAAATACCCGTGACAGCTGGGGCTGGGCCAGGCTGAACCTCGGAGGTGGGAACTAGGTAAGTAAAGCAGTCACCACTGCTTCCCAGGGCTGTACTAGCAGGAAGCTAGAATCAGAAGCGAGAGCTAGAAATTGAACTCAGGCATTGTGATATGGGGCATAGGTGTCCTAATTGCTAGACCAGATGCTACCCCTGGGCATGAGATTTTTAAGTTTCCTAGTTGATTCTGGTGTGCAGCTAAGGGTGAGGATCACTGCTACATTGGCTCACAGAATTACTTGTGGCCTGGGGGACAGTTTAAGAATAGTGTCTTAACTGCTAGGCAAACTGCCTACCTCTGATACAAACAATTTTTTTGAAATCATGCATAGTTGTCATAATGTGCATTTCCATTATGCATATTTTGATACAAAATTTTTTTGAAAGCTGTGCGTAGTTTTTTCCTACATAGATTTCCATGAACTTCTTGAGCAAGTGCCCATGATATGGTGTGGTTTATCCTCTTTTTTGGAAAAAGACTTGATATAGGTAAATAAAACATTAATTGTAATATTTCAGAGTGATTTTGATGATTTTTTTTCTTTTTTTTAAGATTTACTTATTTATTTGAAAGGTGGAGTTACTGAGAGGCAGAGGCAGAGAGTCTTCCATCCACTGGTTTACACCCCAAATGGCTGCAATGGCCAGAGCTGGGCTAATCTGGAACCAGGAGCCAGGAGCTTCTTCCGCGTCTCCCATGTGGGTGCAGGGGCCCACCGACTTGGGCCATCTTCTGCTGCCTTCCCAGCTCATAGCAGAGCACTGGATTCAAAGTGGGGCAGCTGGGTCTCAAACCAGGGCCCATAAGAGATACTCACACTGCAGACGGCTTTACCTGCTACATCACAGCACCGGCCCCTCCTGTATGCTTTTATGTTTGTATATTTTGCAATTTTTATGCAATGAGCATGTGTAGTATTTTGAACATTTTGTAAAAGACTGTGGAAAACCAGTCTTTTTCCTCTACGCAGTTAGCAAAAAAAGTTTTTAAGTATGACCTTTGTTAGCAAAGATGTAAGAAATTTGTGTCTTCAATTCATATCCACTTTTTTGTGTTCTACTTCTATTTATTTTTATCTTTTCTATTTATTCTTTACTGTTGGGAATGTAAGTCAGCACTAAAACTCAAGGAAGCAAATTGATAACACATTGTGTATGTCAAACTACTTAAAATAATTTCTGGGGAGTAGCACTGTTGCACAGCAGGTTAAGCCACTGTCTGCAGCACCTGCATCATGTATGGACACTGGTTCGAGTCGTGGCTACTCCACTTTCCATCCAGCTCTCTGCTAATGAGCTTGGGAAAGCAGCGGAGGATAACCCCAGTCCTAGGGCCCCTGCACAAACATGGGAGACGCAGAAGAAGCTCCTGGCTTCAGCCTGGCCCAGCCTTGGCTGTTGCAGCCATCTGGGGAGTGAACCATCAGAGCAAAGATCTCTCTTTCTCTCTGTGTCTCTCCCTCTCTCTCTGTAATTCTGACTTTCAAATAAATAAATAAACATTTAATAATAAGAATTTCTGTTCTTTCATTCATTAGAAACCCTCTGGAAGTTTGTCATGAGAAGAAAATCAAAGATTTGAGTGAATTATCTGTTACATAAGTATAATCTAAAAAATATGGAGATTATAAATAATGATTTATAGAGAAAATATAACACAGTTTTGTGATAGACTTATTTATCTGTTATGTTATTTAAAGAATGTTTGTTTATCCTGTAATTCTGTTATCCCATGGTTAGTCTTCTGATCAGAATAGCATCTATAATTTTCTTTAAAGACTCAATGTTCTTTGCAGTAGCCAGATAAACAAATAAGAAATGGGTTCCTAATACTGTTTTGCAAATTGCTGAAATTAGTCAACAACTTTTTTCCCCAAACCATTTCCTTATGTGTATTTTGCCTTTCTCAGTTTCAGTCTGTTCACTTTACTTTCCATTTTCGGTGTGGTGTGTACAGTTCTACTCTTCTGCCTGAACTGCTCTTGCTTGCTTCAACCGAGGCAAAGCCCGCATCACCTTCTGTGTTGCAGCCTACACGTCACTCCACTCAGATACATCCTCCTGGGCCACTTGATCTAAAAGAGTATCAATATAACACCCCTTACCAGCTCTCATGCCCATAATTTCTTTTATAGCAGTTAACACACTGGATGTTTTTGTATTTGCTTGGTCAAGTGTCTCCTTCTTTGCACTGTCACTTTCCAATATATCTTCATGAGTATATTTTTAGATCCTCCTCTAATGATTGTAAATAGTCAGTAAATTTGTACGGATTGACTGAATAGACTGAATTTTGCAGTTTTGACAGTAGCCCATTAAGAATTTGTTCTGCAGGGCCGATGTGGCAAATCAGGTTAAGCTGCCGCCTCCAACACCAGCATCCCGTATGGGGACTGGTTCATGTCCTGGCTGCCTAACTTCCAATCCAGCTCCGTTCTAATGGCCTGGGAAAAGCAGTGGAAGATGGCCCAAATGCTTGGGCCCCTGCCACCCATTTAGGAAACCTGGAAGAAGCTGATGCCTCCTATTTTCAGCCTGACTCAGCCCTGGCCCTTATGGCCATCTGGGGAATGAACCAGTGGATGGAAAATCTCTCCCTCCCTCTCCATTCTCTAACTCTCCCTTTCAAATAAATAAATAAATCTTGAAAAAAAATCATGGTGTAACTAAATTAAGTTCTTGTAATTTATATTATAACAAGTATAACTCATGTATTTTAGCCATATTGGTTTTTATATTTAATGTATTTTATGTAGGAATTTAGAGGAGAAAGTTTGATTAGACTCGGGGTCATAGACGCTGCTATGGCAGACTTGGAATTCCCACTGGACATTGAAGAGTGGGTAGAATTTGAAGATGTGAAGAGTTTTTAACTCAAGACTGTAGGAATACCTTTGGCATGTTTGGGAAAACATTATAGATAATTGTAGGTTGCTAATGGGGAAGGCAGCTAGTTACTGGTAATTATAAATAGAAAATTGCTAGTAGTTTCACCTGGATGTAATTATTGGCAAAAAAGCCAAAATAGTAGTAATAATTAATGTAGTCAGTGGCATTCTTTTTAACAGATACACTAGTGAAGGCATTTGATGAAGTGACTGGCCCTTGTCATTCATTTATTTAATAGATATTGATCAAATAGATAAAGTATATGAGGGCACTCCAAAAATTTGTGGGGAAATAGAATTAAAAGATGAGTTTATTTTGGTGCAAAATATTTGGAAATTCATGCGTAGTCCCCCCCCCAAAACCTTTTATTTAAGGAATACAAGCTTACAATTCATAATTACAACTTTAGGAATATGGTGATTCTTCCACTGTACCCACTTTCCCACTCCTCCTTCTCCTCCCTCTCTTACTCTTGCTCTTATTTTTTTAACTAAGATCTGTTTTCGATTAACTTTATAAACATAAGATTAACTCTATGTTAAGTAAAGAGTTCAACAAATAGTAAGAAAAAAAAAAAAAAAACTTCCTCAACAGTCCAGACAGGGGCTGTTCAAAGTCCTTGCTTCTCAAAGTATCAATTTCACTTCTACAGATTGCCTTTTAGGTAATTTATTAGTTATTACAAGTCATGGCGAACATATGGTATCTGTCCCTTTGGGACTGGCTTATTTCACGAAGTATGATGTTTTTCAGTTTCATCCATTTTGTTGCAAATGACTGGATTTCGTGTTTTTGTTTTTTTTTTTTTTAATTGCTGTGTACTATTCCATGATGTACATATCCCATAATTTCTTCATCCAGCCTTCAGTTTTAACTGGCATTTGGGTTGATTCCAAATCTTAGCTATTGTGAATTGAGCTGCAATAAACATGGGGGTACAGATAACTCTTTCATATGCTGATTTCATTTCCCTTGGGTAAATTCCCAGGAGTGGGATGGCTGGGTCACGTGGTAGGTCTGTATTGAGATTTCTGAGGAATCTCCATACCAGTTTACACTTACACCAACAGTGGATTAAGGGTGCCTCTTTCCCCACATCTTCGCCAGTTTGTTGATTTCTGTATGAAAGCCATTCTAACTGGGGTGAGGTGAAACCCGCTTTTGTGGGTTTGATTTGCATTTCTCTGACAGCTAGTGATCCTGAGCATTTTTTCTTACGTATATTGGCCATTTGGATTTACTCTTTTGAAAAATGTCCATGTAAGTCCTTTCCCCAATTCTTAACTGGGTTGTTTTCTTGTTGTTGAGTTTCTTGATCTCTTTTATTATTAGTTGCATAGTTTGCAGATAACCTCTCCCATTCTGTTGCTTGCCAGTTCACTTTGATAAATGTTTCTTTTGCAGTACAGAAACTTCTCAATTTGATGTAATCCATATAATCCCATTTGTCAATTTTGGCTTTGATTTCCTGTGCCTCTGGGGTCTTCTCAAAGAACTGTTTGCCTATACCAAGGTCTTGCAGCATTTCCCCAATGTTCTCTGATAATTTGATAGTATGGGATCGTAGATTTAGGTCTTTGATCCATTTTGAGAGGATTTTTGTGTAAGGTGTAAGGTAGGGGTCTTGCTTCATACTTCTGCATGTGGAGATCCAGTTTCCCCAGCACCATTTGTTGAAGAGACTGTCCTTGCTCTAGGGATTGATTTTAGCTCCTTTGTCAGAGATGGTTGTAGATGCCTGGATTGATTTTTGGCGTTTTTATTCTGTTCCGTTGGTCTATCCATCTGTTTTTGTACCAGTGCCAGGTTGTTTTGTCTTGAAATCTGGTATTGTGTTGCCTCTGGCTTTGTTTTTGTGGTATAAATTGCTTTAGCTATTCAGGATCTCTTGTGTTCCCATGTAAATTTTAGCATCATTTTTTTCTCTATCTGAGAAGAATGTCCTTGGTATTTTGATTGGCATTGCATGGAATCTGTAAATTGCTTTCCAGTAGTATGGACATTTTGATGATACTGATTCTTCCAATCCATGAACATGGAAGATTTTTCCATTTTTTTGTATCTTCTATTTCTTTCGTTGATGTTTTGTAATTCTCATCATAAAGATCTTTGACATCCTTGGTTAAGTTTATTCCAAGGTATTTGATTTTTTTTTTTTTGTAGCTATTATGAGTGGAATTGATCTTAGAAGTTTTTTTTCTGAGCCATGGCATTGTCTGTATACAAAGGCTGTTGATTTTGTGTATTGACTTTATATCCTGCTACTTTACCAAACTCTTCTAGGAATTCCAATAGTCTCTTAGTAGAGTTCTTTGGATCCCCTAAATAAAGAATCATATCATCTGCAAATAGGGATAGTTTGACTTCCTCCTTCCCAATTTGTATCCCGTTGATTTCTTTTTTTTTTGCCTAATGGATCTAGCTAAATCTTCCAGGAATATATTGAATAGCAATGGTGAGAGTGGGCATCCCTGTCTGGTACCGGATCTCAGTGGGAATGTTTCCAACTTTTCACCATTCAATAGGACACTGGCCGTGGGTTTGTCATAAATTGCCTTGATTGTGTTGAGGAATGTTCCTTCTATACCCAGTTCGCTTAGAGTTTTCATCATGAAAGGGTGTTGTATTTTATCAAACGCTTTCTCTGCATCTATTGAGATAATTATATGGTTTTTGTTCTTCAGTTTGTTAATGTGATGTATCACATTTATCGATTTGAAAATATTGAACCATCCCTGCATACCAGGAATAAATCCCACCTGGTTTGGGTGACATAGTTTTTTTCAAAATCTGTTTCTATGTGAAATCTCTGAAGACCCTTTGTACTACAGACAGGAGTTCAGAAATGGAATAGAAGGAATGGAAAGCCAAAAATCTGCTGTGGAGGTACTCATAGTTTTAGGAAGTGACAAACATGTTAAGTTAAAAAGGAGTGGTATTGGGACAATGCTGGCCTCCCCTATGGGCACTGGTCCTGACGGCTCCACTCCTGATCCAGCTCCCTGCTAATGCACCTGGGAAGCAGTGGAAGATGGCCCAAATCCTTGGGCTCCTGCTTCCATGTGGGAGCCCCAGAAGTTCCTGGCTTCAGCCTGGTCCAGCCCTGGTTGTTGCAGCCATTTGAGGTTGTGAACCAGAAGATGGAAGATCTCTCTCTCTCTTTCTCTCTCTCTCTCTCTCTCTCTGTATCTTCCTCTCTTTCTTTTTCTATAACTCTGCCTTTCAAATAAATATTTTTTTTTAAAAAAAGGAGTGGGGTAAATGTTGCAATAAATGCATTTTCACAGTGCTTTGAGAACTCAAAAAAGGACCAAGCCTACAGTAGAGAATTGGGAATTTTGAAAGGCAAAATGACAGAGTGGGAGAGACAGAGATCTTTCATCTGCTGGCTCACTCTCTAGTAGCTGCAGCAGCCCTGGCCTGGGGCCAATAACTCCATGCAAGGAGTCCATGTGGACTGCAAGAAATCAGGTACTTGAACCATCAAATGCTGCTTCCTCTGCGCATTAGCAAGGAGTTGGATAGGAAGCAGAACTTGAACTGGGTCTTTGATGTGGGATGCAGGTGTCCAAAGTGGCAGCTTCACCTGCTGTGCCATGACATGAGCCTCAAAGAATTGGGACTATCTTGACTGAGGGGTTAACATTTTATATGAGTTTTGAAAGATGAGTACTAGTTTACCAGTTGAAGGAAACTGAGACCTTATCAGTAAAGTCACGGACCATTCATATAATGGTAATAATTCACACACCTTGCGCTGGGGGAGATGGAGCTTAGGAAAGCAGTTTAGGATCATTAAGGACCTTCTGTCATCTATTCGATGAGGGAACCATCAAAAGTTTTCAGATAGAGGACTAAAATGACCTTCTTTATTTATTTTTTTTTCCACCGGAATAGTTTAACTAGTGGGCATGTAGATGACCTGGAGAATAATGGTTTTAGTAAGGCTGTTGCTAAAATCTCATTGCATTCTTAATTATGATTAATATCTGTGGTCATAGTGTCCACATAGTGTGTGCACTAGTACATAGCAAGAGCTGGATTAGATTCTCAGTTCTACCGCTTGCTAGCATAGAATGCAAGTTATTTCATATTGGTAAGCCTCCTTTTTTTATGTGAATAATGAGGCTTATGACTGATTTTTGTGCACTGCTGATCAGGAGGAAGTAATGAGGTTGCTGTTGGATGGGGAAGATGTCAAATGAGACTGTTAGATATAATATAATCCAAGTGTACTGTTGTGTACTGTTGAGTACTGAGTGAAGATAGACCTGAAGTTTGCCATAGAAAAGGTAGAAGTTTAATCTTAAGAGATAGCTAGTTTTTGTGTTTTTTAAAAGATTTTATTTATTTGAGAGGTAGAGTTACAAACAGTGAGAGGAAGAGACAGAGAGAAAGGTCTTCCCTTCATTCATTGGTTCACTCCCCAAATGGCCACAACTTCCAGAGCTGCACCGATCTGAAGCCAGGAGCCAGGAGCTTCTTCCTGGTCTCTCACGCAGGTGCAGGGACCCAAGCACTTGGGCTATCCTCTACAGCTTTCCCAGGCCATAGCAGAGAGCTGGATTGGAAGAGGAGCAGCTGGGACTAGAACCAGCACTCAGATGGGTTGCCAGTGCTGCAGGTGGAGGATAATTAACCTACCTTGCCGTGGCGCCGGCCCCAAGAGATAGCTATTTCTAAGTAAGTTTTTATATGCTGTGCCTGAAGTTTTGGAGAAAGGAACTATTGAAGGTTTTCAAGTAGGGAATTGATGTGGTCAGTTACCTCTTAATGCAAACTTACTGCAAGAGGAGATGGCCATGTCTGAGACATCTAGAATACAAGTAATGAGGAAAAAAGTTAAAGGCAAGACCACAAAAGTTGAGATCAAAACAGAGAAGGAATGATCTTTACCAAGCCAAGAGAGGATAGTTTTAATAGCAGTAAAAGATGTGATCCCCAAGGTCAGATGCAGCAAGGTTATGGTGCATAGCCCACGTCAGATTTACCAAGGCAGAGCTTGTTGTCTAGAAAATACAGTGTCATTTGAGCAGTTGGGTAGAAGCCAGATTAGGATGTTTCTTTGGGGCTAAGGACTATGCCTTGATTATTTTTGTATCCTTGCTGCCTAACAGAGTGATTATTATGTAGGAGGCACTTTGTGTACTTTTGAAGAACTAATACTATAATTAATTGATAAGACTATGTATTATATACTATAACTAATTGATGAACAGAGAGCTGAGATGTTAGCACTCTTAAAAAGTTTTCTGTTTGCCACAGCAGTTAAGTTGCTGCCTGGGATGCTTGCATCTCATATCAGAGTGCTGGTTTGAATTCCAGATTCTCTGCTTTTGATTCAGCTTCCAGTTAATGCAACTGAGAGGCATCAGGTGATGGCTCACGTGCTTAGATTCCTGTTACCCATGTGGGAGACCTGGATGGACTTCTGATTCCTAGCTTCAGCCTGGCCCAGTCCTGGCTGTTGTGGCCATTTGGAGAGTGAAGCAGCTGATGGAAGATCTCTATCTCTGTCTCTTCCCTTCTATCTGTTTCTCTGCCATTGAAGTAAATAAGTAACTAAATCTTTAAAGTGAGAGAGAGATAAATTCAGGAGAGGAAAAATCAAAGATTTTGAAGAGAGAAGTAAACTTGGAAACTAAACCTCTTGCTGCTTTGGAAAAAATCTATTACAGAGTGGACAGTGTAGCATTAGGCTAGTGAGTAGATAATACTTGCTCCCCCTACCTACCACTTAATGATTAAGGAATATTCTGATGAAAATAATATAGTTGTTGGAGTCAGAAAATCTAGAGTTAAGTCTTCACCTCTTGCTAGATTACTGGAAAATCACTTAATGTCATATCTATTTAAATGACTTATTCAAAATAGTTCAGCGAGTGGCCATGTATGGGGTATTCAGATGTTTCCCCACCAATCTCTCTCTTAGCTACCTAGCCACTACATTTTACATAATTAGGTCTTCTGTCACAATTAACTGGCCCAACACCTTGATACTTTGACAACATTTCATTGGCTAGGGATGAACACTTGACCTAAATGCAGTCAATGAATCTCTTCCTGATACTTTTTATCTGTGAAGTATAAAACTAATGACACATTAGTGGCCATGGTTCCCTCCCAGTGAAGAATGCTGATCTATCATGAAAGACAATAATGCTAACTAAGACAAGATCAGAAGCAAAAAATAGATGAAGCCAAACACACAGCCGTGGCACCCTTCACATTCTTTTTTTTTTTTTTTTAAGATTTATTATTATTTTCTTAACTGGGCTAAGTTGTTCTATTAGAGAAAGCCAGAATCACAAAGGACTTTAAGAGTTGGCATGGGGACCCTTCCTCTTGCCAAAGGTAGGCATGACATTGACAAAGCGCTGGTTGTGTTATTATTATTTGAAAGGCAGACTGAAAGAGGGCTCTTTGGTCCATTACCCAAATGTCCACAGCTGGTCTAGGCTGAAGCCAGGATCTTGGAACTCCATCCAGGTCTCTTGGGTGGGTGGCAGGAATCTAAGTACTTGCACCATCCTCTGCTGCCTTCCCAGGCACATTAGGAGGGAGCTGGATTGGAAGCAGAACAGCCAGGACTAGCACTAGCACTCCAGTACAGGATGCCAGCATTGCACATGCTGGCTGGGTTAACATCTCTGTGCCACAATGCCGGCCCCAGCCTTTGAATTCTTGAGACCTAGATACATACCTGACCCTCCTACTCTGGATATCTAATGTTGTTTGGATTCTGTGAACTATTTGAGCCAATTAATTCCTTTCAAGTCACCCAAGTTTGATTTCTGTTTCCTGTGGTTAAATCAATACCTGCATTTGCGTGAAGTGTTCTGACTAAAGCTCATGCATTCTCCACTGTACCATTTTTTCTCTAAGGCTAAAACTCTTATGTCTAAAACATTGTCCCTCCCTAACTCAGAAGGGCGGCAGTGAACTATTTCTGTCTTCTCGGCGTCTCTGGTTTTTTCCTTTCACATAGATCCCTCTTTATGTTACTTGGCATAGGCCGTGCTCGTCCTGTGAAGCCTCCAGTTTAATTCTGTGGGCGCCACTAACTCAGCCATGACTAAAGCATGCATGTGGATTTTGCAAGAGGCGAAGTTACAGGAAAGTAGATTTGGGCCAGACTGAGAAAAATTTGGACGACTAACATAAGTAGTTTCTTGCTGTTGTCTAAGCCAGAGGTGTTTCACAGAACTTGATGCAGTGATGGAGTTGTTTACTACGTGCAGTGTCTGATGTAGTAGCTGTTAACCAGGCAGAGCACTTGACATGTGGCTAATGGGACAGAAACCGTGAATTTCAACTGCATTGAATTTTAATTAATTTAAATGTAAATAGCCACATGTAGTTAAGGCTACCATTTTGTTAATGTAGCTCCAGACCTCTAGCAGATCACCAGAGGTTGTATTTCTTATTTCTTTTGTTTTTAAACTAGCAGACTGATATGTGTTAGAATAAAACTGGAGGGCCCAGCGCTGTGCCTGCGATGCCGGTATGTCCAGCTCCTGCTATGGCCTGGGGAAGCAGTAGAAGATGGCCCAAGTCTTTGGGCCCCTGCACCCACATGGGAGACCAGGAAGAAGCTCCTGGCTCCTGGCTTTAGATCAGCTCAGCTCTGACTATTGCAGCCATTTGGGGAGTGAACCAGTGGATGAAAGACCTCTCTCTCTCTGTGTCCTACCTCTTTATGTAACTCTTTCAAATAAATGATAATTCTTTTTTTTAAAAAAAAGAGTTAAAGTGGAAACGATGTGGGCAATTGGATGAAGCAAAGAAATCACTCTTTAATCTGGAAGTTGATGCCTTTAACAAGGATAGGGAACACAGGAGAATGAGCTGGTTTGGAAAGGTATGTAAGTTCAGTACTGTGGAAGCAGAGTTGAGATCATGGGATATATAGACAGAGAAAAGACAAGTCTAATCAACCATTGTAAGTAAGGGTTTAGAGCAAAACACAAAAGACCAGGACTAGAAATACACATTTTTGTAGTCATCTACACAGAGGTGATAAAGCCACAGGGGCAGGCATTGTGGCGCAACAGGTGAAACTAGTGCTTGGGATGCCTGCATTCCTTCCCGGCCACTCTGCTCTGATCCAGTTCCTTGCTAAGGTACTGGGAAAGCAGCTGATGATGGCTCAAACTTGGGTTCCTGCCACCGACATGGCAGAATTGGTGGAGTTCCTAGCACCTGGGCAGCCATTTGGGGAGTGAACAAGTGAATGGAAGATCTCTCTATGTCACTCTGCCTTTCCAATAAATAAATCTTCAAACAAACAAAATATCCATGGAAATGGGAAATGTCCTCTAAAGGAGGAATGCAGATTTTTAAGAAAAGAGCATCAAACATTAGCACCTTGAAAAACATCTGTAGAAAGAAGGGCAGGCAGAGGTGAAATTATCTTGTGATATATTTTTAAGGAACAGGCTCTAACCTGTCCAGGTAGTAGCAGGAACCCCTTGCTTTAGGTGTAGTACTTGTCAGCAAGATTAAGAATTTTGCTTGAGGGGTTGGCACTGTGGTGCAGCGGGTTAAAGCACCTGTCTGGCAGATTTGGGTGCTGGTTCGAATTCCAGCTGCTGCACTTCCGATCCAGCTCCCTGCTGGTGTACCTGTGAAGGCAGCAGAAGATGGTCTAAGTCCTTGGGCTCCTGCACCAACAAGGGAGACCCAGAAGAAGCTCCTGGCTCCTGGTTTCAGATTGGCTCAATTCTGGCCATTGCAGCCATTTGAGAAGTGAACCAGTGGATGGAAGACCTCTCTCTGTCTCTGTCGCTACCTCTCTTTGTAATTCCTTCAAATAAATAAAATAAATTAAAAAAAAAAAAGAATTTTGCGGGCAGGCACTGCGGCTCACTAGGCTAATCCTCCGCCTAGCGGCGCCGGCACACCGGGTTCTAGTCCCGGTTGGGGCGCCGGATTCTGTCCCGGTTGCCCCTCTTCCAGGCCAGCTCTCTGCTGTGGCCAGGGAGTGCAGTGGAGGATGGCCCAGGTGCTTGGGCCCTGCACCCCATGGGAGACCAGGAAAAGCACCTGGCTCCTGGCTGCTGCCATCGGATCAGCGCGGTGCGCCGGCCGCAGCGCGCCGACCACGGCGGCCATTGGAGGGTGAACCAACGGCAAAGGAAGACCTTTCTCTCTGTCTCTCTCTCTCACTGTCCACTCTGCCTGTCAAAAAAAAAAAATAAAATAAAATAAAAAAATAAAAAAGAAGAATTTTGCTTGAAAATGTGGCTAAGTTAGACACAGCATAGCTAAGTTCCATTCCTTCTACCTGGTAGATAGTTATTCCAAGTAGGCATTGAACATGTAAAAGCTATTGTGCTATCATATAGTGTGTTTTCTGCCATATAGGACCATAAATACGTCATTATACTTGGTTAGTATTTGGTCAGGTTGCTTATATATCTAGCAAACTCTAATTCAAATGAATCAGTTTATAAACCTGAGAGAGGGAATACTTAGCTCCATTTGATGTTTTCTAGATAATCGATGAAATTAATCTGATGCTCAAATGGATATCATATAGAAGAGTAAGGAGAAAAAAAAGAGTAAGGAGAAGTTATTTATAAGATGCATTTTATTATTGCACTGACAAGTCCCATGGATTTTCTCACACTGTTGTACGCTTACGAAGGAGTGTGGAGGGTAGTGATTACGCTCTTGGAGTACTGTAGATGAAAGGGCCATGTGAGTGGAGCACTGGGAAGAGGAAATATGTGGAGGGAAGAGAGACAGGTGGAGGGTAGATGTATGAAGTAGACAGTAGGTAGCTGGAGAATTTGCCACCTAGCTCAGTGCCTGATAGATGGTAGGTGCTCAATAAGAATGAGTGCTCATTAGGGAGAAGGAAAATTGCTCCTGGAAGAGCAGTGGAATCCTGCTCTGGCCCCACCTTGTTTTCTTCCTTACTTGGGCTCAGTCACTACCTGTGTTCCTGACTTTGGGTTGCTGTTGTTAGGTTTATTGTTTGTTGTTGTTGTTTGTTGTTTTTTTTTTTAAAGTATTTAGAGGTAAAGTAACAGACACACAGAGAGAGATGTCGTCCTTCTGTTCGTTTACTTTTGTTTACTCCCCAAATAAATGGCCACAGCAACTGGAGCTGGGCTAATCCAAGCCAGGACCAGGAGCCTCTTCCAGGTCTCCCACATGGGTGCAGGAGCCCAAGGATTTGGGCCATCTTCTAGTGCCTTCCCAGGCCACTAGGGAGCTGGATCAGGAGAGGAGCAGCCAGGACCAGTGCCCATATGGGATGCCTGCGCCGCAGGCAGAGGCTTAACGTGCTATGTCACAGTGCCGACCCCATAGTTCATTGTTAAAACATGTACTTGGTAGTGTGTATCTGAACTTGTAAGCATTGTCCAGCTCTGAGGGACAGGAATGGGAGAATGCTCTGCTATTAGGGGTGTGGTGAAAATACACCTCAGTTGGAAGTTGGATTTCCTTCAGTTTTCATACTGTGACCGGATCAAAATTATGAACACCCTGGCCTTGGGGGATGTTGGCAGACATTTCTGGCCGATCTGATCAGTTAGAGGTGTGCTCTTAGTTTTCTCTGTAAACCAGGTTCATCCAGTAAGATGATCAGGAATGGTAGGAAGCAGGATGGAGAGCTTAAAATTGTTTCCAACTATGTAAATGGATACAATGTAAGATTTTAATACACAAAACTTACCAGATCCTGTGAAATTTCCAGGTTTCTTCTTTTTTAGTCAAAATTCCTGAAATCTGTCTACAGAAACTTAGTTTATAGAATTTTAACTGACTCCTTTCCTCAAATATTATAGTGACCTCATATCTGATGGTAAAATCAGATTTTAGAATTTGAAAAGATACAGGGCCATGTAAGTTTTATTTTCAATTTTGTTTGAACTAAGGTGTTTACAACTCAATTTTTTTTAAAGATTTATTCATTTATTTGAAAGTTAGAGTTACATACACACACACACACACACACACACACACAGATCTTCTATCTGCTGGTTCACTCCCCAATTGGCCGCAAAGGCCAGAGCTGCACCGATCCGAAGCCAGGAGTCAGGAGCTTCTTACAGGTCTCCCACACAGATGCAGGAGTCCAAGGACTTGGGCCATCTTCTTCTGCTTTCCCAGGCCATAGCAGAGAGCTGGATTGGAAGTGGAGCAGCCGGGATTAGAACCGGTGCCCATATGGGATGCTGGCGCTGCAGGCAGTGGCTTTTCCCGCAGCGCCGGCCCCTACAACTCAATTTAATTTACAGCCTATACTGTGTCATTGTTGGCATGTCATTGTATACATGTAGGCATAATATATGTGGGGGGGGGAATGAGTAGGAAAAGGTTCTGCGGTTTCTTTTGCTCAATATGCATTTGCATGTGTAACAGGCACAGTTTTAGACCCTGAAGATACAGCACTGAACACAGTGCAAACTGTCTGCCTTCCTGGAGCTGCTGTCAGGACTCGCTCTGAAAGGGGACTGGTTCAGATTAGGTGGTTGCTAATGGAAGGAGTGGTGGCCCACACTGGGGAGCTGAGGTGCCCACTAACAAGCTCACTGAGCCCGAGGCTTGTTGGGCTGCAGTCTGCTGGGTTCCCATCTAGGTCCTGGGGCCCAAAATAGGGTTTGGTTTATAATAAGTTTTAAGTAAATATGTTGTTGATTAAAATGTTTATTGTTTGTTATTTAGTATATAAAAATAAACATGTGCATTGGTAATTTGTTTTTATATATGGCTAGTGGAAAATGCTATCTCAGTTGCTTTATTGTTAATGTTACCTACTTTTTGTTTTGCTTGTGCCCCGTATCAGGATGCAGGAAAAACATATTAATATTGATAATTAGTCATATGGTAACTTGATATTGCAAAGAATAGATTTGGAAAGGAACTTAAGAGGTCATGTTTTGTTCAGCTTCCTGCCTAGGAAAACTGAGCAAGATGATTAGGTATGCATTTTTAATTAATCATTTAAAAAACTAGGACAACATAATTGGGTCCCCCCTTGAGAAATTGGAGAAAGGTACTTAACCCTAGATATAAAGGGACTAACCTGCAGATTCTTCGTATGTCGGACTATGTGGGAAAGTGGGGGGAAAAAATAAAGCCCAACTAAGCTGCTCTTTGTTGATATCAGAAATGGGCCTGTCATTCACTCTGGCATTGAAGCATAGCCGCCTATCTCAGGGGGCAGGACCACAACTGTTTTTCCTCCCACAAGCGCCTGGACAGTTATTACAGGTTCAAAAAGCCCGACCAGTTTTTCAAGAGTTTCTTCTTTTTTTCCCCCTGGAACTCAAGGCGCTTTTGCTCTGCTTTCAAGATGCACTGAGGTCTGCTTTGTGACTTCTTTGGAGCCAGCCAGTACCCTGACATGTATAATTCGAATTGTGCAGGTTTCACGAGTAAGTTTAATCTTATTTTTAAGCTAGTTAAAAATTCAAATGATATTTAGAAAAATGTTAGCTTGGATTTGAGCATTTTATCATGTCACTGTTTTCACTTTAAGCATTTTTGTTTTTCTAACTTAAAAAATCTATTAATTTAGTAAGAAAGCAAAGTTCTATACAGAAGAGCCCCCTGGTCTCTTAAGACCTACGCTTGCAGCTTCTTTTCTCATATCTCTGTTACATTTGACAGTATTCATATGTCCTCTGAAAGCCAGTTAGCCGAACAGTTTTCTTGAGCATCTTTTTAGTTTTACTGAGAAGTATTTTAAATTGAGCTTTTCTGAGCTCGATTGCTTCTGTCTGACACAGTCTCAAGTTTCCACTGAATGGTAACAAAGACTGTGGAGTGTTGTTGGTACTGCAGTGGGAGGCATGCTTCCTTAGACCAGGTAAGAGAGATCAGTTTGTTTCCTACTGCTGGGTGAGTTTTTGCGCGGTGTTTATTTTATAGTCTTGAAACAGCAGCAATGTTAAATTGATAAACAGCCAGGAACGGGCTGATTTCAAGACGCCCTTGCTTGTTGCAGACAGAAAAACTACAGGGCATGGGGGTTGGGGTGGGGGGGAGGGGAGAGTTGGCTTATTTTATCACTCAGTGACTTACATAAATGAATTAAAATGTGGAAATACTTCTGGAGCCCAGTTCTATTCAAGAACTGAAGAAGCCGCGAGGATATTAATAATTTTAAAGGTACTCCATGCTTATTACTTGTGAAAGCAATTCAAAGGGTAGTTTTTACTTTCATTTTTTCCCCCCAACAACAGTTAATAAAATAAGCTTTGCCCTTAACCAAACATTTTTTCTCATTTACAAAAACTTTTAAATTGTCAACAGCAAGAAATGCTGCCTCGGGATCTTTGTAAATCAACCTGACACTTGAAAAATATTTCAGCTTTTATAGCTGGTCCATTCCCTTTTTGTTCCTAGTACATTTTTCTTAAAAGTATTTGTGCTTTGAAAATGTCAGCTGTATTCTAATGAAGCTCAGGCATTGTTTGCTCATAAAGGGGCCGGTGCATTCCACTGCTTTAGGGTTTATTATGAGGCACAGTGTGAGAGTGTGGGTGGCACCATTTGGTGTCTGCCTCTTGGGGTAGTGACTGCCATTATGTTAGCCTTGGATTGGCAAAGAAAGTAGAGCATACAAGATGCTATATGAGTCTGGATACTGGGAAGAAAATCTTACCCCTAAGCAGTTCTTAGTGAGCCTGGAATGTGTGTGACAACTCGATTGTATTGATCATTTCAAGTATACCCTTGAAGCCCGCTTTTTAGTAACAGTTTATATCCCACCAACCACATGTCTTGTGTGTGTGTGTGTGTTTTTTTTTTTTAAATGTATGTAGCATTTGGTCATCCTTTGAATTTTAACAAGGAAGTGAACACTGGTAGATAAACTATGGTATTTTAACAGATACTGTAGAACTTTAATCCAGTTACTGAAAAGTTTCAAGGAACTTTAGGGGTGGGTGGGGAGGGGAGTGGGAGGTCAGGCGGAGAGCCTTTCTTTCAGCCAGGAAAGCCCTCCTGAAGGAAAAAAGCAACAGATGTTTCTTCGGTTACAATTGAGGTTGCCTCATTCAAAACTCAGCAGCTACCACAGGGAGAGGGGTCATAAATCTGACTTAATCAGGGGACAAACAGAAGTCATTTAAAATTTAATCTTTTATATTCAGAATTTGAGAATCAATGTGGAGTACCATAGGTTTTAAAGAGTCCTTTTAGAAGATCTTCGAAAATTGTGTGCAATTAATCAAAATGTTGGAAAGTTAATTTTAGTGCACTTAAAGCTTTGGAAAAAAAATGGATCACTGAATCATATAGAATTTTTTTTTTAACTTAAGCCATAAAAATATGTAGGAAATAACTTAGGTTGCAGAAGTTTGGAATTACACAATAGGTAGAAGGGCTTAAAATGAAATTGAAATATGAAACATCAGTTGCCTAAGTTGAGAAATCATTTTATCTTCTCTGAGAAGCATTAGACTTACAGAGAGCTTTGCATTAAGAATGTGGGAGAAAGATTTCTGGTGTAATTGAAATGATGTGTCTCAGTTTGCCTCAGTAAAGAATGATAATAAGCCTAGATTGGTTGCTACTGGGAAGAGGGGATCCTTTTTTTTTTTTTTTAATGTGTTGGAAGGAGTAAGGAGGAAAGAGTTTGAAAGAGTAACATGCATGGAATGAAAGTAGTCAAATTAAAACAATATTTTTGAAGTTGTGGGATTTATATTCAGTAAACTCTAAACCTTTCCTTTACAAGTAAATCAAAAGAGAAGTTCCTTGCTCCCATATAATGCACATTTATACACTTAACAACTTAATGTTCTTCTTAAAGTTAGTTCTGGAAACACCAGTGCTGAGCATCCGATCTTTCATCTTCTAGGCACCTATTAAATTTTGCCATACCCTACACTGTAAAATCAGTAGTGACTTAAAATAGCTAAAAAAATTCCTTGAGCTGAAATTTACAATTTGTGTATGGATCAAATATTATATAGTTTTCTGAATATTTGATCTAAGGAGAAGACTGGAAATGTTAGCAACATTCAAGGAGATTATTTAAAATTTCTCTTAGCTTAGGGTCTGTAGGCTTCCCTGAGGATTTTCTTTTATTCAAAGAATTATGACCTAATTTAGAGAATTTGGAGTTTATCAGATCAATGTTTTAATTAAAATGAAGATATGATTCTAAAATTGACCTATATACATCTTGCAGTTTTAAGGAACAGTAGCCTTTAGTATTAAGGTGTTTTTTTCTCCCTCTAAGATAAGTAAGATAAGTAAAATAACTTAACTGGGGTTTAAAAATGGAATTTAGATTTGCCTAGAGAACTTTTGCAATTTTGACCAAAGTATGTGAATTTTGATGGACTAGATAGCCTTCAAAAAAGTTGGTGACCCCATAAGATATGTAACTGTGATAGCATCATAGATGGTAGTTATCAAAAATGTGTCACTAAAGATGATAAATGTAAACATGATAAGAAGTTACTTCAGGAAAACAGCATAAGTAGTAGCAACACAAATATAGTTGAGACTGTTAACCTTCCAAATTAAGAAGTTAAGAGCAAATCAGTTGAATTATTTGAAGATGAATTCCCACTATTGCTGTAAATGTAATTTATCATGGAATTATTGAGTGCGTGTTCAAATTATGGTAGAGAAAATCATATTGGTTTTTATTGTAGTGTATATATACTGTGTGATAAACCAGTTTCTATTATACTGCGCATTTATGTGTGAAATTCATTGGTAGTGTCTGGGAAAGAAAGTCCTAGTTCAGCTGTCATCTAGAGGTAATTCCATAATTAGCCTTAATTTCTAAGAAACACTTCCATCCCCAATTGACTTCACTCTTTAAAAATACAGATTGAGGGGTGGATGTTGTGATGGAGCAGACTGAGCTTCAGCTTGAGATGCCTGCATCCCATACTTGGGAGTGCCTGGTTTGAGTCCTAGCTGTTCTTGTTTCCTGCTGATACAGCTGGGAGGCTCAGGTACTTGAGTTCTTGCCACCCACATGGGAGGCCTGAATGGGCTGTCTGGCCCCACCCAGGCAGTTACAGGTATTTGGGGAGTTGAGCAGCCAGTGGATGAAGTCCATCGCTCCCTCTCTCTGCAACTCTGCCTTTCAAATAAATAAAGAAAACAAGGGGCCAGCGCTGTGGCGCAGTGGGTTAATGCACTGGCCTGAAGCACCAGCATCCCAGATGGGCGCCAGTTCAAGACCCTGCTGCTGCACTTCCAATCCAGCTCTTTGCTATGGCCTGAGAAAGCAGTGGAAGATGGCCCAAGTCCGTGGGCTCCTACACCCACGTGGGAGACCCGGAGGAGGCTCCTGGCTCCTGGCTTAGATTGGTGCAGCTCTGGCCGTTGTGGCCAATTGGGGAGTGAACCATCGGATGGAAGACTCCCTCTCCCTCTCTCTCTCTGCCTCTCCTTTCTCTGTGTAACTCTGACTTTCAAATAAATAAATAAATCTTTAAAAAAGAAAACAAAATATATACTGACAAAAGACTTCAGGAGCAAGGTACCTGGGGTTCTTCCATCATATCCCCTGTAGCCCAAAACTGAGGTCCTGAGGAAATTAGCCTTACCTGTTCATTGTTCCCCAAGTCAGAATCCCCACAGCGGTTGATTTAAATGTTCTCTCTGCCTTACATGTAGATGTGATTAGAAATAGCTAATAGCTACCTAAGAATTTCCCACCTTCGGGGTGGGTGTAAGAGGGAAGATTTGCCTGGCGCCTGTATTTTTCTGAAAAGAAAACCATTTCTACGGCTTCAGAACGAATGAAGCGGTGTGATCACAGTGCTTTGGGTATATTCTGAGTTCACTGTATTTTGGGAATAGACCCAGGAACCTATTGTGTAATAACATAGTTTTCACCAAGTTTCGAAGGACTAGTATTTTCAAAGGATTTTTAGATGATAGAACCTCAAAGCTACAGGCCATGATTATGGAACATTGGTTTTTTGGTCTGCTCATTGGTGAAAATTTGGCAACCCCATTGACTATATCTCTGACCAAGAGATCAGTAACTGAGCACTTACTGTGTGTAAAGTAGACCCAGTAGGTTTGAAGAAGTCTTTGAATGAATACAACAGGGCTTTGTTGACACTGATGTCTAACTTTTTTTTTATTTTTTATTTATTTTTTATTTTTTGACAGGCAGAGTGGAAAGTGAGAGAGAGAGAGAGAGAGAGAGAGAGGTCTTCCTTTTTGCCGTTGGTTCACCCTCCAATGGCCACTGCGGCCAGCGCGCTGCGGCCGGCGCACCACGCTGATCCGAAGCCAGGAGCCAGGTGCTTCTCCTGGTCTCCCATGGGGTGCAGGGCCCAAGCATTTGGGCCATCCTCCACTGCACTCCCTGGCCACAGCAGAGAGCTGGCCTGGAAGAGGGGCAACCGGGACAGAACCCGGCACCCCAACCAGGACTAGAATCCTGTGTGCGGGCACCTCAGGTGGCGGATTAGCCTATTGAACCACAGCGCAGGCCTGATTAGATGTCCTGCTCTTCAATAGTAGCCCCCAAGTGGGGCAGGCATTTGGCCTAGGCATCCACATTCCATATCAGTGTCTGGTCCAATACCCTACCCTCTTCCAGCTTCTGACTCCAGCGTCTGCTGCTGTGGACCCTGACGGATGGCAGTGTTGGCTCAAGTAATTGGGTTCCTCCCACCTACATAGGAGACCCAGAATTGGGTTCTCAACTCCTGGCTTCAGTCTCAGCCCAGTCCTGGCCATTGTGGGCATTTGGGGGAGTGAACCAGTGGATGGAAGACCTCTCTGTGTCTGTCTGGGTGTCTCTCTGCCTATCCAGGGAGGGAGAGGGAGAGAGGACATCAGTAACTCGCAGCTTTGGATGAGTTAATTCACATGGTATTATGGAATCCAATTATTTCCTTTTTTATTTGCCAAGGAAAAGAGCTTCTTTGAAACTGTAATTCATAGGTAGTCCTTGTTTTTTTTGTTTGTGTCTTAAAATTGCAAATTCATTGTTAAGAATCCAGCTTTTTAATTCAAGATCTGCCTGTATTTATTGTCATTTTTTATAAATGCTAGAAAAAGACCTTACTTAACTGTAAATTCAAAATGATTTGTTGACAATGGCTACCAATTCAGAGGGGTTGTGAGAATGGTTTCCAATTAAGCACTCCTGGGTATTTTAATATTCACAAATTATGATCCCTGTGGTTGCACCCAGCTGTCTTGATCTGCTCTAGCCATTCAGTGGCTGTTGGTAGGAGATAAACTGTGCTGCTTTCTACTCATTCTCTTTTACTAGGCCTGTAAACAATGTCTGTGTGCCATCTGGCGGGGTATTGGCTGTGGTGATGTTGCTAAAAGTGGTGGTTGAAAATAAAGATAAACCATTGCACAAATACAACATTTAAGAACAAGAAACTAAAGAAATAAGGGTTACCCAGTCTTTTCTCTTTTTCAAAATGAAAATAAATTTAAGCTCAATGGAATAGAGTCTGCTTACACTCTTTAATTCGGACAAACGGAAGAGGGGAACTTGAAGCAGTCGTTCTTTCTCAGCCTTGGCTAACGGTAAGAATCACGTGAAGCACTTGTTAGAGGCACAGTTACCCACGTAGTTTCTTTCTTCCTTCCTTCCTTCCTTCCTTCCTTCCTTCCTTCCTTCCTTCCTTCCTTCCTTCCTTCCTTCCTTCCTTCCTTCCTTCCTTCCTTCCTTTCTTTCTTTCTTTCTTTCTTTCTTTTTTGACAGGCAGAGTGGATAGTGAGAGAAAGGTCTTCTTTTGCCGTTGGTTCACCCTCCAATGGCCGCCACGGCTGGCGCTGCGGCCAGCGCACCGTGCTGATCTGAAGGCAGGAGCCAGGTGCTTCTTCTGGTCTCCCATGGGGTGCAGGGCCCAAGCACTTGGGCCATCCTCCACTGCCTTCCCTGGCCACAGCAGAGAGCTGGCCTGGAAGAGGGGCAACCCGGTGTGCCGATGCTAGGTGGAAGATTAGCCTATTGAGCCGGCCACCCACGTAGTTTCTGATTCTTTGGGTGTGTCCAGTGGAGTGAGCAAGAGGACCTCCCTATCGCTTCACATCTCATAACCCAAGCGCATTTGGGGAGAGCCGCTGTGATGGGCTGGAGGAACCTCGCTGAATGGTATGTAGTAAACTTACTCAGTTATTCAGCACAAAATGCATTGCCCAAAATAGGAAATTTTAGTTAAGCAGGTAGAAGAGAAAGGGGAAGATTTAAGACTTAAAAAGGTTTCTTGATTAAAGAAGGTTAACATAAAAAAGATCAAAAATCGCATATTTAAGATAAAGAAGCCAGGGAAAGGACAGTAAGATCAATCCTGTGGCTAAAACAGATGTTTTGGGGTAGATAATTTAAAAATACTGAAAGGCAATGGCCATGTAAGAGACCTAGTGAGCAGGGACCACATTATTTCTGAGATTTTTTTATTTAGCTTTGAGATTTCATTAACTAAATGAAACCAGTTAGAATAGTGCAGTTGGGGCTGGCACTGTGGTGTAGCAAGTAAAGCTGCTGCCTGCAGTGCCAGCATCCCATATGGGCGCCGGTTCTAGTCCTGGCTGCTCCACTTCCGATTCAGCTCTCTGCTATGGCCTGGGAAAGCAGTAGAAGATGGCCCAAGTCCTTGGGCCCCTGCACCCAGATGAGAAGACCTGGAGGAAGCTCCTGGCTCCTAGCTTTGGATTGGCACAACTCTGGTCGTTGCAGCCTATTTGGGAGTGAACCAGCGGTTGGTAGACCTCTCTCTCTCTTTGCCTCTCCTTCTCTCTCTGTAACTCTGCCTTTCAAATAAATAAGTACATCTTAAAGAAAGAATATTGCAGTTAGCAGAGACTGAATCAAGGCATTTGCTTAAGAAATGAGGAAGGCTGGCGCCGCGGCTCACTAGGCTAATCCTCCGCCTTGTGGCGCCGGCACACCGGGTTCTAGTCCCAGTCGGGGCGCCGGATTCTGTCCCGGTTGCCCCTCTTCCAGGCCAGCTCTCTGCTGTGGCCAGGGAAGTGCAGTGGAGGATGGCCCAAGTACTCGGGCCCTGCACCCGCATGGGAGACCAGGAGAAGCACCTGGCTCCTGCCATCAGATCATCGCGGTGCGCCGGCTGCAACGGCCATTGGAGGGTGAACCAACGGCAAAGGAAGACCTTTCTCTCTGTCTCTCTCTCTCACTGTCCACTCTGCCTGTCAAAAAATTAAAAAAAAAAAAAAAAAAAGAAATGAGGAAGTACTGCTTACATCTGGCATGTGGGAAGATGGAGAAGCGATGTTTGTTTTTTCTCCTTTCAAACTGTAGAGTCCAGGATACTTATGGTTCCAGAGGCCAGAGAAAGGAGCTAGCTAGTCATTTGAAAGGTGTCCACCAAGTAAAAATTCTGATCAGAGCCAGGAGAGCAGATGTGATCTTCTAGGGAAGCCTCACTTACAAGTGTAAGGTTCATTGAACCACTCAGGATTGTGCTTATTACGGCCCTTGCAAGGACCTGTCGTTGGCTCGTGGAAAGATTCTGGGTACGTGCTCTAATGGGGAAATCCCAAAAGTTCTGTGTTCTGACTCTCACGGCTGCAAAAACATGGAGACCACGCTTCGGGTCTGTGACATGTAGGAATCCTGTGCATCTTGTGTGCTTACCAGTGCACCCAGGGGTGCTTGATTCTGTTTTGGAACCAGTTACAGAGAGGAGATTTCAGAGGGTATGTCAACCGTTGTACTTTAAACTCTTGCCTTCTCAGCTAGCGTACTTACAGTGATGGTGTAATCGCTCAGTTAAAAGGTTTAGTAATGGGGCCAGCGCTGTGGTGCAGCAGGTTCAGCTGCCACCTGCAATGCCAGCATCCCATATGGGTGCCAGTTCAAGACCTGGCTGCTCCCTGCTAATGTGCCTGGGAAAGCGGCTGAAGATGGCCCAAGTGCGTGGGCCCCCGCACCCAGGTGGGAGACCTGGAGGAAGCTCCTGGATCCTGACTTTGACCTGGCCCAGCCCTGGCCCTTGTGGTCATTTGGGGAGTGAATAATTAATGGAGAATCTTTCTCTGTCCCTCTCCTTCTCTCTGTGACTCTGGCTTTCAAATAAATACAAAATAAATGTTAAGAAAGTTTAATAATGGTGACTGCCTTTGGAGTTGATCTTAAGTGAATATGATTGAGTATAAATGCTCTCAAATGGAACATAACAGTGGTGGTAAAGTGGGTGAGTTGTTAATGTACTTTATAGCCATGCTTGTTAAATAGAATGGGAACTGTTTTTTAAGAAAGAAGATATCTGCATATGTTCAAACATAAAAATGAAGGAAGTCAGAGTAGCAACCATGCTTATGTCCTTACCTTTGCTCCCCACTCTGCAGGTGCACATTACACAAGGATATGTTGATCTCACAGGGTGGATAGTTCCAGTTGGATATGCTGTGCTCTCAAATTAATTGTGAGTTATTGGTATGTGATTCATTTATGAAGATAGCACTGTTGACCTACAGGGCTTGGGTTTCTTTTCAAATAAAAGTGATAGATAGCCCCTGAGCTATTTATATCCCTTCTCACTGGTCTGCCTGTTTTTACTGACTTACATCGCTTTGTAGATGTCTGACCAGCTAAAATAAAGAATATGGTCTTAAGATGATATAATCTCAGGGTGGGCAATGCAGTGTGACAGGTTAAGCCACTGCTTAGGTCACCTACATACCATGTTGTAGTGCCTGTTCAAGTCCCAGCTACTATGCTTGCAATCCGGCTTTCAACTAATGTGCCTGGGAGGCAAATGATAGTGGACCAAGTACTTGGGCCCCTACCACACACATGAGAAACCTGGATGGAGTTCCTGGCTTTGGCCTGGCCTGGCCTGGGCTGTTGTGGGAAGGTGAGGAATGAACCAGTGGAGGGAGATCTCTCTCTCTCTTTCTCTCTCTCCTCCTTTCAAGTAGATGAAAATAAATACCTTTAAAAAAAAATTGTGGGATCTTTTTTTTGTGCAAAACAAAGGGCTGACATTGTGGTACAGAGGATTAAGCCCCCCACCTGTAACATCAGCGTCCCATATGAGCACTCAGGTCCCTGCTGTTTCCCTTATGCTCCAGTTCCCTGCTAATGGGTCTGGGAAGGTAGTGGAAGACCCTCCTCCCCTCCCCTCCCCTCTCCTCCCCTCCCCTCCCCTCTCCTTTCCTTGCCTTTCAAATAGATATGGTAAATCTTTAAAAAATAATTTCCCTTTCCAAAAATGACCTGTTGTGACTTGACCTCTGTAGTACTGTATTTGAAACTGTTGATAGTCTTTTATAATAGTTACTAATCAATAGTTAAAAGGGTAGTACAGAAAGGAAAAAAGCACCCAGTACTTTTTCTTTTTTTTTTCTTTTTGTTTTTCTTAAGATATATTTATTTGGGAAAAGTATTTGCCACAGGTATATCAAAAGAATGATCATATTCCTTAAATATTTAAAGAGATTCTACCAATAAAAATATCACTACTGGGGTGGGCATTTGGCCTATCAGTTAAGACACCCATATCCCACAGTGGAATACATGGGTTTGATACTGGGCTCCTGACTCCAGCTTCCAGCTAATGCAGGCCCTGGGAAGCAGCAGGTGATGGCTCAAGTGATTGGGTTCCTGTTCTGGCATCTGGGGAGCACTCTCTCTTTTTCCTGGTCTTTCTCCTCTATGCCTCCAAAGTGAACACATTAAAAAAAATTTTTTTTAAATTACCAACAACCAGTAAAACGGTGGACATAATTCTCAGGAAAGATTCAGATGACTTTTAAGAAAAAGATGTAGCTAACAGTATGAACATCCTACTAATAATAACACATAGAAGAGCTGGTGAGAAGTAGAACAGCCAGAACACAAACTAGTGCCCATGTGGATGCTGCTGTTGCAAGCAGTGGCTTAACCTGCTACTCCCCAAGCTGGCCTAGTAACAACATATTAAAACCAAAGTGAAGTGCTATACTTTTTGAAAGCATAAACATTAAAAAAAATAGCATTTAGTAACTCACTGGGTTGGTGAGGATATGTGGCAATGGGTGCTGTAATGCATTTCTAAAGGGAAGGGAAATTGGTGCAACCAGATGGGACAGTTAGTGGGTGTAAAGTCATGTGCGTAGTCATTGGCCCAGTGTTTTTAACACTGAAGGCTTTTCTGTTACTAAAGGGCTTAACAGATAAACTGCTGGAGCCATAAAAAAGGAATACTGCACTGCTAACAATAATAGTGAGGTAACATTACATGATACAGATAAGGAAAAAATACCTAAGGTAGAATACAGTGTTCTTAGTGGCCCCCCCCCCAAAAAAAAACCATGGAAACCGATAAATATGTATAAAGAGAAATGTTATTTTTGCATATATGTTTTTGTATTTCTGGAAGTTTATCAAAACTGGCACTGGAGTTGTCACTAGGGAAGGAAATGGTGGTTGTTGGGGATGGGAAGGGACTTCGTTTTCATGGCGTGGTTGTGTCTCAGGAGTTTGTGCTGTGTGGTTACATGCAGGCGTTCATACAGTCGTTGCTTCATTCATCCGACCAGCATTTATTCAGCTCTGCTCGATGTGCACTGTGCTGGGTGCTGGGAGACAGCGGCGAATGAAATGACAAAGCCCCTGAATTTGCAGGACTTCTGTTGTGAGGGGCTCTGAGTCATAGTAGTCACACAGGCAAGTACCTGTGAGTCTGTAAGTTGCTATACAGGGAGAAGGGCTGGGGTGAACACCAGGAATGAGGAGGAGCTGATGCAGGTGGGCAGGCATCTTCTGCCGGGATGATGAGCGGAAACTTGGCAGAGAAGGGAATTAAGGCCCTGAGGTCTCCGGGGGAAGAAAGCTACAGGCAGAGGAACTTTGAAAGGCATAGTCCTCCAGGAAGAGGCCTGTGTGAGTGTAGGTGAGTGGAGCGGGCTGGGGTGGGGGACTGACAAAGGACAAGGTCAGAGAGGAAGGCCACCGGTGACACAGAGCTTTGTGTTGATGGGGGTGCGAAGCCAAGGGAACGCTTTGAGGTTTCCAAGTGCTGCTCTGACTGCTTGGTGCAGGACGAACCAGTGCTGCTCAGTAGTATACTAGGAGCTGCTTACGTAATTCTAAATCTCCTAGCAGCCGCATGTTTTCTGAAAGCTTTTATTTAATAAATATAAATTTCATAGGTATAGCTTTAAGAATATAGCGGTTCTTCCCCCATACCTGCCCTCCCACCCCCACTCCTGTCCCACCTTCTATTCCCTCTCCCATCCCATCCCATTCTTTTTTTTTTTTTTTTTAAAGATTTATTTATTTAAAAGTCAGAGTTACACAGAGAGAGAAGGAGAGGCAGAGAAAGAGAGGGGTCTTCTATCCGCTGGTTGACTCCCCTTTGGCTGGAATGGCCGGAGCTGTGCCGATCCAAAGCCAGGGGCCAGGAGCTTCTTCCAGGTCCTCCACATGGGTGCAGGGGCCCAAGGACTTTGACCATCTTCTACTGCTTTCCCAGGCCATAGCAGAGAGCTTGATCGGAAGTGGAGCAGCCTGGACTCGGACCGGTGCCCATATGGGATGCCGGCTCTGCAGGTGGTGGCTTTACCCACTACACCACAGCGCTGGCCCCTCTCATCCCATTCTTCATTAAGATTCATTTTTAATTATCTTTATTTCCAGAAGATGAACTCTATACTAAGTAAACATTTCAACAGTTTGCACCCACACAGACACACAAAGTATAAAGTACTGTTTGAAGACAAGTTTTACGTTAATTCTCATAGTACAATTCATTAAGGACAGAGGTCCTACATGGGAGCAAGTGCATGGTGACTCCTGTTGTTGATTTAACAATTGACACTCTCATTTATGATGAGTAGCCACATTTTTGAAAATAAAAAGAAACAGATCAATTCATTTTTAATGATATTTTATTTAACCCAAACATTTATCCAAAACATTATCCATTTACCAAAATATTTATCCAAGACATTAGCATCCAGCATGTAATTAATAAAAATTATTAATAGATAGCTTACATCTTTTACACAAAATGTGATGCGTAATTTACACATGAAGCACCCCTCAGTTTAGATGCTAAATTTTCAGCAGTTGATGTGCTATAAGGTATATACTACCAAAACAGAGTGTTGTGTTAAAACATTTTATACCACCTTAGTTTTAAAACTTAATTAAAATTAAATAAATTTAAAATTTAGGTCTTGAGTCACATTGACCACATGCTAAGTGCTCATTAGCCACGTGTGTCTGGTGAAATAGAGTTAGCAGGGTGGGAGGGGCAGAAACCCGAAGATGAATCAGGAGGTTACTGCAATAATTCAAGCAAGAGGTGATGGCCTGGAGCAGAGTGGTGAGGCTTGCCTGTGTTCAAGGCCTGCTAAATAGATTTGTTGATGAATTGAATGTCAGATATGAGAGAAAGGATTTGGCTTTTTTTTTTTTTTTTTGGTCTGAATAATTTAGAATAGAGGTGACATTTACTGAAATGAATAGATGAAAGGTTTTAGATATGTTAAGCTTGAGTATAAGATATCAAAATGGAGATATGAGAAGACAGCTGGATATGAATTTGAAGTACCAGGAGAGGTTTAATCTAGAGAAATGTGTATGGAGTCATCAGTGCATTTTTTTAAAGATTTATTTATTTCTTTGAGAGGCATAGTTAAAGACACAGAGAGAGAGATACAGTGAGGGAGAGAGAAAGAGGGAGAGATCTTCCATCTGCTGGTTCACTCCCCAAATGGCTGGGATGGTTGGGGCTAGGCCAGGTCAAATCCAGGAGCCTGGGGCCCAAACACTTGGGCCATCTTCTGTTGCTTTCTCAAGTGCATTAGTAGGGAGCTGAATTGGAAGTGGAGCAGCCAGGACTTGAACTGGTGCCCAAATGGAATGCCTGTATAGCAGGCGGTGGCTTAACCCACAGTGCCATAACACTTGCCCCGAGATTTACATTTTTAAAATTTATTTAATTTTATTTGAAAGGCAGGAGGAGAGAGATTTACCACTCCAATACGGATGTGAACTTTTGTGCCTGCCTCGGGTCATGAATTTTAGGTGGGATCAACCCAGTAAGGAAGGATTGACAGGGAAGTCGGAGGACCAAACTTCAGGCTCCTGAATGCTGAGAGAGAAGGAACAGCTGGATGCGCAGGAGGAGCCAAGGGAGAATGTTGTTTGGGTGACCAGTGAGCAAAGTGTTTTGAAGGGGGTTGTGATTTTAAGAGTCCTATGTAGCTGGCAGGTTACAGGAAGCCGAGAGCTAAGATTTGACCACTGGACTTGGCAACATATGGATGACCTTGACAAGAGGTGTTTCGGTGGAGTTGTGGGGGGAAAGGAGCCCAGAAACTGAGAAGTGGAAGAGGTAGAAGCAGCCAGTGTGGGCTGTTTGTGAATAATCTTGTTGTAGATGACCACAGAAAGGAATTGCTAGTTGGAGGGCTGCGCATGGTCAAGAAAAGTTTCCTTGTTTCTAAGGTAGAAGAGATGATGTCTGTGTATGTGCTGATGAGAGTGATCCAGCAGAGAGGAAGGGTGTGGTTGATACAGAATACACATGGATTTTGGAAGGCACTGAGATACAGTCTCACCTGCTGGCTCACTCCCCAAATGCCCATAGCTGTTGAGGCTGGGCCAGGGCCAAAGCTGGAAGCCAGGAAATCTGTCGCTGCTTCTTTAGGTCTATGTTAGTGGAGAGCTCGAGTCAGGAACCACAGCCAGAACTCCAGTGTGGCACATGAGCACCTTAACCACCTTAACCAGGCTGTTTCCTAAAGAAAAAAGAAAAAAGGTCAACAAAGCAGAACTTAAAGCTCATAAATTATTCCATTTATATATTATATATGAGACTTTTGTTATTTGTAAAGGTAGCATTTCAAGCCAATGGGAGAAAGGGTGATTACTTAAGAAATGATGTTGGGGCAAGAGATTGTGCATTAGGATAAAGGAAACCTCAGATTTCAATTTCTTTTCTTTTTTTAAAAAAGATTTATTTATTTGAAAGTCAGAGTTACACAGAGAGAGAGGAGAGAGAGAGAGAGAGAGGGAGGGAGGGAAGGAGGGGGGAGAGAGAGAGAGGTCTTCCATCCGCTGGTTGATTCCCAATTGGCTACAGTTGGCTACAATTGGAGCTGTGCTGATCCGAAGCCAGGAGCCAGGAACTTCTTCCGGGTCTCCCACGTGGGTGCAGGGGCCCAAGGACCTGGGCCATCTCCTACTGCTTTCCCAGGCCACAGCAGAGAGCCTGATTAGAAGAGGAGCAGCCGAGACTGACCGGTGCCCATATGGGATGCCGGTGCTTCAGGCCAGGGCGTTAACCCGCTGCACCACAGCACCAGCCCCCTCAGATTTCAATTTCTTAGCTTGCACAAAACTAAATTCCAGAAAGAGCAAAAATTTAAACATAAAAGCTAGAGCCATAAAAGTATTAGAAGGAATAAATGCAGTGGTTTTATAATTTAGGAATGAGGAAGGCCCTTCTAACCATAATACAGAATTTAAAATTTTTAAGTGAAAGGATTAAATTAACATATTTTACTGAAAGTCAGAATTTCTCTACAGCCAAACATCCAGTATACTGAAAAAGGTAAATTAATCAAAAACTTGACCTTTTACAAAAAATAAACCTTTTCACCTATCAAACTGTCAAAGGTTAAGAATGCCCTCTGAGTTGGTGAGGGTGTGGCGAAGTGGGTGCATGTATATATTTAGTTGGAGGGGTTTGGCCTAATGGTTAAGGTGCCCCCGTCCCATGTTGTAGTATCTGGGTTTGAGTCCAGCTTTTTTTTTTTTTTTTTTTTTTTTGACAGGTAGAGTTATAGACAGTGAGAGAGGGAGAAAGGTCTTCCTTCTGTTGGTTTACTCCCCAAATGGCCGCTACGGCCAGCCCTGCGCCTATCCAAAGCCCCAAAGCCAGGAACCAGGTGCTTCCTCCTGGTCTCCCATGCGGATGCAGGAGCCCAAACACTTGGGCCATCCTCCACTGCCCTCCTGGGCCACAGCAGAGAGCTGGACTAGAAGAGGAGTAACTGGGACTAGAACCCGGTGCCCATATGGGATGCCCGTGCCACAGGTGGAGGATTAACCAAGTGAGCCACGGCGCTGGCCCCGAGTCCAGCTTCTTAATCATGTGGAACCTGAGAGGCAGCAGGTGATGATGGCTCAAGTAGGTAAGACCCTGCCACTGAAGACCTCCGCCTGCAGCATCAGCCAGCTGCCTGCTAATGTGCCTGGGAAAGCTGCAGAGGACGGCCCAAATGCACCCACACAGGAGACCCGGAAGAAGCTCCTGGCTCCTGGTCTTGGCCTGGTCCTGCCCCGGCAGTTGCAACCATTTGGGGAGTGAGCCAGTGGATGTAAGATTTCTCTCTCTCTCCTCTCGGTATCTCTGTCTTTCAAATTAAATAAATAAATAAATAAAATTTTTCAAAGCTGTTACAAGAGAGAATGCGTCAGCCTCTGGTGCTGAAACAAGGTGAAGATCCATGAATGAGCACGTCACAGTCAGTAACCAGGCAGCCCGCCTGGACGGGGTGGAGAGCGGCTCCACTGGCATCCCGGGAAGCCTAAGAGTCGGAAACAGAAGTCAGCTATTTAGACTAAACTAATCAGCTAAGTTCAGCAGCAGAATATATGTTTTTTTTTTTTTAACTCAAAAGGACTTATTTAAATAGGCTGCAAACAGCCAGTTACTCCAGATTTCCCCAGTTAGCAGAAGTGAGCCAAACCAAGCCCAAACAGTTTCTCACAAGTGTTTGGCGTTAGATCTCAGCTCTTGGCAATAGGAGCCTGACACTGTCCAGGGACAATTCTTGGCACTCAGTTGTGTTTATGAAAAACAAAAACTTTTCAAGTGGCTTGGATTTTGGTTCCAGCAGTTCTCTCAGTTAACTGAGTGAGATCACCCAGGGGAAACCGAGGAACTGAAAGCTTTTGCCAAACTTAGGCACAAGCACACGATTTTAGCTCAAAATTTATTTTAAGTTCTTGAATAATTGTAAACTTCAGTTTCTTTTGTAACCAAAATTGTCTAGATACCAAAACTTTCTTTCACTCATGATTCTGCAGTAGGGTGCAGTTACAGTTACTATACTTCAGTATGTCTAATAAAACTGAAAAAAAAAAGAAAAAAAAAACCTCAAGTTTTTTTGTTTTTTTTTTTTTTTTGACAGAGTTATAGACAGTGAGAGAGAGAGAGACTGAGAGAAAGGTCTTCCTTCCGTTGGTTCACTCCCCAGATGGCCGCCACAGCCGGCGCTGTGCCGATCCAAAGCCAGGAGCCAGGAGCTTCTTCCTGTTCTCCCATGTGGGTGCAGGGGCCCAAGCACTTGGGCCATCCTCCACTGCCCTCCTGGGCCACAGCAGAGAGCTGGACTAGAAGAGGAGCAACTGGGACTAGAACCGGTGCCCATATGGGATGCCGGCGCCGTAGGTGCCGGCCCCAAAAAACCTCAATTTATTGTGCTTTTTCTAGATGATGCCAGTGTTAATAATTTTTTTCACATTAATCTCTGGGAAAAAAATTTTTTTCTCCCTTAATTAGTTTTAAGAAAAACCTTCACCCAAGCCTCTATCACATTCTCTTAGAAGAATCAAATTAGGTAACTTACCATAGTAAAAAATATGCCTTTTTTAGGGGCTTATGAATCTCTCAAAAAGCATTGGTGTATCCCAGATATACAGGGTCCAGCCTCACAAGACAAGCCTACCTCTAACCCTGATTATAAGTTGGAAAGCGACCTGAACTTTGGTGGGGTATGTGCTTATTAAGTGCTCAAAACACTAGGACAAAACAAAATGTAATCCTACTGTATGTAAATTAAACTTTCCTTTAAAAGTGACCTAGTCAGTGTATGCATATTAGTACATATTAGTAAGGTGCTTATAGATTATACAGTCCTCTTCTCTCTTCTCCTCAACTGTCAACTTAAAAAATACTAGTTCATGTACTAGGATGTATCTCTCCATCCTACTGCCCTTTTATTTATTTATTTATATCAGAGAGACAGAAACAGAGAACTTCCATCTGCTGGTTCACTCCATCCGTGCCTATGATGGCTGGGGCTGGTGCCAGCAGCCAGGAACACAGCCCAGGGCCCCCACAGGGCTGGCAGGAACCCAGTTCCTGGGGCCAGAGCTGGTGCTTGAACTCAGGGCCACTGGGGTGCCTCTGGGAGCCTTCAGTGCCAGAAGAGGTGCCAGCCCCCATCAATTTCTCCACCTGCTTCTCTGCCGCTTCCACATTATTTTAGTGACTGTAACTTCATAATTTTGAAATCTGGTGGTTTCCCTTTCCCCATTACTCTTTTTGCCCCCTAAAATTTTCCTGGCTGTTCTCTGCTGTTACTCTTCCAGATGCACTTTAAAATCAGTGTGTCAAATGTACTGTGTTTCCTCCAAATTCCTTTGACATTAACCAGCCTGGCAGTTCTGGCTTTAATGCTTTCCTTTTTGTTTTGACCAAAGATTTATTTTCCTTTAATGTTAGCTTTAAGATTAGGCTCAATCTGTTCTCTAACCTTAAGCATCTGCTTTTGTGTTTCTTGGTTCAGATTATTTTTTTAATGTTTTGACTTTGCTTTTTTTTTTTTAAGATTTATTTTATTGGAAAGAGTTAGAGGGGCTGGCACTGTGGTACAGTGGGTAAAGCCGCCGCCTGAAGTGCCAGCATCCCATATAGACACCGGTTCAAGTCCCTGCTGCCCCACTTCTGATCCAGCTCTCTGCTATGGCCTGGGAAAGCAGTGGAAGATGGCCCAAGTCATTAGGCCTCTGCACCCACATGGGAGACCCAGAAGAATCTCCTGGCTCCTGGCTTTGAATTGGCCCAGCTCGAGCCATTGCAGCCATTTGGGGAGTGAACTAGCAGGTGGAAGGCCCCCCACCTTTGTAATTCAGCCTTTCAAATAAATAAATAAATCTTAAAAAAAAAAGTGGAACCCTCAGACATTGCTTGGGGGTATGTAAAATATTAGAGAGAGAGAGAGAGAGAGAGAGTGAAAGAAAGAGAGAAAGATTTAGAAGGATATAGACAGAGAGGTCTCCCATCTGCTGGTTTACTCCCAAAGACTTGGGCCATCCTTTGCTGCTTTCCCAGGCATATTAGCAGGGAGCTGGATTGGAAGTGGAGCAGCCAGGGCTTGAACTGGCGCTCATATGGGAGGCCAGTGTTGCAGACCAAGGCTTTAACCTGCGCCACAGTGCCAGCCCCTTTACTTTGCTTCTAGCATAATGTAGCAAAGATGATCTCATCTTAAACTTTCAGCAGCCTTAAAGTCATTGTTTTTAAAGATTCATTTATTTGGAAATGACTGTTAGAGGGAGATACAGAGAGAAAGAGAGAGAGATCTTCGATCCACTGGTTCACTCCCTAAATGACTGCAACGGTTGGGGCTGGGCCAGAGGAAGCCAAGAGCTTCTACCTGATCTCCCACATGAGTGCAGGGGTCCAAGCACTTGGGCCATCTTCTACTGCTTCCCCAGGCGTGTTAGCAGGGAGCTGGATGGGAAGTGGAGCACCTGGGACTCGAATTGGTCCCATATGGGATGCCAGTGACGCATGCAGCAGCTTATCCCACTGTGCCACAGTGCCGCCTGCCCCTTAAAGTAATTTTTAAAAACCAGCCTCTAAGAAAGCTCTTTCCCAGACTGTTCTTCCATGACATGTTCTTCTGCTCGGGATCGAGTTTATGGTACAGTTACAGGTTCTATAACACATGCCTCTCAGTTACAATCATACGTTACCATTCTCCACTGCAGTAGATTCTTAGAGTTCTAATAATCTTTATTTATTTTTTTATTATATTATATTATTTATTTATTATTATTATTTATTATATTATATTATTTATTTATTTATTTATTCAAAAAGTTCCTGGGAATTGTGTATTATGGAAAAATTATCCCCAGATTTCAAAAATGTTTTGCAGTGAAATAAACTTGTCTCTTTACTCTTTTCCAGGAACTTTTTGAAGTACCACATGCATGTTTTAGGTGGGAGAGTTCAGAGTTACAAGGCTAGGAAATGTAATTTCATAATTCTAGCTGGTCTGTTATGTTTTTAAAATAGAATCAACAAAGGACTTGGCCCTTAAATTGATTTCCAGCTCAATATGAGAGAAGATCCCTGCTGAAAAAAGTCACAAAGGTTGGCAGCTCGGCTGTATTACACAGGAAGTCTGCCGTCTGGTCTGTGCTGGTCACGGTTGGTCCAGTGTCCTGCACCTGTCTTGTGTCCGGGACTAAACTGGGTGCTGGGGTGCAAAGCCAAGAAAGATGGCCCACTCAGCTCAGGACTGTTGGTCAGTAAGAACAGAGCATATGAGAAGCCGGAGAGCAAGAGCCAGACCACGGAGCACAGAGGCTGGGACAGCTTGGAAGGAGGAGGAGGTGACACACAGAGCACAGGCCCTGGCAGTGGACACTGGGACCTGCACAAGCCAGGGGACCCTGCACAAGTCATTTAGTGTCCTCAGACTCAGTTTCTTCATGTATAAAATGGGGCCAGTGATCACCTGTGTCATGCTGTTGTCCTGGCCTCTGGAGCAGGGCTATGCATAGCAGTCACCCAGGACTGGTGCAGGGTTCGTCTGGTTTTTGACCCAGCAGAGAAGGGCCTTTGCAGCAGAGGGAGAGGTGGACAGCAGGGCCAGCTGGCTGAAGCCGGGGGCCTTTCTGGAACTGGGAGGTATTGACCAGCTGGGGAGTAGCTGAAGCCGAAGCTGGGAAGGGTGGCATCTTGAGACAGCAGCTGTGACGACTTTCTGAGGACATGGAGAGGCATTTGGGAAGTGATGTGTGGAGTGTTTGAAGGCCTCGAGTAGGGGACTGTCCAGAACAGTTTTCTCAGTGGAAAGACAGGTTTGCTACTTGTGTGGAGTGGCTAGGAAAGCTCTGTGAGGTAGGCTGCCCTTGGCTGCACCGTGCAAACATCTGGAGAACTTGTAAGGCTCCCTTAAACCCAGCCCTGGTGGAGTTCCTTGCCTCCCGGGGCCTCCATCGCCTGGGGAGGATTGTGAACCACGACCTAAAATGTTAGAAATGAAACAAGTGCCAGCAGCATAAAGGCAGCAACCAGAAGGGCGTGCTCAGCTAATGCGGAGGGCGTGAGTGCAGGTTGTTCCTAGACTGGGTGGCTGGGTGGCTGGAGGATGATCGTATACCAAGACTCGGTCATTTGTCAAGAGTGGGAACAGGGGTGCAGGAGCCTGAGAGGAAGGAGCCTGAGCAGGGGTCTGCTCTTCAGCGCTGCCTTCCCTGAGGGTTTCAGGAAGGGCCTCTTTCACATACTTTTGATCTCCTTTGTTCTGTTTCAGTGTTCTGTTATCTTCTGGTAGATAAACTGCAGTTTGCCCAGAGGAGTTCATAGTTGATATTGCAGTTTGAAATCTAATTGGTAGGCTTTTAATTTGGGGGGTAGATTTTTTGGTAGCATTTTACTGTGTTAATTTGAAATTGAAAGTGCTGAAATTACTTAAACACTATTCAGAGCCAATTTTGCCACCCTCACTTACTTGCCACTTAGCTTCCTGTTAACTAATACTGTCAACTTCAAAAGATTTCCAACTGGACATTTTGAAAATACAACTGTTAATATACATACTTTATACTATAAAGAAATTCAAATAGACATTTACTTAACTTTTCATGTTATACTTTATACTGTTGTGTTCCGTGATATGTATTTTTTTTAAAGATTTTATTTATTTATTTGAGAGGTAGAGTTATAGACAGTGAAAGGGAGAAACAGAGAGAAAGGTCTTCCTTCCGTTGGTTCACTCCCCAGATGGCCGCAACCGCCGGAGCTACACCGATCTGAAGCCAGGAGCCAGGTGCTTCTTCCTGGTCTCCCATGTGGGTGCAGGAGCTTAAGCACTTGGGCCATCTTCTACTGTTTTCCCAGGCCATAGCAGAGAGCTGGATGGGAAGAGGAGCAGTCAGGACTAGAACTGGTGCCTATATGGGATGCCGGCGCCGCAGGCAGGTGATTAACCTACTGCTCCACAGCGCCGGCCCCAGCCATGATATGTATGAAAGATCTAATTTTATCACAGGTCTGCCATAAACTATGGTATGCATTATGTTTACTCTAAATTTTTTTTCCTCTAAAGACCAACTGAAAGGTTAGTAGGTAATTGTCAGATAGACTGGAACTGTAGATTTTTATAAATAAGACAACTACGCAGCTGAACTAACAGTATTCACTACAACAAAGCAGTCAAATGTGGATTTTTGGTAAAGCTTCTTGTTTATGATATGCCTTTTTTTTTTTTTTTAAGATTTTACTTAATTTGTTTGAGAGGTAGAGTTTATAGATAGAGAGACGGAAACATCTTCCATCTTCTGGTTCACTCCCCAATTGGCTGCAACCACCGGAACTGCACCAATCTGAAGCCAGGAGCCAGGAGTTTCTTCTGGATCTCCCACGTGGCTGCAGGGGACCAAGGACCTGGGCCATCTTCTACTGCTTTCCCAGGCCATTAGCAGAGAGCTGGATCAGAAGTGGAGCAGCTGGGACTCAAACCAGTGTCCACATGGGATGCTGGTGCCCCGGGCTTAGCCTACTATGCCACAGTGCTGGCCCCTTATAATATGCTTTAAAAAAAAAAAGATTTATCTATTTATTTGAAAGGCAGAGTTACAGATTGGCAGAGGCAGAGAGAGAGAGAGAGGTCTCTCATCTGCTCGGACACTCCCCAAATGGCCACAACCGCCAGAGCTGAGCCGATCCAAAGCCAGGAGCCAGGAGCCTCCTCCATCTCTCCCACACAGGTGCAGGGGGCCATCTTTCACTGCTTTCCCAGGCCATGGCAGAGAGCTGGATTGGAAGCAGAGCAGCCTGGTCTCAAACCGGCGCCCATATGGGATGCCAGCACTGCAGCCAGTGCTACAGCTGGCCCCATGATATGCTTTTTAAGATAATCATGAGTTAGCAACATGAGTGAGGACCATGGGTTTATAGGTGGAGCGTGGCCATAGTTTACAGAACACTGACTTCCTCTTTCAATGTCATTGCAGGTAACATTTCATTTGTCGCATTTCCCGTTTCAAGCACCAACTCACCAACAAAGATTTTACCAAAAACCTTAGGACCAATAAATGTGAATGTTGGACCCCAAATGGTAAGACAATCATTGAATCTTAGAAGTGAAACTGTGCCTAGGCAAGATTGATTTGAAGGATAATTGTACCGAAGATGTTTGGTTAAATATTGCAGTGAAGATTATTATCCCTCTGTTACTTTTTTAAAAGTTTGTTTTTATTTGAGTGTAGCTGGTTAATTCCTAAGAAGAAAGGCATTGCACTCTTCAGTGTTTAATTTTCATATATTTAAATCAGTGGCCTATGGGTGTATAAGACGAAGCTTTTTCCTTCTCTTTGTATGGTTTGTTAACCAGTGGATAGAAGTTCACTCTCTCTGTCTTTCCCTGTCTCTTCTTCTCTCCATGTAAAACTCTTTCAAATAAATAAATCTTAAAAAAAAAAGTTGATTTGAAATCCATTATGTTTTATGTTCTTTTCATTTTTCTTTTCCTTTTAAAATGAGCTTCACTGCCTAAACTCTGCATCCTCTGATAAATTCAGTATATGATGCAGTAGTTAACCTGTGTTTGGAACTCTTAATTTTAACCTTCCCATTAAAGGGCCAGTGCAGAGAAAACAATATGGCAATTCATTTCCATCTTTAGCAGTAGAAATAATGTATATAAAATGGGAAATATGTTCCTTTCTCTAAAGGCATAATTAATAGTTTCGGAAAGACTGTAAAGTCACTTTCTGGATGTGACATTGTCCTTGGTCAGTTGAGAACTATTAATCATCTGTAGAATTCAAGCTGAAGATACAACACAGTTTACCATTAGGTATGTGAAGAATGTAGTCCAAACCTTATGGAGGCTCAAATAGATGTCCCCATTTTGAGGTAATTCAGGGTAGGTTTTTAAACATTGGCTGAGCATTTAGGGCCCCCACCCCCACCCCACGAACTCTTCAGTAGGTGCAGATGAGATAAGGCTCTTGACTTTAAAGTCTGTAATTTGAAATGTGATTATATAAGCACCAAATTAAACACTCTCAGACTTTTATGAATCTGGCCCTTACAGTGCCCCTGTGTTTTGACAGACCATTTGCTGTTGGTGTTTTAGTTGCTGCTGTGACTCAATTTTGAATTCCTCTTTGGGAAACAAAACTTGCCTTCCCATGGTCAAGTTGAACTAACGTGCATGTAAGCTCTTTGCAAAAAGGTTAGCTCTGACGATGAGCAGTCATGTATACTACTAACCCAGTCACCGTAAACCTCAGGATTAGCAAAACAAAAGTCAGAACAAGAGGAGGATTTTGGCCCAAGACGTTAATTTGTCTCCCTGTGTCCAAGATGATTTTCTGATTCCTAGGAGTGGGATGGCTGGGTCATATGGTAGCTCTATTTTCAGATTTCTGAGGAATCTCCATACTGTCTTTCACAATGAGTAGGTTTTTATTTATCAGTGGCCTAGTCTAAGGTATTTTGTTGCAGCAGACCGGGACAAAACCTGGTACCTAGAAGTGTTGGTTGCTGCTGTCACAAACACCAGAAGGTGCAGAAGTGGCTTTGGAGCTGAGAGGTGGGCAGAGACTGGCAGCACTTGGAGGAGCTGCCTAGAACCAGCCCGTATTGCCATGTGTAGACCATAAAGGGTGACCGGTGTGGGCTCAGAGGAAAAGGAGAGCTGGAGAGAAAGCCTGTTTGCTTAAAGATGGCCTCAGGTGATCTCCATCAGTGTTGGTAGACATGGGAGCAGTGAAGGACAACAGGATCTTGGAAGTGAGGAGCAGGAAAGACCATTGTCACAAAGTGACAAAGAACTTGACAGTGATGTTTGTGAGGCAGTGTTTTCTGGAAGAAGGAATTTCAGTTTGGTGGAAGAAATCTCTAAGCAGTGTTTGAGGGTGTGACATGGCTTCTATTTTTTTTTTTTAAGATTTTTTTTTTGTTTTATTTTTTTGAAAGGCAAAGTAACAGAAACAGAACAATCATTCACTCCCCAAATAGCTGCAACAGCCTGGGCTGGGTCAGACCAAAGCCTGGAGCCAGGACTTCCATCCTGGTCTCCAGTACAGGTGGCAGAGCCCAAGTTCTTGGGCCATCTTCAGCTGTCTTCCCAGGTGTATCAGCAGGAGCTGGATCAGAAGCAGTGCCACCAGGACCAAAACCGGCGCTCTGATATGGGATCCAGCATCCCAGGTGGTGGCTTATCCTGCCATGCTGTAACACACACCCCTGGGTAACTTCTGTGTATAGGAAAATTCAAGAAGAGAGATACAAGTTAAAGATGGAACTTGTAATCAGAAAGGAGACAGAACGTAAAAGATTTGTGAAATTCACAGCCTGTCCATGTTGTGTGAACATGCATGTCTGGGAGAGAGCAAAGCATTGCCAAGCAACCTTTTGATAAGGAGATTGGAATGGATGAGATGAGTGAAAGCCTGGTTCTGTTAACCAAGACAGGGGAGAATGAACCCGAAGGCATTGACGAGACCATTGGTGCTACCTATCCCATCACAGGGCCAGGGGAAAGAACTGTATCAGAAGTGTGGCTTCAGGAGCTTATGGGACCTTGGCCATCGCTGCCTGGCACTGCCTCAAGTTCGTGCTCCCTGCATTCTGACACAGAACTCTGAGCCATTCCAAGCGTGGTTCCAGTGGGCACAGGTGCAGTGCAGGGCACGGAACCCACTCCTCGAGACAGCACAGGTGGTAAAACGCTTGGGGCCTCTGGCAGAGTGCATGAGCGTGGGCTTGGTTGCTCCTGTCTGAGTTTGAGGATGCCCTGGCAGAGACCTGCTGACGGGGTGGGGCTCTGTAGAAAGCCCTGACAGCAGAAATGCCCAGTGAAGTGGTGGGCGAACCGCAGGCAGGAGGAAGAGAACTGCACTCTGGGCCGGTCCCAACAAAGCCCTGGAGTCTGGGGACTCACAGCCCAGTCCCATGTGTCAAGATTAATTCTCAGACCTGAAGATTTCATGTTTTCCTTGCTGGGTATGAATTTGGTTAAGAACTATTATCCCTTTTTTCTGGGAATGTCTATCCTGTGCCTGTCCCAGGGTTGTATTTCTTAAGCATGTAACTTGTCTGGTTTCACAGGCTCCCACTGCAGGGAACTAGTCTCTGGATGAATCACCCCTTTGGATTTCACCCATACCTGATAGAGATGAGACTTTGGATTTTGGAGTTGATACTGGAAGGAGTTAAGACTTCCACAGCTGTTGGAATGGAAGGAATATGTTTCTGTGTGAGACTCATAGGAGTTTCTGTGGAGGAGGGTGGAGCTGGGGACAGAATGCTATGCTCTGAATGTGTTCCCCCACGTTCTGTTTAAGCTTAACCCCCACTGTGGTAGTCTGCAGAGGAGGTGGAGAGGTGTGAGCGCTTTGCTGTCCTGAGTGGGAGCAGCGAGTGCCCTCATAAAAGAGGCCCAGCACCCTCACTGTCACATGGGAGTGCAGCAGGCAGGAGCCTTGGCAGACGTGGAATTGGTCTGTGGCTTGGTTTAGGACTTCCCAGCCTCTGGAACAGGGAGCAGTAAATTTCTGTTGTTGGCACATCCCCCAGTCTAAGGCATTTTGTTAACTGCAACCCAGATGGACTGAGATACCCAATTAGAGCCATTTCTCAGTTCTCTTCCTGTTCTTTGCACTTTGTCCCCTCGCCCTCAATTCCTTATCCATGGCCTTTGAAAGTGTTCGTTATCTGGGTAGCTCTTGGATGAAGCCTTGCTGTCTGCTGCTAGCAGCCATCTCTCTCCACCTGCCCTTCACCCTTCACCCTTCTCCTCTCTGGGAAGCTGGATGTGGGGACGGGGTGGGGGTGGTGGTGGTGGATAGGTTTCATTTGTTTTCTGTGGTTATGGAAACTAATGTGGGATGTTTGCCTTCTGACAGTTCATCTCCTGCAGCTTACCTTGGAGGCTAGCAATATAAATGCATATCTTATGATTTGATAGATGAGAATTTTCATGGCCATCTTATTTCAGTAGGTTAAAAAAATTCTTGTAGTAAAAACCGAAATTTTGTCAAGTAATGGAAGCTTAATAAACACTTTATGTAGATTCTTTTTCCCTTCAAAATCTGTCTGCTTTCTTGGCTTTTCGGACTGTAGATGGCAGTAGAGCATCAGGAAGTTGACTGAACACAGAAAATTTTCAGACTGAAGTCCAGCACTATCTGACTTTTCTGCCTAACTAATCTGTTACCAGAGAAACCATATGATTACATTTAAATTAGGGATGCATGGAAAGGAGAACTGTGCACTTTATATTATACATTTTTTTCTGGCTGAGTTTTATATAATCCTTTCTTAGCATTCAATGAATGAGGAAGCTACTTTTTTTCCTGCCCGTAATTTTAGAAATTGGGCTACTGTCCCAGCTAAGTAAATATTTATCATGCTTTCCATTCCCCTGCACTGTGCTAGACCCAGCAAAGGATGCAGTTTTTAGCGAGGTGTGCTTGCTTGCTGCCTGTGGAGATCCTGCAGGGAGGTGGGAGTGGGGAGGTGCCGTGAGATGTGGGGAGGCCTGGGAGGTCTGCACATCCCTAGGGTGCAAGGCAGACTTCGGTGAGGTACAAAAGTTTCATCTTTTCTCAGGAGGCAGGCTTCAGAATGCCTATTGTAGATAATCACAATTTTTCTGGACATCTACTCTATTATGCTTTAATTTTACTTTAATATTATGTTTTAGTAAGATTTACTTACTTATTTGAAAAAGTTAGAGACAGAGATCTTCCATCTGCCGGTTTACTCCCTAGATGGCCACAATGGCCAGGGATATGCTAGGCCAGGAGCCAGGAGCTTCATTCGGGTCTCCCACCTGGGTGGCAGGAGCCTGAGTACTTGCCATCTTCCTCTGATGCTTTCCCAGGTACATTAGCAGAAAGCTGGATCAGAAGTAGAGCAGCCAGGAAACAAACCAGAGTCCATACCAGATGCTGGTGTTGCAGCTGTTGCTTTACCCACTACGTCAAAACACTGGCCCCTGGTTTTATTTTAACTATAGAATTAACTTACCAAAATTATTCCTGAATATTTGTTGTACTGACATCTCCCTAGCCACAAGTTGATGTATTGCCAAACAGAAACAGAAGCTAAGTTCCCTAATAGTAAGTGTACAAATGTGGACTACCCTTTAGCAGCTAAATCTGAACTGTTGTTACAGGTCAGAGGTTATTCTTTCAAATGCAAAAGAAGAGCTTGAAATGCCTAAGAATCCTTGCCTTTGGTTCCTGTGTGGAGCAAGCTAACAATTAATTTGGTGACTTAGACTGAGGCTTCAGAAACAGATTTCATTTAAACAGTGAAAGGAGTTAATTAGCATTCATTTGCATAGAATAGTCACTTCTGTGTTAAGGCTTATGTAACGGAGATGTAGTCCTTCTCTTAATTGATACTTAAAGGAAGCCTTCAAGGTTGCTGTTTACTTGCTGAAAGCTGTTTTGTGACCTCGTGTTGATATTAAAGACACCTTAAGATCCTAGGATATAATTACAGAAATATAATCAAACAAGTTGCTTACACTTTAGGTGGTGGGGCAGCAAGGTGTCGTCCTCATGTGTAGATTTTCTGCTTGTACTCTCCTCTTAATCAATAGGAGTGTTTTCTTTGTTCCTCACTTTGCAGATTATAAGCACACCACAGAGACTAACCAGTTCAGGAAGTGTTCTGATTGGGAGTCCATACACCCCTGCACCAGCCATGGTTACTCAGACACACATAGCAGAAGCTACTGGCTGGGTCCCAAGGTAAGTGTGTTGCAAATTACCATTTTTAAAACCTTAAAATGAAAATTCTAAAAAGAGCTCTGAACTTTTTTCCCTAATTTCTCTTGTCTTCTGTTCTTTTATGTTAGTTTGGTTCATAAAAACCAATGTTGTTTCCTTTAGAATCACTTACTTTATTTCACTTTACATCTTAGATATAAATCGTCTCTGGAGCAACCATTTGTAAACAGGAAAACCAGTAACCAGTACAGTAACTTGTAACTGAATCTCCTGGCTTCTCAGCTCTGAAACAGGACTGCTTCTTATGGCTATAGTATTGAGCTGCTTTGGCGACATAAAAACTGTCTTGTATGTTGTTTTAAGTAGTTATGTATTAAGTATTAGATATTCTCAAGATTTCCCCTCTGAATTCTTATTTCCATAAAAGCAAGAAAAGGAACTAGGGAAAAGAGGCCAGGTATTTTTTTTTTTTTTTAAGGTTTATTTATTTCTTGGAAAGGTAGAGCAACAAAGAGTGAGAGACAGGGAGAGAAAGGTCTTCCATCTGCTGGTTCTCTCCCCAAATGGCCACAACAGCCAGGGCTGGGCCAGGCTGAAGCCAGGAGTCAGGAACTCTATCTGGTGTCCCATGTGGGTGTCAGGGGCCCGAATACTTGAGCCATCTTCCATTGCCTTCCCCCAGAGTATTAGCAGGGAACTGGAACAGAAGCAGAGTAGCCAGGACTTAACCTGGTACCCAAGTATGGGATGCATCACGAGCAGCAGCTTAACCTGCTGTACCACAATGCCAGCCCCATCCCTTGATTCTTTTTGAATGTTGGCCAGTTAAACAAATGTCCCTTCAGTGTTACTCATTTGCCACTCTTAGTATCAAATCTTTGTATCCTTACCCAACATTTCTCACTCCTTCATTTTAGCATTTCATCCTTCCATGGAAAAAGAAACACTTTAAGATAAATGACTCCAAATCTAATTTTGTCATTTTAGAAGTTTTTTGTTTTATTTGTTTGTTTATTTTGAAAGGCAGAGAGTGAGTGAATGTAAGAGACAGAGAACAAGCTCTCTTCTACTGGCTCATTGCCTGCAACAACAGAGATGAGGCTGGACCAAAATTGGGATCTGATATTTAATCCAGATCTTTATGGATTATTATATTTATCCAGATAATAATACATATTTAATCCATGTGGGTAGTAGGAACCCAGTCACTTGAGCCAGCACTGCTGCCTCCCAGGGCCTGCATCAGCAGAAAGCTGGAATCAAGAGCTGGAGTTGGGTATCAAAGCCAGGTACTCTAGTGTAGAATGAGGATGTCTTAACCGGGGTTGTAACCACTAAGCCAAATACTCATCTCTACCTTGAAGTTGTTACTTTAGGAGTTATTTACACAGTGGCGTCTGCATTGATGGTTCTGTCATGTGTGAGCTAGAATCTCCTTTAAAAATATTAAGTGAATTAATGGAATAACAATCCTAACAAATGCTTTAGGCCATATATATGCTTATATACACACATACATACATGTATACATGAACACATACATGTATAGGAGAGACAGAGAGTCTTATATATGTGTACATGCTTTTCCAGCATCTTAATAAGATGAAATGACAGAATCACCTGTAGCCCTATGACCCTTACTCAATCCTTAAGAAAATTCTCATGGAAAATTCTCATGTAGGTCTAAAAGTTAACCTTGGATTTCTACATGGCCTGAAGGATTCTAACGCGAGAACCAAGCCCTTTCCAGTAGTGTCGGCTCACTTTGGAGATAACCAGGATTTGTGTGTTTTCAGCTCCCACTTTATATTGGGGCTGACAGGACTGTCTAGTGTTTTTATTGTCAGCCATTCCAGAACGAATAAACTTTCCTCTTCTTACTTGTAAATATGCAATGATTTCTTCCCTAAATATTAATTGTCAAGCTTGTTTCAACCTATGATTTTTATGTCATGATGTCTTTGTCCCATGGTAAAATTAAAACTTTGTACGTATCTTTTATTTTTGTTAATTCTTGTCTTTGGATGTATTCAGTGTAGGAATAGACAAGTTATAATACTTCCCTGTTAAATAAAGTTGTATATATGTTAAGTGTTTTTATGCTGTCTTTTCTTTTTAGTGATAGGAAACGGGCTAGAGAATTTATCGACTCTGATTTTTCAGAAAGGTGAGTAGAGGTGCAGCATTTTGTCTGGCGTGTTCTGCTGTGTGGCGCCCACACTCTGTGTTAAGTCATGAAATACTTTTCCTATAACTTGCAATTCAGCTTCTACCACGATTTCATTCCATATCGAGTATTCCTGTTCTCTGGTAACAGTGGGTGGTTTCAGGAGAAACCATCTGGAGAGCAGGTTGGCTGTTGGTGGTGTGTTGGTTAGCCCCTCCCTCACTTTGGGAGATGAAGTGTTTTACCCAAGTGAATATTCACATTACTTTAATGTACCCAGACTTTTTAATAAGTAGATTTTATTGAAAACACTTGTAGATATTGGTAAAATATTACTTATTTCTTTTAAGTAATATTTTGAGTGTGTTATTACCTTTCTTTAGAATATTACAATAGTAATTCCTCATTCAGAATCACTTGTGGTCTGTAAAATAAAATATAAATGGCCATCAAGTCAGAAACTCCAGGACTAAGAGAAAGCAACTTAGGGTCATTATTTGAACGCAAATTCAGCGTTTCATGGAAACCACTATATGAGGTGCCATATTAACGCTGCACTGTTTTAAGATAAGACTCATATTCTCAGTGACAATTGAACTCTCTAAGATTATCATTTTTTAAATTCTTATTTATTTATTTGAAAGGTAGAAAGAGACCTCCCACCCAATGGTTCACTCCCCAAATACCTCCCAAAGCTGGGACTGGACCAAGTCAAATCTAGGAACCAGGAAGTCAGTCTAGCTCTCCCAGCAGGTGGCAGGGACCAAGCTCTCTGACCTGCTGCTTCCTGGGGTGCCCATTAGTAGGAAGCTGGAATCAGGGAGCTGGGGTTCAAACCCAGCCACTCCAGTATGGGATACAAGCATCCCATGTGGCATCTTCAGGACTAGTTTAGACACCTGCCCCGATTGCCACTATTTTTAATAAAAACCTTTCCAGCTATTCTTTTCTGGGTTTGCTTTAATTTCTGAAATTTTGTAACTCATTTTTGTAGATTGTGCTTAATCTACTTCCTCCTGTTAAGTCATCTGCTCTTGATATAATAGTTTTCTGTCTTCCACATTTTCTAATCTCTGATTTGCTGTGCACTGAGAAGCTAGGTGGCCAGAGCTGTTAGGACTCAGTCCACATGCGTGTGATTAGGCTCTGTGGGAGGACCTTGAGATCCCTATACATGGAGACTCAGCCTTCTGTGTTTTCTTGCATGGACTGTGCTGCTGCTTTATTTCCTCGGTTACCTTTGCTGCTTGCTTCTTGGTTCTTAGCTGTTTTGTACAGAGCCAGTCACATCTGAGGAACTTGTGTATCATGTAGAATATATGGTGCAGTGTTCTTTTCTCTAATGGAGTCCTCTTTCCAACTCCCACTGGTCTTGGCATTCATCAGCGGGAAGGGAAGCAGTGCGTGTTCTTACAGATGTGTTTAGCAGTGGTTGAGGCCTAAACAATGGAGCAGTTCATTAGCTCTGATTGATGGCACCTCTGTACTGCAAACAGCATAAAAACAAGCCCATTGTTACCCTTCCTCCTTGAGAGAGCCCTATGAAGTCACTCAGCAAGATGCTAGGTCGAATTTATCGATGGAGCCATCAATTCAACTTTTTTTTTTTAAAGATTTATTTATTTACTTAAAAGGCAGAGTTACAGAGAGGCAAAGGTAGAGAGAGAGAAAGTCTTCCATCCTCTGGTTCACTCCCCAAATGGCCACAATGGCAGGAGCTGGACCGAACTGAACGGACTTGGGCCATTTTCCACTGCTCTCCCAGGCCATTAGCCAAGAGCTGGATCGGAAGTGGAACAGCGGGACTTGAACTGGAGCCCATATGGGATGCCGGCACTGCAGGTGGTGGCTTTACCTGCTACGCCACAGCACTGGCCCCTCACTCAACTTTCTACTTTCGATTCTGTGGCCTTTTTATTATTCTTTTATTTTGTAATGTATTTTTTTCTGGACTGTGTCCCACCTCCCAGTAGTCCACAAGGATTGCTATGTATGGTTTTCTTTATTCCTGTACTAAATAAGATTTAGCCCAGTGATGGGTCATTCTGTCTTTATGCTCCTTTAATCTCAATGTCTTTTTTTCCTGTCAGAAATACAGTTAAAACTCAGTTTATATATAATAAACTGATAATAAATGATTACAATTTGTAGTATATGAAGCAATAAGCTAATAAAAATCAATATAATTAGAATCTGTATACTGCTTCAGTGATGTTTATCAAGTGTTCACTCATTCTGTTGTAGGCATTGGCAATAATAAACCAAATGGGTAAATCTCTGCCCTTAAAAATCTTATCATGGGTTGGGAGCAATAACCAGATAATTCTAGATTGCAGTAGATGCTATGTAAGAAAATAAGGGTGAGATGTAGTGAGCAGTGGAACAGTAATGGCTACCTTGGAAAGAAGGTGAGTGCAAAGCCAAGTATGTAAACTAATCTGGGGGTAAGTAGGAGAGCCAGGCAGACAAGGTAGAGAAAATGGCAAGGACAGAACCCCTGAGTGAGGGAGCAAGTAGACTGGAGATAGTGAGAAACGCCAAGTGTTGAGAGGAAAGAAGGCAGAGGGAGGGTTGGAGCAGGAAGGCCTTGTGGTCGCCGTAGGGAATTTGGTTTTTGTTCTAAGGATGGTAAGCAGGGAAATGACTGATCTAATATACACCAACTGCTGAGTGAATAATGGATTGTAAGGAGAAAGATCAGGAGCAAGGAAATCAGTTAGAAAGCTGTTGTTGGAAGCAGCAGCTTGGCAGTGAGATGCGAAAAAGTGCTCAGATTTCAGAGGTGGAACCAACAGGATTTATTGATAGATTGGAAGCAAAGGAGTAAATCAAGGGTGGCTCTTCAGTTTGCCTCTCGTGAACAGCTGGGTGAGTAGTGACACCATCTACTGAGGGAGTGAGTCTTGTTTTAGATATGTGAAGTTCAAGTTTATTAGTTAACCAAGTAGATAATTAGTTCATGGGTGGTATGATGAGCATGTGAGTGGTTGTAGATGTGGGTGACATAATGCAGCGTGGGAGGTAGGAAAGTTCCAGAAGAAATAAAATTTAATCCTCTTTCAGCTCCTTCCCATGGAAAGCTAAGTTCATCTTCTTTTATTCTTTTGGTTTGAATACTTCAAATGAAATTATTAATAAAATGTAACATGCTTTTCAAACTATTAATGGTTTTATTTTCTTGTCTTTTGGTTTCTAAATTTGGTTTTTATTTGGTAAAGAATGTTTCCTCCTAGGTCCTTTGTTTCCTTTTATTTATTTCAGAGGCAGAGATAGAAAAAGGAGCACAAACCCTGTGACTCTTTGATTCTGTTTCTAAGTATATACTGCATAGAAATTCATGCATACTCCCCAGAAGTGTAGAAACATTTTTATGGAAGGAAGTTCTTAGAAGGACTGTTCATGGTAGCCTCCAACTAACAGCAAATCAAATGTTCACCCACAGAGTGGATACATGAATAGCAGTGTATTCATATAGTGGATTAAGTAAATGACAATTTCATGAAAAGCATGAATGAATCTCTCAAAAGGTGAATCTCTCAAAAGGTAATGTTGAATCATTCACAAAGAGTACAGATGAGCTAAATTTTAACAGTTCAAAACCAGCAAAAGTAGGCCAGCATTGTATCACAGCGGGTAAAGCCACTGCCTTGACACCAGCGTTCCATATGGCCTCCAGTTCATGTCCTGGCCACTTGACTTCCGATCCAGCTCCCTGCTAATGCACCTGGAAAAGCAGCAGCAGATGGCACTGAAGAAACTCCTGGCTCCTAGCTTCAGCTTGGCCCAGCCCTGGCCATCGAAACCATCAGGAGAGTGAACCTGCAGATGGAAGATTGATCTCTCTTTACATCTCTCCCTCTCTCTGTAATTCTGACTTTCAAAATAAATAAATAAATCTTTTAAAAAAAAAGATTTATGTAAGAGACAGAGTTAGAGAGAGAGATGGTCTTCCATCCGCTGGTTCACTCCCTAAAAGGCCGCAACACCCAAACTGGACCAATCTGAAGCCAGGAGTTTCTTCCAAGTCTCCCACATGGGTGACAGGGGCCATTAACAGGGAGCTGGATTGAAGTGGAGCAGTGGGGACCATACAGTGGGATGCTGGCACTACAGGCTAAGGTTTAACTTATGCCAGAGAGCTGGCCCCAATAAATCAATTTTTTTTTTAAGAAAGCAAAGTTGTAACAATAGACTTCATGGTGGTAGGTGTTTTGGGGGTGGTAATAACTAGAAGGAGACACAATACAGATGGTTCATTTCTTTTTTAAGAAATACATGTTGAGCCGGCGCTGCGGCTCACTAGGCTAATCCTCCGCCTTGCGGCGCCGGCACACTGGGTTCTAGTCCCGGTCGGGGCGCCGGATTCTGTCCCGGTTGCCCCTCTCCCAGGCCAGCTCTCTGCTGTGGCCAGGGAGTGCAGTGGAGGATGGCCCACGTGCTTGGGCCCTGCACCCCATGGGAGACCAGGAAAAGTACCTGGCTCCTGCCATCGGATCAGCGCGGTGCACCGGCCACAGCGCGCCAGCCGCGGCGGCCATTGGAGGGTGAACCAACAGCAAAGGAAGACCTTTCTCTCTCTCTCTCTCTCTCTCACTGTCCACTCTGCCTGTCAAAAAAAAAAAAAAAAAACAAAAAAAAAACAACGTTGTGTGTTAATAAGATTGCATAAACTCAGGGAAAGGTTAAAAACAACGGCCAGGTAGCTCTTAATAGCTGGTCTTTCTTTGAAGTCACTAGGCTATGGCAGTGGACAAAAGCTTTTCTTTCCCAGGTTGTGGGCCCATGTGTTTTCCTTTCTCTTTTGTAGTCTAAGCTAATTCACAGTAATTGTGAACAGTTTCTAGCATGGTAATGTCAACCCTCCCCAACCTGTTATCCCTTTTTGAATAAAAAAGTTTCTTTTATCACCTGTAAATGAAATTTAAAATTTACTTATACATTTAATTTTTTCTTTAAGTCAAAGTCCCAGCTGCAGAAAAAAAATGAGACAAAAGGAAAGTAGTCCTAAGTAGTAACACATACGTGTGGTCAGTGCACTGGGGCCAGTCCAGAACAATTTGTTATCAGTCCATGGCAAATTAAGTCTGCAAATCGAATTCAGGACCTTCATAGCAATTTGATGTTGATCTCAGCACCTGCTGGATGGGCAACTCTATCTTAGTGCTGTCATATTGCACAGAGTGAGTCATTTGTGGTACAAACTATAGAGTGGGCATGCACAGGAATGCTGTGTTACAGTGGTTCACACATTTAAAATACAATAAATGACTTCTGGTATGTTCACAGAAATGTGCAGCCCTCAACGTTAGGACTTGTCTCACCCCACAGAGGAAACGTTTTTATCTACAACCCCTCATCCCTCCCAACTTTAGGCGTCCACTAATTGACTTTCTGTCTCTGTAGATTTGCCTATTCTGGATATTTCTTTTATTTATTTAATTTATTTATTTTTGGGTTGAAATTGTTTTATTATGAGGAATATTCTGAACCAAAAAAGCTAAGTAAAACAACATGGAAAATGTTTTACAATAATATTATATAATATATATACTAAGTTCAAGAAACTTACCAAATGTTCATATGCATTATAATTTTTAGTTTTTATTCCATATCTTTTACATAAATGATTAAAGTACCATTTATGTAAATTAAAAATGGTATAACATAATTTGGGGAGTCTGTTCAAAGGAATCTAGAAAAAAACAATGTGTATAGTTTTTCTAATAGATTAGTTGGAGTGTATTTTCTTTTAAAATTTCCTTTTAACACTGTTTTATCAACAAACAAATTAGAAATGTTTGAAAGTCATTTACAGAGAGAGAGGGAGAGACAGAGAGTGAGCTTCCATCTGCTGGTTCATTCCCTAGATGGCCACCGCTGTCAGCACTGAGCCAGGCCAGAGCCAGGAGTCAGGAGCTTCTTCCAAGACTCCCATGTGGGTAGCTGGGTCCAAACACTTAGACCATTCTCCGCTGCCTTCCCAGGCATGTTAGCAAGGAGCTAGATTGGAAGTGGACCAGCCAAGACTCGAACCAGCACCCTTATGGGATGCTAATGTCACAGGCGATGGCTTTACCTGCTACCCCACAACGCCAGCCCTCTAGGTATTTCATTTAAAGGGAAGCATACAATGTGTGGTCCTTTGTGGCTGGCATCTTTGAGTCAGCATGTCTTCAAGGCTCATCCGTGTTGTGGCATTTGTGGATACTTCATCCCTTTTTATTCCTGAACTATATTGCATTATGTAGATGTACAACATTTTATCCATTCCCGTTCCTGCCTGCTATGAATGATGCTGCTATGAACATTGGTTAAGTTTTTGAATGAGTGTTATTTCTCTTTGATATATACCTAGGGATATAAATGTCAGATCGATGACATTTCTATGAACATTTGTTAACAAGTTTTTGGTTGAGTGTGTTATTTCTCTTTGGTAAACAGTAGGAGTCGCATTGTCAGATCATGTAATCACTCCCTGTTTAGCCCTTGGAGTAACTGACAGACTTGAAAGTGGCTGACCCATTGTGCATTCCTACTGGCAGTGTGGGTCAGCTCTAGCCTTCCCACATCTGTCATTTTCGTTGTAGCTGTCCTTGTGGATATGAAATGGCATCGCAATGTGTATGTTTGAGGGGGGGTGTTAATTTATTTATCTGAGAGAGATGCATAGACACAGACTGCAAAAGCTCCCATCTGCTGGTTCACTCCAAGCCAGGAGCTTGGAACTCCATGCGGGTCTCCATCCGGATGGCAGGGGCCCAGCCTTTGAGTCATCCTCTGCTGCTTTCCCAGGCATATCAGCGGGGAGCAGCTAGATCCCAGCTGGCTCATGTAGAATGCTGGCATCACAGACAGTGGCTTAACCCACTGTGCTATGCCAATCCCAGCCAAAAGGGACCTTTTAACATTAATTTACTAAAGAAATTGTTTGCTCAACTTTCTAAGTGTCAGGACCGGATCTCCTCTCTGTGCACTGCAGGTACTGATTGTTCTATCCTCCATTGTTGAATCTTAATATCGATATTGATTGAATTTTGACATGATGTTCTATCAGCCTTCCTGTGAGCAAACTAAGCTTAATTTCTTGATTCAGCCATTATTGAGTAGTGCCTTTAAAGTTTTGCATTGCTTGCGAAAATTCTGGCAGCTCCTAAGAGGGAAGAATCACCTCTGGGTGCTGCGTGTTTTGTGTATGCTGTGTGATTTCGTTCTTTCAACTTGTATGCCCTTTTTCCAGATAGAAGACTGTGGATCAGAGTTACATGACATACACTGCTCAAAATATATAGCTAGTAAATAGTTTATCAAGATTGATCTTTTTTTAAACAGTTTATGGTTTTTTGTTTGTTTGTTTTGTTTTTATAAGATTTATTTTATCTATTTGAAAGAGTAACAAAGAGAGGTAGAGACAGAGAGGTCTTCCATCCTTTGGTTCACTCCACAGATGGCCGTGATGGCCAGAGCTGCACCAGTCTGAAGCCAGGAGCCGGGTCTCCCACATGGATGGCAGGGGCCCAAGGATTTGAGCCATCTTCCACTGCTTTCCCAGGCCAGAGTAGAGATTTGGATCGGAAGAGGAGCAGCCAGGACTAGAACCAGCGTCCATATGGGATGCCGGCACTTCAGGCTGGGCTTTAACCTGCTGCACCACAGTGCCAGCCCCAAGATTAATCTTTAATGAAAATTTTCTTCAAGTTTATTATGAATTCACAGCAAGGAACTAATTTTATAACTTTTAAGAAATATTCGTTTAGGGGCCAGTGCTGTGGCATGTCAGATAAAGCTACCACCTGCAATGCTGGCATCCCATATGGTGCCAGTTCAAGTCCCAGCTGTTCCACTTTCAATCCAGCTTTTTGCTATGGCCTGGGAAAGCAGCAGAAGATGGCCCAAGTCCCTGGGCCCCTGCACCTGCATGGAGACTTGGAAGAAGCCCTTGGCTCCTGCCTTCGAATCAGGCCAGCTCCGGCCGTTAAGGTCAACTGGGGAGTGAACCAGTGGATGGAAACCTCTCTCTCTCTGCCTCTCTTTCTCTGTGTAACTCAGACTTTCAAATAAACAAATAAATCTTTAAAAAAAAAAAAGAAAAGAAATATATAATTATTCATTTGGAAGACAAGAGTGACATATGTGTGTGTATATATATATATAGAGAGAGAGAGAGAGAGAGAAAGAGAGAGAGAGAGATTGGTTGATCTTCCATCTACTGGTTCAGTCCCCAGATGACTGCAATGGCCAGAGCTGGGCCAGGCCAAAGCTAGGAGCCAGGAATTCTATCTTAATCTCATAAGTGGATGGCAGGGACCCAAATACTTAGGCCTCCTCCACTGGGGAGCTGGATCAGAATTGGAGTAGCCAGGACTTAAATAGCCATCTGATATGGTATGCCCAATCACAGGTGACAACTTAGCCTCTGTTCTACTACTCTGGCCCCAATTTTATAAAACTTTTACATGAAGGCTTGCATCTGTGTTTGAAGAGTATGGCCATTAGCATTGAATAATTGTTAAAAGTCTAGTTGATTCTACTTAAGAACCTTATTTAGTGTTTTCCTTTAAATATTATCCATACATGACTGCAGAGAGCACATTAGTCAAATGATTACCCAAAACCACCCTATGATTATTTTATTGCTGCCTTTAAAAAACCTAGAAGCAGATGACAAACAAGAACTTCACTCCTGGTTTTTAAAAAGCATGTAACCACTGTGTTAAGACATTTATTTACTTTAAGCCATTATCCAGTTTTTAGCATGAATATAAAACCCCATACACAACCTAATTTCTTCCAAAATAACTCATGTCCTTCTACTTTTAGCAAGATTTATTTATTTTGTCACTGGTACTAATTATATAAATTTAGATGTGACTGGCCATTTGTATCTGAGTACACCAGATTCCAGGGGCAAGGCAGCAAAGACATAGGCTTTGTGTGAAGATTTATGTAAGTATTTGTGTGTTCTTCCACTTACAGGCGTGTGGAATTAGATTATTTGTCTTTCTATAATGTGAGTATTTCTGGTGGCTAAAGCCTCCATCTTTTAATTCATTGTGGTTTACAATTAGGACTGTTCTGATCCTGTCCTTTCCTTTTCCTCCACCACTGGCTCTGCTTTTATGAAAGACCCTTCCCTCAGCCTGTGTTTCATTATCTGGAAGCATAGTTCATATGTGAAAGGAAAACACGTGCCTGACCCCTTCCCTTTGTCGACCAGTTATTAAGGTGATGAATTAATTCCCATTTGCCCCCCATGTGACCAAGTCTTCCTTTTAAAAATACTACAGACTCATGATATTAAACATAACTGGTAGATTTCATACACTGTAATTATTATCACAACTGAAGTCTAAAGGGTCCCATCTTTGGCCAGGGAGCCTGATCAAGTTGGCTCTTAGGTCCTTTCGACATGACTGTAGCAGTCTTTGATAGCTGATTTGTGTCTTTTGTGACAAGATGCTCCAGGTTCATCTTTGTGTGTTTCCTGTCCTAGAACTGGAGGAAGCTCTAGTTTCTTTTGGTGAGAATTATGTGTAAGACTCCAGTAGGGGGCTAGGGGTGCTTATTGCTATAAGGTTGGTCTTTTTTTCCTAATCCTTTTCAATGGATGAAGCTAATATACCCATCCACACAAAGATAAAATACTTTGAGTTCATGTTTATACTTATAATTCTAAAATACTTTTCCATTACATCTCAGTCCTCTTTCTTCCTCACTGAACATCCTGCTGTTTGATACAGTGATGAAAAAAATGATAAAAATCTGTATATATGATGATTACTGAGTGACTTTATCTATTGCATTCTCCTCAGTCCCAAATAATAATATTCCCACTGATGTGATCAAGAAAGGCTAGATTTGTTGCAAATGCACTCCCTATTCTCTCTCCACTTTCTGATGTTGTATTTCGTCTGCAGTAGTGGAGCATCCATGCTCTTCTCTCCCTCTTGTCCTCATTTGGTCTTACATTTATAGTAACTGTGTATCACTATTCCTCACCAGGCCTTGTGTCTGTATTGTCTGAAGCTTGTTCTCTAGTGCTTTCCTAAGAAGAGTTCATGGAATATCAATCCCTGAGGTTCTACGTTTTGTATCTGAATCAATTGTATTTACGTTAGTTTTGCTGGTCACAAAAGCCTCAACTTGTGCTTTTTTTTTTCTTAATTTGAAATTTTCTTCTGGCCTACCACTTGCCGTTGAGAAATCTGATGTTTGTTTCTTCTAGATTTCCAAAGTATTCTTTTTCTTTGAAGTCCAGTAATTACACCAGAACATTTTGATATTTGGGTTGACTAGCTGTTTTCTTTGATTTCATGAGCACTTTCTTGAACTCTGGAATGGAGTATCCTGTTTCCTTGTCTTGGTCTTCTTTTTCAGGCGTTCTTATCTATAAACTGTCTGCCTACCTCCAGTATTTGTCACGTTCTCTTGCATCTCAGTTTTGGAAATCACGCGTGCTAGATTGTTCTGTCCTAGTTAGAGCAACTAGCTAGTTAGTCTTAGTTGTAGGCCTCTTGTACTCAACTGATACTGGAGAGAGCAAAGCTCCTCAATTCAGCTGATGCTTTCACACTGGCAGCTGTGCTTCCTGGGAGACTCTGTTTGGCAGTTTTGAAGTTGTCCTGTCCTGAGGTCTGCTGGATGCGGCTTCTGGAGTGTTTTTTCTCCTGGCCTCGTAGACACTCCTCTGTGGGCCTTCTGGCGTTCTGGTGGTTGTGGAGATACCTTGTTGTGTAGTTTTGTTGCAGATATTGGCAGTGGGTTTTCAGGTTTGCTATCTAGTTTTTGTCTATTTGTAAGTGGGAATTTGAAGAGTTTAAGAACTGTGCTGCTGCTGCTGTCTTCCCAGGATGCCCTATAACTCTGTGTGTGTGTGTGTGTGTGTGTGTGTATTTACAGTTTATTTGCACTGATTCAAATCAATTGATATATCTTTTATTATCTATAGGTTAACTACTTTATACCCAAACCTCTCTTTCTTCCTTTATTTTCCCTTCAGTTGAAATAATCATATTATTATCCTGAACGGAAATCCTAAAGATTCTGCTATTGCATCCTGTAGTGTAGTTCACTGTGTTCATCTGCTGTCCTCTGTACTTCTTCAAACTGGCCCTTGGATCTGGAGTCTTGATCAGATTTAGTCTCCATGATAAATGTGTGTTTGTTTTTATATATAAATATAAAGCTCGCAGATTGGGAAAGTTCAAGGAAAGAAAACAGTACAGAAACAGAAGTACTGTAGTGAAGAATTTCAGTTGCCAAGTTGGCTTTCAGGAATAGGCACAATGTATAGAAATAGAGATAAAAATAGTGGTTGTTGGGACTGGGGGCAGGGAGTGGAATAATGGGGAGTGACTCCTGGCGGGTATAGGGTTTCTTTATGGTGTGAAGAAATTAAGATTATGCTAATGGCTAAATAAAATCCTAAAAAGCATTATTATACTTGAAGAGAGTAGCTGGGAGCCAGCCCTGTGGCATAGTGGGGAAAGCCTCTATCTTCAGTGCCAGCATCCCGTATGAACCCTGATCCAAGACCTGGCTGCTCCATATCCAATCCAGCTTGCTGCTATGGCCTGGGAAAGCAGTAGAAGATGGCCCAAACGCTTAGGCCCCTGCACCCACATGGGAGACCCGGAAGAAGCTCTTGGCTCCTGGCTTCGGATTGGCCCAGCTCTGGCTGTTGTGACCATTTGGGGAGTGAACCCGCAGATGGTTCACTTTTGTCATCTGTCTGAGCATTTGCGTGTTTACTGCTGCTGACTCTCCTGCCTGGAGAGCCTTCCTGACTTCCTTCCCCTGGCTTTTTTGTGAGTGGGTGGGGGGCAGGTTCCCTGGCCAGGAGTCTGACCCCTTCACCTGACTCACTCCTTGTTCAGGACCCCCATTCAGCAGGTCTCCTTCCTCCACATTGCGGGGAAAGTCCTTCTTCCATTTCCTGTAGAACGCTGTGAACAACTTTAATTTGGCATTTACCTTCTTATGTTGAAATTACCTGTCTGGAGCCCCAGAAAATTTTGGTGATTAAGTTAGCCATGTTTGGCATACTTAAAGACTTAGGTCCAATATTAATACTAATTACAGCTGATAAAAAATTCAGTAGAAAAAATTGAATAGGGAAATAAAGCGAAATAGTGATAATTGAAGTTCATGGGGAAAACTATAATATATAGATACAAAAAGATGACTATTACCTGGTACATAAGCTCTACAAGGCTAGGCATTTTGTCTTTCTTCACTGATATATATTCCTAGTGCCTGTAACAATGCTTGGTGCTAATAGTCTTAAGAACATAGAAGTTTAAAAACATTTCACTCGGCACAGGCAGCAGGATATGTGCAGCAGGATATGCGACTGCTCGGGACACCCACATTCCTTATCAAACTATCTGGGATGGACTTCCACCTCTGCTTCTGCTTCCTATCTAGCTTACTGCGGATGCCTACCCTGAGATGGCTCAAGTGCTCAAGGTCCTGCTACCCACATTGGAGACCATGATGGTATTCCTGGCTCGTAGCTTTGGCTTGGCCCAGCCCTAGCTGTTCAGGGCATTGAGGGAGAGAACCTATGGATGGAACATCTCTATTTCTCTCTCTCTTTCTCCCTCTCTCACCCTGTGCCTTTTGAATAAACAAATAAACTTGGGGGGATAAAAGAACTTTTCTTGGTTTAAATCATGACCTCTCAAAGCACAAATCAGTATCTTGCATGATCTTGTAGAATTTTGTAAGGGAAGTCTAATGAGTAATGAAGTAGATCTTTTTTCTTCTTCTAGTAAACGGAGTAAAAAAGGAGATAAAAATGGAAAAGGCTTGAGACATTTCTCAATGAAAGTGTGTGAGAAAGTTCAGCGGAAAGGTACAACATCGTATAATGAGGTAGCTGATGAGCTGGTGTCAGAGTTCACCAATTCGAATAACCATTTGGCAGCTGATTCGGTAAGTAAATAATGAACTTGACCTTGATGACGATGAGCGATGCTGCAATTTACCTTTTTGAGTTGTCTCTGTCACGATTTGAGATTGAGATGAGCAACAGACTCTTCACCTTCCCCTTGACTTTGAGGGTTTCGTACTATCTAGTGGGGGATGTTTGTTGTTGTAAAAGTTGTGGAAGGAATTTTTACTTAAACAAAAATGGATGCAATTTGGGAGGCTATTGATGAAGCATATTTTTACAAGTAGTCATTTGTCCAGTGGCTTTATATATATATGTGTGTGTGTGTGTGTGTGTGTGTGTGTGTTTGACAGGTAGAGTTAGAGAGAGAGACAGAAAGTTCTTCCTCCTGTTGGTTCACCCCCCCAGATGGCCACTATGGCTGGCACTATGCCAATCCGAAGCCAGGAGCCAGGTGCTTCCTCCTGGTCTACCATGTGGGTGCAGGGCCCAAGTACTTAGGCCATCCTCCACTGCCTTCCCGGGCCACAGCAGAGAGCTGGACTGGAAAAGGAGCAACTGGGACAGAATCCAGCGCCCCAACTGGGACTAGAACCTGGGGTGCCGGTGCCACAAGTGGAGGATTAGCGTAGTGAGCCGCGGCGCTGGCCAATATATATTTTTGAATCTTACTGTTTCTTTAATGTCTAAGTCAATAGCAGTTTTATTTTTAATTGTTAATACAGGAGTATGATTATTAAAATTTCAGTTATATAAGAGTATATAATTTTTTTAAAAAATCGTTAATAGTTTCTTGAATAAATCATCCCAGAAATTCTGTAGGTATGCACAGGATAAATTTTCTTTTAAGATTTATGTATTTATTTAAAAGGCAGAGTTAGAATGAGGTGGGGAGAGAGAGAGCAAGAGCGAACAAGTGAGCGAGCTTCCATCCACTGGTTCACTCTCCAGATGGCTGTACCAGCCAGGATTAAGCCAGGCTGAAACCAGAGCCGGGAGCTTCTTCCTGGTCTAGGGCTCTAAGGATTTGGGCCATCTCCTGCTGCTTTCTCAGGCTGTTATTAGGGAGCTGGATCAGAAGTGGAGCAGTAATCTTCTGATCCAGCTTTCTGCTGATGGTTTGGGAAAGCAGTGAAGATGGCCCACATACTTGGGCCCTTACACCTGCGTGGGAGACTCTGAAGAAGCTCCTGGCTCCTGGCTTTGGATTGGCTCAGCTCCAGCTGTTGCAGCCATTTGGGGAGTGAACCAGTGGGTGTGAAAGACCTTTCTCTCTGTCTTTCCCCATCTTTGTCTGTAACTCTACTTCTCAAATAAATCAATAAAATCTTTAAAAAAAAAAAAAAAAAAGAGCCCAGCCTGGCCTGGAGGCCTTGTTGTGCTGGCATCTCATATGGGCTCTGGTTTTTGTAAAATAAATAAATAAATAAGAATTGGAGCAGCTAAGACACAAACCAGTGCCCATATGAGATGTTGGCATTGCAGATGGTGGCTTAACCTGCTGTACCACACCACCAGCCACAAAGACTGTTCCTTTTTAGTGCATGGAAGTCATCCTCATGTTTTTCAGTTGAGATAAAATTAGGAAAGGAAAACATACGTGTCTTAAGTGTGCAGTTGAATTCTTGTTTCCTCGTTGATGAACAGGTTGCTTACACAGATGTATTCAGGTATAAAATTGATGAGTTTTGCACCCTCAAAGTCAGCATCTCAGCTGACAGAGCACTTCCTTCACCCCCGAGGCTCTGTGTGCCTTTGACTCCCTCCTTCCCTCTGCTTCCATCTCCAAGCAAGTACTGATCTGCTTTTTGTGACTACAGAGCAGTCCACATCTTAATTTTTTTATCTTTAAGTTTTTTTTTTCATTTATTTTAAGATTTATTTATTTATCTGAAAGGCAGAGTTACAGGGGAGAGGGTGTCTTCCATTCGCTGGTTCACTCCCCAAATGGCCACAATGGCCAGACTGAGCCAAGCCCGAGCCAGGAGCTAGGAGCCAGGAGTCTCTTCTGGGTCTTCCACATGGGTGCAGGAGTCCAAGTACTTGGGCCATCCTCTGTTGCTTTCCAAAGCACTTAATCAGGGAGCTGGATCAGAAGTAGAGTAACTAGGACTCGAACCAGCACCCATATGGCATGCCAGCACTGGAGTAAGGGGCTTTTACCTGCTGCGCCACAGCACTGTCTCCAGTCCACATCTCATTTAAATGTAATCATATGTTCTTCCCAGAAATATTAAATAGTAACAACTAATTATTTGAGGTCTTAATATAAATATTTATAGTATGGGATCAAAAAGTCCATAGAATCTGAAATTAAAAGATCGATTTGTTTTGGTGTAAAATTTTTTGGAAATCCCTATGTAGTTTTTCCATAATATGTATTTTCATGAATTTTTAGGAAAAGATTTATTTTGAGAAGCAGAGTTAGAGAGGAAGAAAGCTTCCATCCACTAGTTCATTCCCCAAATTGTCGCAACATCTGGAACTGGGCCACACAGGACCCAGGAGCTTCATCCAGGTCTCCTACGTGGGTGCAGGGGGCACCAAGCACTTAGACCATCTTCTGCTGCTTTCCTGGGCTTATTAGCATGGAAATCGAACAGCCAGGACTACTCGAACTGGTGCCCATATGTGATGCCAGTGTTACAGGTGGCTTAACCCACTGCATCAGAACACTGGCCCATCCATGGATTTTTTTTTTTTTTTTTTTAGGTTTATTTATTGGGGCCGGTGCTGTGGTGTAGGTGTTAAAGCTGCTGACTGCAGTGCTGGCATCCCATATGGGCACTGGTTTGAGTCCCAGCTGCTCCACTTCCTATCCAGCTCCCTGCTATGGCCTGGGAAAGTAGCAGAAGATGATCCAAGTTCTTGGGTCTCTGCGCCTGCCTGGGAGACCCAGAAGAAGCTTCTGGCTCCTGGGTTTGGATCAGCGCCATTTTGGCCATTGTGGCCAGTTGGGGAGTGAACCAGCGGATGGAAGACCTCTCTCTCTCTCTCTCTCTCTCTGTAACTCTGACTTTCAAATAAAATAAATAATTCTATTTTGAAGATTTTATTTATTTGAGAGAAAGCTCCTATCTGCTAGTCTACTCCCAAGGGGAAGGGTGGGGCTTGACACTCAGTCCAGTCTCCCCAGGGAGCAGACACCCAGCCCTCTGAACTTTGGATGACCCTTCAAACTGATGGGTTTCCCTTTGCACCAAGATCAACTTAACCTTGCAATTCTGGCTTCTCCAGTAACTTTTTGAAGTACTCTTCTACATCAGCATGGTTTTTTCATTAAGAAAGTCTTGCAGCCGGTGCCGCGGCTCAGTAGGCTAATCCTCCGCCTTGCGGCACCGGCACACTGGGTTCTAGTCCCGGTCGGGGCACCAGATCTGTCCCGGTTGCCCCTCTTCCAGGCCAGCTCTCTGCTGTGGCCAGGGAGTGCAGTGGAGGATGGCCCAAGTGCTTGGGCCCTGCACCCCATGTGAGACCAGGAGAAGCACCTGGCTCCTGCCTTTGGATAGGCGCGGTGTGCCAGCTGCAGCAGCCAACGGCAAAGGAAAACCTTTCTCTCTGTGTCTCTCTCTCACTGTCCACTCTGCCTGTCAAAAAAGAAAGTCTTGCTACCAAAACTAATTTTAAAAGATGAGCCGAACTAAAGCTTTGGCCTGGTGCACTGTAGTTCGGTTTCCATACAAGTCCTTACTCTGGGCAAGCTGCATGACCAGCTCTCCTCTGGTCCGTGGAGGGCCACATGAGGTACATTGCACCTGGGACTTGAAACCTGTATTCTTGCCTTTTTAAAAGGCTGCAACCCTCCCAAAAACAGAACACTGCCTACCTCTGCCCCTTTCCGATACGTAAACTCTTGGCCTGTGTATTCTTTGTATGTGCTAGACCCCCTAGGCATGGTCTTTATTTTATACAGCAGTAATTTTGGTTAAGCAAAGGTGATGGTATAGCAGAACATAAATGCACAGAGAATGAGTATCATTCACAGTATCTTTAGATAAACTGCCTTTGAGTGGGAACTTCCTTCCCAGTACTTTGAGGCCTACATGATGAATCTAGAAAATTTACTACTGGGGGAAATGAAGACTGCTTAAACCAAACAGGGGCGGCAGAGCCCGTGGCTGTGCCCTCTGATTGGCAGCTCAGGGAGCTCCAGTTCTCTGCAGGCACCTTGATGTTCATGTTAATTTTTGTTAAAATCATACAAAGAGGGGTGCTTCTGGGTATTCAGGTGCGCATTCTATTTTAAGGTTGTACCTCTGGTTTCCGGTTTTCGTACACTGTTCTTGGAGGCCCAGTTATCATCCCTGTCCATCTTGCAAGTGTCATGTCTCCGTCACCCTCTAGACCCCAGGTGACTGTGACACCTCCTCCTGCTTTCTGGCCTTCTTCGAGTTCTTCCAATAGTCAGGAAATGCAAGGGATGTTCATTCCTGAGCCGTGGTGGCTGCCATCCTGGTCATCCATTCTATGCAGTAATAATTGAGATTTGCTCTCATGCTTACCTGGCCAATGGGTCTTCATTCTGTCCCCCATCTGCAAGCTCCCATCTTAGATGATCTTCTTCCACCTGAAGAAATCCCTTTAGTACTTTATAATACAGATCTACTGCTAACATAATCCTTAGGGTTAGAGCTCTTTCCGCACTTTGAAAGTATCAGAATATCGGGGTCGGCGCTGTGGCTCACTTGGTTAATCCTCTGCCTGCAGTGCCGGCATCCCATATGGGCACTGGTTGTGTCCCGGTTGATCCTCTTCCAGTCCAGCTCTCTGCTGTGGCCTGGGAAGGCAGTGGAGGATGGCCCAAGTGCTTGGGTGCCTGCACCTACATGGGAGACCAGGAGGAAGCACCTGGCTCCTGGCTTCAGATCGGCGCAGCGCGCTGGCCTGTAGCAGCCATTTGGGGGATGAACCAACGGAAGGAAGACCTTTCTCTCTGTCTCTCTCTCTCTCACTGTCTATAACTCTACCTGTCCAAAAAAAAAAAAAAAAAAAAGTATCTGAATATTATTAATTTAATATGTTGATGTCATGTGACTGTATTTTAACCATAACATTTATCACTCAATAAAAATGTTTTTTAGCAGGCTTACGATCAGAAGAACATTAGGCGAAGAGTTTATGATGCTTTAAATGTGCTAATGGCGATGAACATAATTTCAAAGGAAAAAAAAGAAATTAAGTGGCTCGGGCTGCCCACCAACTCTGCCCAGGAGTGTCAGAACCTGGAGGTGAGCGAGCAGGCCCCCGCCTGTTTGTGGGTGATTGCTTGCATTATTTTACATCGGATACATTTTAGTTTAGACATATAATCACATAAAATTAAAATAGTCGCAGTTCTTATATATGACATCATTTTTCCAATGGACTCTCACTTTAGAATTCGGAACTGGAAGGAACAGTAGCAGTATACTCAGCAGTCTTGTCAGTGATGACACTAAGGGATAGGAAAGTTAAATGACTTAAAGTGATTCTTGCTGTTTCTTAGAGAAGGTCTTTTTTTTTTTATTCTAATTCTGAGTACTCTACTAATTTTGGTGAACTGTGTACTAGAAATACCACCTTAATTTTATGAAAGGCTTGCTGTGTGGATCAGAAGAAAAGGATCAAGCCGCATGTTTATTTCTGTGTTCCTCTAAAGGTAGCTGTGAAAGCTAACCTTTCACCTTTGGCTCTGAAATCAGTAGCAACAGAATGGTATTTCATTTGTGTCTTTATCAGGATGGACAGTGTTCAACGTACAGGAACTTTGGAGTAATGTGGGCAAAACATCTTTAGTTCTGCTAACCTTGCCCATTGTAGAAATTCATCCCTAAGTGAGCATGTCCCCTGACATATTGTTTCTAAATCTGTTTATTGTCGTGAATTGGAGTAAACTAAGCTTAAATTTGGGTTTTAGAGATAATTAAGGTTGACTTTTTTTTTTTTTTTTTTTTTTTGGTCTTTCTCATTCCCTTTCCCCGGGGAGAAGCCAGGCTCTCATCGAAAGTTGTAGAATAACGTTATTCACACACTGGAGTGACACGGCCCTTCTTTTTATTCCTCCTAACATAGTAGAATTTGAACATAACTTTCGTATCAGTAACGTTCTGCTGAATCCAGAGGCTCAGCAGGTGAAGATCCGTCATTGTGCACCTCGTGCTCAGCCCCAGGTTCCACCCCAGGACCTGTCGCTGTGCTTTTAGAGAGGAGTGTCCGAGAGTTCCCAGAGTGTGGTTACTCCTAGCAAAGAGGCTACAGGGGAGTAACCCCTGTGCCGGGTCACGAGGGAGGGGCAGGAGTGGAGGGTGCCCATGGAGAAGGGGAGGTGCTGGGTGGTGTAGGACAAGCCTTGACAGCCCAGGCCATGTCTGGCCGAGAGTGGGCGTGGAGAAGGGTCAGATTTTCAGTGCTGGGCAGGGTGGCCCTGATGCCGTAATGTTGGGAAACTGTTGGTAATAGGACGTTTTACAGGACGTGTCTCAGTGTGGGCTGGAGGTGAAGTTAAAGGTAGATGGGGAAAGAGAAGGGGCAGGGAGGAAGCCAGCGGCTGGTCGGGGTTAGGGCAGTGTCAGTGGGGTTAGAGGCAGGGACAGTGCGGCTTGGCCTGGCTGGATGTGGGCAGGTGGAGGCTTGGCCTGGATGAACTCCCGCACGATGTTCTTCAAGGGTGGACAGCCTGAGATTTCACAGTGAAGCTTGGTGTTAAGGTGGTGAGGGGGAGCATGGGCAGAAGTTCCTAAGTAGGTGGGGAACAAGTAAGAAGCAATCTGGGGGGTAGACCCCCAAAAAGATGTTATTTGATATCTCAAAAGACAGAATTTCAGCAAATTTAGTTAAGATTTGAATTGGATTTTTTTTTCCCCCTGGGGATTCCAGGGTTGGGCAGCACCCCGTTCTATAAAACACAGTAACTGCTGTGGTGAGCTGGCAGAGCAGGCTGGCCGTACGGGCAAAACAGGGCTGAAGAGATGCAAGGCAGAGCGGTGCGGGTCGGCCCTTCTCACGGGAAGCACAGGGCCTCCCCTGTCAGGCCCACTGGAACCGGCCTGTCCGGGGACAGCTCTTACCTCCCTCTCTGCTGGTCTCCCCGAGAGTCAGAGTAATGCTGTGGTCTGGGCTCGGTGCCCAGACGTTAGCGCCAGGGACTCCACTGTGGTGGGGTCTTTTGGGCCTGGTGCAGGAGCTCAGTCGAAACCAAAGGCCTCCTGTAGATTTTACTTGACAGAAGGCTTTGACGTCTGCTCAGGAAAGACATCAACTGCAAGGAACTTCAGACCTCTTCTGGTTGCTTTCTAGGTCATTGTAGAATAGAGAAAAAACGTCAGTTGCTTCCAGCTGGGAAGTACCATGTGTGTTTCTCACTGCACACAGGACTTTGTGTTGCACATGTGTGGTGATGAGGTTAGCAGCCCCACTCATTGGGGGCTCAAGTAGGCCACGATCGGCGAGATCTTGCCTCATGAGTGTGACCGCATGAGCTGAGTGCTGGCTGCTTTGACTAGAATGTGAGTGATAACGGCAACAGGTACTACCAGCCAAGTGTTCAGCGAACAGTTGAATTTCATTTCTAAAGACAGTTGCCGTATTTCTACTGGGGTGCCTGCTTTCTCATCCCAAATCCACGTCCCTAAAGATGGGTAAAATGGGTTGCGTTTCTCTAAGGAAAATTCTTGCTGTGTCAGAAATAGGGACGTGAAAAGTGAGCAGTCCTTTATGCTCTCCCCGGGTCTGTGTTTTGTAACCTTTACAGATAGAGAAGCAAAGGCGGATAGAGCGGATAAAACAGAAGCGGGCCCAGCTGCAGGAGCTCCTCCTACAGGTAAAGATGCCGGGTTTGTGTTTTCCTTACCCGCCCTGCCTGTCCGGTTGCTTTTCCACCTACGTGGGTTCAGAGTGGCTGATCTCTGACTGTGGTCTTCGCTAGTGTCTGGGGGACCACACCAGGGTGCCGCCCCCTCCCCTTGCTGCCTGCATCCCGCTCTCTGCCTATGTGGTGGCCTCATCTCTGCCCCTCCCTCCAGTGGCACTGTAGGTGGCACTGCACTTCGGACCTTATCCTCACTCCAAATGTAAACCGAAGTTCAGGGGTCTTTTTCTGTTTATCTTCGCCCTGGTTTGGAATATAAAATGGTAAGGCTACTTTAATTGTATGTACTTTAAGTAAAATAATCGAATCTACCCATAGTACTTAAGGTTCAAAAAGATTTATAAAAAGAACAAAATTTAAAATGCATTTCTGCTTAAGAAAAGCCTTATAGGGGCCAGCGCTGTGGCGCAGCGGGTTAACACCCTGGCCTGGAGCGCCGGCATCCTGTATTGGCACCGGTTCGAGACCCAGCTGCTTCACTTCTGATCCAGCTCTCTGATGTGGCCTGGGAAAGCAGTGGAGGATGGCCCAGGTCATTGTGCACCTGAACCCGCGTGGGAGACCTGGAGGAAGCTCCTGGCTCCTGGCTTCAGAACGGCGCGGCTTTGGATCTGTGCAGCTCTGGCTGTTGCAGCCAATTGAGGAGTGAACCAGCGGGTGAAAGACATCTCTCTCTGCCTCTCCTCTCTCTGTGTAACTCTTTCAAATAAATAAATAAATCTAAAAAAAAAAAGAAAAAGAAGAAGAACCTTATAGTATTATAGGATTCTTATATTTCTACTTTTTGGATAACTGCCTAGAATTTGGATAAATTTCTAAAGTGTAATAGAGCTTTTATATAAATTCACGTGAAAGCTGGCATTGTGATGTAGTGGTTAAAGCTACCACCTGGGACACGAGTATCCCATATGGGTGCCAGTTCAAGTCATGCTGCTCCACTTCTGATCCAGCTCCTTGCTAATGCACATGGGAAAGCATCGGAGGGTGGCCCAAGTCCTTAGGAGGAAGCTCCTGACTCCTGGCTTCAGACTGGCCCAGCTCCAGCTCTTGTAGCCATTTGGGGAATGAACCAGCAGATGGAAGATCTCTCTCTTTAACTCTGCCTTTCAAAAAAAAAAAAAATCATGTGAAGTAAAATTATAGGGTAGAGGGTTTTTTTTTTCTCTCTTTGATAATTGCGATTGGTATAAAAATAAACTTTGGAAAATGAACCAGAGGAAGTTGCTATTTCTGATTTCCTCAGCAAAATGTCTTTATATGAATAATTTTGCCACCAATCAGCAAATCCACTTTGATTTGAACAAATGTAGATCCTTTTCAATTTTGGGTTTAATGTACTTCCTTTTTCCTCCTGATAGAGAGACAAACCTTCCATCCCCTGGTTCACTCCCTAATGCCTGGGAGCTGGGGGTTCCGTCCCGGTCCCCCACATTGGGGGCAGGGACCTGTGTGCTTGAGTCATCGCCTGTGGCCTTCCAGGGTGCACTTTGGTAGGAAGCTGAATTTAAGAACAAAGCCAGGATGAGTCCCAGGCACCTCTGTGCAGGCTACAGGCATCCCCCAAGCAGCAGTTTAACTGCTCTGCCAAGCACCCACCCCTAATCCACTGTTCAAAAGTAGGGGTGAGTTACCAAATACCGTAGCAGACTTTTTTTCTTCAATACTCCACTGCTGATGAGGTTATGTTGTGGTCATAAGTATTCCAGGTGATTCTTTCTCACTTTATGGCTGCATATGTTTGAGGTTTTTTTTTTTTTTTTTTTTTACTCATTGACTTGCTGTGGTGTAGTTACATGTAGAAATCAGGTAGGAGATGGCAGCACCAGAGATCAGTGATGTGAGCCTGGGAAGGAGGCAGAGAAGCAAGGCGAGGGCAGAGACTGTGCACGCGGGAAGCCCAGGGACGACGTCTAGTCCTGGTCAGAGCGTTTCCCTCTGGCTGTGCTCTGGGTCCAGTTTTCGTGCTGAGCCCCAGGAGGTCTGCCTCAGGAGCTGCCACTGCAACCCTGCTAACATTTTTGCTTTTTAGGTATATTTCATAGTGATTTTCCAAACATGAGTTTTTGTTTTTGTTTTTGTTTTTTAATTTGACAGGTAGAGTTCCAGACAGTGAGAGAGACAGTGAGAAAGGTCTTCCTTCCGTTGGTTCACCTCCCAAATGGCCGCTATAGCCGGCGCGCTGAGCCTATCCAAAGCCAGGAGCCAGGTGCTTCCTCCTGATCTCCCATGAGGGTGCAGGTGCCCAAGCACTTGGGCCATCCTCCACTGCCTTCCCGGGCCACAGCAGAGAGCTAGACTGGAAGAGGAGCAACCGGGACTAGAACCCGGTGCCCATATGGGATGCCGGCACTGCAGGCAGAGGATTAACCAAGTGAGCCACGGCATCAGCCCCAGGTTTTTTTGTTTTAAATATTTATTTATTTGAAAGAGTTACAGAGAGAAAGAGAGATCTTTCATCCTCTAGTTCGCTCTCTAAATGATTGCAACAACCTGGGCTGGACCAGGCCACAGCCAGGAGCCTGAAATTCCATCCAGGTCTCCCAGGCACCTGGGCCATCTTCCGCTGCTTTCCCTGGCACATTAGCAGGGAGCTGGATCAGAAGTGGAGCAGTCAGGACTCAAACCCAGAGCTCATGTTGGATGCTGGTGTCACAGGCAGCTGCTTAACCCCCTACACCACATCAGGTCCCCCAGATATGTTTTATTTGAAAGAGCGTACTACACCCTTTCAGAAGTACAGTAGAAAGCCAGCGCTGCACTCCGTGCTCTGCTCCTGCCCTGCCTCCAGGCACCGTCCGCTGCCCTGAACTGCACCTCAGCTGCAGTAGTTCCCTACTGGCGTACAGTCCCTAAACTGCCTGAGAGTTCCTCGGACCTCTGTGGCACATCCTGGAGCTCGAGTTTTGGCCCAGGGTTTCAAAAGCCCATTGATCAGCAAACCCACGAGTGTCGTGTGTCTGTGGGAAACCAGGCGGGCAGGATCACCCTCCCAGAGGTGGGACCTGCACTTCTGCAAGGGCCCACACGACCGGTGCAGTGGAGTGTGTTTTCACTGCTGATCTTTGGACAGGGAATATTGTATTTTTTAAGACCCAGATTTCTTTTCCTCTGCTGTGTCTTAAGCCAAATGTTTATGGAAGATTCCAACCCCAGAGTCCGCCTAGCTGGCAGCATTTACAGAAACAGATCACTGAGATGAAGCCCAAAGTAAAACTGAAGTCCACGACTTCTGGTAGACATACAGCTTATCTCCTCTGAAAGTTTTGATTTCTTTCTTTTATCAAATAACATTTATGAAGTTATCTTAGAAAGCAGATTAAATTGGGCTGGCGTTGTGGTGTAGCAGGTACAGCCACTACCTGTGGCACCAGCATCCCTTATGGACACTAGTATGTGTTCTGGCTGCTACACCTTTTTTTTTTTTAACTTATTTATTTATTTATTTGAAAGGCAGAGTTACAGAGAGGCAGAGGCAGAGAGAGAATGAAAGAATGAATGAATGAATGATCTTCCATCTGCTGGTTCACTCCCCAAGTGGCCATAATGGCGGGAACTGGGCTGATCTGAAACCAGGAGCCAGAAGCTTCTTCCAGGTCTCCCCACACAGGTGCAGGGGCCTAAGGACTTGGGCCATCTTCTGCTTGTTTCCCAGGTCATAGCAGAGAGTTGGATCAGAAGTGGAGCAGCCAGGTCTCGAACCGATGCCCACATGGGATGCCGGCACTGCAGGCTTTACCTGCTAAGCCACAGTGCTGGCCCCAGGTTGTTCCACTTTTGACACAGTTCCATGCTCATGGCCTAGGAAAAGCAGCAGAAGATGGCCCAAGTGCTTGGGCCCCTGCCACCCATGTAGGGGACCCAGAAAAAGGTTCTGGCTCCTGGTTTTGGCCTGGCCGCTGGCCATTGCAGTCATCGGGGGAGTGAACCAGCAGGTGGAAGATTATCTCTCTCTGTCTCTGTCTTTCCCTCTAATTTGCTGTGGACAAGGTAGCTTGACTTTTTTTTTTTTTCTTTAAGATTCGTTTATTTATTTGAAAGGCAGAGTTATAGAGAGAGAAAAGGTGAGACAGAGATATCTTCCATTTGCTGGTTTACTCCCTAAATGGCTGCAAAGACCAGGTCTGGGCTAGGCTGAAGCCGGGAGCCAGGAGCTGCTTCCAGTCTCCTACATGGTGGCAGAGGCCAAAACATTTGTGCCACCCTCTGTTGCTTTCCCAGGTACATTAGCAGGAAGCTGGATTGGAAATGGAGCAGTGGGGACTCGAACTGTGCCCATATGAGATGCTGGCACTTCGGAAGGCAGCTTAACCCACCGTGCCACACCACTGATCCCTGATTATTATGATTTTAAAATAAGCTGATGTCACAACTCAGTGGTGTCACATCACCTGTCTTTTTAAATTCTTATTATTTTTTAATTAATTGGTTTTTTTTTTTTGTTGTTTGTTTGTTTTTAAGAGAGAGACAGAGACAGAGACAGAGAAAGGACTTCTATTAGCTAGTTCACTTCCCAAATGCTCCCAACAACTTGGAGATGGACCAGGCCAAAACCTGAAGCCTAAAACTCAAGCTGGCCTTGTCGTGTGGGTGGCAGAGACCCAAGAACTCGAGCTTTCACCTGTTGCCTCTCATGATGTCCTTAGCAAGAAGGTGGATTGGGGATATGGAACTCAATCCCAAGTGGCGATGTAACCACTGTGCCACACACTCATCCCTGATGCTTCTTCTTAGTACCAATACAACGTTGCATTTTTATTGCTCTCTTCACCTGTAAACAAAACAAAAAACCAAATCTCTCAAGCTATGAAGTGCACCCAGCATGAAGCAGGGTGTTGTAACGATGTAAGAACTCTTCTTCATCACCATGTATACGTTGCGTACGCTGAGGCCCTCCCATGACCCAGGGCCACAAAGCCAGGCAAAGTCTAGGAGCACTTTCAAAGATGAGCATTCCAGTAGATGGGAAGAGAGGCCAGGGAGAAGCTCTTTTTCTCGAGTTTGCCATTTCAGCACATTTCCCCTTAATACTGAGTGAATTAAGAGATGAATATAAACTAGCCTTAGTTCTTAAGAAACAGAAAATAACAAAGTTAAGAGAGCTTAAGTAATAGTTTATAATGATACTGATATTGATTTTTTTTTTGTTAGTGGTTTTTTGGAAACACTTCTTAGTATTAGAATAAATTGTACATTCTGGTTTATTAATAGAGTCAGGGTTCACTTTCTACAGAGACAGTACCTCGCCATTTTGAGATACTAGTCATTTTAACCAAACTTTAGTTAAGGCCCAGGATCTACAATAAACAGTCCCGAGCATAAGGTTACTAAGCAGCAGAAAATAACTTGAATTCATGGTGACAGAGAGAGGCTGCGTTACAAGCTAGTGAAAGGGGTCAACAGCCTTGACTCTGTGAGCTTGTGAAACCATTACCTGTCTCATGAGCAGATGCAGTACCTGGGCTGGGCGAGGTCTTACTGTGACATTTTACGATGCTTTTGCCTTTTTAAAGGGTGTGTGCAGGGGCAGGCCTTTGGCATAGTGGTTGAGACACTGTTTGAGGTGCCCAAGTCCCATTTCAGGATGTCTGGGTTTGGGCCATCTCCACTTCTTTCCTGTTCCATCTTCCTGCTGAGGTACACCCTAGCAGATGGTAATATTTCAAGAACTTGGGTCCCTGCTGCCCACCTGGGAGACTCGAATTGAGTTTGGGGCTCCTAGCTTCGGCCTGGCCCAACCTCGGCAGTTACAGGGAGTTGGAAAATGAATCAGCAGATGGAAGACCTTGCTGGGTCTGTCTGTCTCTTTGCCTTTCAGATAACTTTTTAAAAGGAGGGGGTTGCTTTCTTTGGCTTTTGAGTAACTAAAAATTGGAGCAAAATTCAGAATAAAGATTCAGACCTTAGGGCTAGTATTGTGTAGCCTGCCACCTGTGACGCTGGCATTACGCGTGAGCACCGCCAGTTCCAATCCTGGCTGCTCCACTTCCAATCCAGCTCCCTACCTAAATGTCTGGGAAAACAGCGGAAGATGGCTCAAGTGCTTGGATCCCTACTACCTGCGTGAGAGACCTGGATGGAGTTCCAGGCTCCTGGCTTTGGCCTGGCCCAGCCTCAGCCATTGTGGCGATGTAGGGAGTGAGCCAGCATGCGGAAGAGCTCTGTGTGTCTTCCCTGCCGGTGAAGCTCTGCCATTACATTTAAAACAGACCAGAGAACGATTCCGGCATTCATCTGTCTTCATCTGGCAGACATCAGGTGGGAGGAGGCTTGGACTGGATTCCAGGCCACGCCCTCGTGCCCTGTGGGTGCTGAGAAGCTCGGTGGCGGTGTCCTAGCACCACTGTGGCAGTTAGTGGAGGTGGCACTGGCACGGCACCGGCCCCAGCCCCTGGAGCAAGCCAGAGCAAACCCACGTCCTTCTGTTTTATACAGTGAGGGTCCAGTGAAAAAAATTTTTTTTTAATTTGGAAATAAAAGGTTCTTTGGCTTTGAAACATTTGCCTTTCCCAGGTCTAGATGATCTAAAACCCCGTCAGCCTGTGTTAGGTCAGTGGAGAAGATGAACTCCCTTGGTGTGCCCCTGAGAAGAGCTGCAGCTGCCACGTGGCTCTCTGCCACGTTGGTGAGATCCTGATCCTGTGGGTGTTGGAAACCACAGGCCCTGTTACTGACATCAGGACCTCAGGCAGCATTTAGGTGCCTCGGAATGTATTTGTTGTTGAGTGGGATCATTCCAATCTGCATGTAGAAATGCTTAATTTTTAATTAATTCCTTCATACAGGTGGGCTGCTTCTTTAAATTTTCGAGTGCTATTTTGCATGCCCTGTGTTAATTCATTTAAAACTCTAACTCACTTGTCCATACTACATTACAGTATTTTTTCTTTTGATCATTACAGCAAATCGCTTTTAAAAACTTGGTGCAAAGGAATCGGCGGAGCGAACAGCAGAACCAGGGCCCTCCAGCGCAGAACTCCACCATTCAGCTGCCGTTTATAATCATCAACACAAGCAAGAAGACAGTGATAGACTGCAGCATCTCCAGTGACAAGTGAGTGGGGACGTGGGGGCGCGCAGGCCTGGCCCCCTGCGGGCGTGCTGTCCTCACGTGCACTCTGTCGGCCGCAGCCCCCCGAGGCTGCCCTGCCTGGGGTGCACAAATCGCCTCCTCAAGCCTAGGAGCCTTCTCCACGGCCACGCTGTCACGCGCCCTCCACGGTCCCCTGTCCTGTCCAGGCACTGTGCTGCCTGAGTGACAGGCGAGGCCCGGCCTGGGCCCCAGCTGCGATGCATTTCCTGTGTGCAGTGGGTGAGAGCATCGCTGAGGGGCTGTGCCGAGGTGGGGTCCTGATTGCGTCCTGGCGTAGTTCATTGTGCTCCTGTGTTTGCCATGTCGCTGTTGTGTGTTCCTGGGTACGAACGGATGGACATGAACATGCTAGGCACATTCTCTGCCTTTTACTTTATTTATTTCACATTTTTAACTACGATTGATATAACATTAATCTACATCATAGCAAGTTCGAAGTAGCACTTTTCAAACGCAGCATTACTTTGTCCCTCGTGGAATGTCTTGGCTGTTCCCAGTATCTTGAGAGGGTGAAGAGTGTGTACGGGCGTGGAGTGAGCCTGGCCCTTGTGTGGCTTGCACCTCCCACCCACGCTGCCTGCTCTGAAGCTCCACTTCTCAAGAACTGACGGGAGTGATAGCAGAGCTTCCGTCGCCTTAGCCTTGTGAGGCTGCAGTTGGACGATGCTTGAGGAGTCTCACTGGGGACAGACACTTCACAGACGTCAGCTGCTGTGACAGCGGTTCGGGCTGCCTGGACGCCTGCGTGGTGTCTACTGTCTTGTCTTTTCTTTCTTTCTTTTTTTTAATTCTTTTAAAAGTTGATTATAAACCAGTTTTGCAGGTCACAAGGAAATAAAAGGACCATGTACAGCCTTACAGGAAACTGAAACTATTTTTTACTGTGTATGGACACATAGCCTCAACCACCAAGCATTTTAAAATTTATTTATTTCTTTTAAAATGTATGTGAAAGACACAGGGGCAGGTTCAGCCCGGAGGTCCATAAGTCTGAATTATTATTCATATCCTTGCAGTTTCTTTGCAAGAAGTTCTAAAAGGACTGTTAACAATTCTCATTCAACTGAGAATTCTAGAAAATGGTTGACATCTTTTTTGAGGAAAAAATCCCCAAACTTGGCATTTTTAGTTAGTCTCTTTCAAATTAGTCTTGTTTTGTAGGGGAATTAACAATTCATATCTTCAGTTGTTTAAGTCTAAAAAAGGTATCAGGAAAACCTGTGACCCTTTACACACAAGATTATGGCAGCATGCCCCGAGGCTGGGGCCTGACAAGGGTTCTGTCTCTCCAGGCCACTGGCCCAGCCCTTTCCCAGCCTTCCTTGAGCGTACGGAAGGCATTCCTGAACAGTAAACCTGTTCCTCAAACTGGGTCCCAAACCCTGGCTCTCAGTTTGGGGAGGCAGTCTTTCCTCTTATTGGCCAGGAGGCTTTCCCACAGGGAGGACTGAGTTTATAAAACCTTCTGCTGGGGGCCAGCACTGTAGCTCAGCAGGATGCCCCTGCCTATGGCGCCGGCATCCCGTATGGACGCCATTGAGACCCGGCTGCTCCCCTTCCCATGCAGTAACGGAGGATGTCCCAAGTGCTTGGGCCCCTGCCCCCACTTGGGAGACCCTGGGGAAGCTCCTGGCTCAGTTGGTGTTGCAGCCATTTGGGGATCTCTCACTGTCACTCTCCTCTGTAACTCTGTCTTTCAAATAAATAAATAAATCTCTTAAAAAAGAAAGAAAAACCATCTGCTTGTGACAGATGCCTGAAACCATCCCTGAAGTAGGCATCTACTGTGGATATTTTTTTCTTCAAAAAAACTTGCTAGTGGGCCGGCGCCGCGGCTCACTAGGCTAATCCTCCGCCTAGCGGCGCCGGCACACCGGGTTCTAGTCCCGGTCGGGGTGCCGGATTCTGTCCCGGTTGCCCCTCTTCCAGGCCAGCCCTCTGCTGTGGCCCGGGAGTGCAGTGGAGGATGGCCCAAGTGCTTGGGCCCTGCACCCCATGAGAGACCAGGAAAAGCACCTGGCTCCTGGCTCCTGCTATTGGATCAGTGCGGTGCGCCGGTTGCAGCGCGCCGGCCGCGGCGGCCATTGGAGGGTGAACCAACGGCAAAAGGAAGACCTTTCTCTCTGTCTCTCTCTCTCTCTCACTGTCCACTCTGCCTGTCAAAAAAAAAAAAAAAAAAAAAAAACAACTTGAAGCAGAAAGTCCTGAAATACATGGATTTGAATAAAGTACACTAGCAAGTTTGTTTTTTTTTGTTTTTTTGTGTTTTTTTTTGTTTGTTTTTTTGACAGGCAGAGTGGACAGTGAGAGAGAGAGACAGAGAGAAAGGTCTTCCTTTTGCCGTTGGTTCACCCTCCAATGGCCACCGCGGCCGGCCCGCTGCGACCGGCGCACCGCGCTGATCCGATGGCAGGAGCCAGGAGCCAGGTGCTTCTCCTGGTCTCCCATGGGGTGCAGGGCCCAAGCACTTGGGCCATCCCCCACTGCCTTCCCGGGCCACAGCAGAGAGCTGGCATGGAAGAGGGGCAACTGGGACAGAATCCAGCGCCCCGACCGGGACTAGAACCCGGTGTGCCGGCGCCGCTAGGTGGAGGATTAGCCTATTGAGCTGCAGCGCCGGCCTTCAAGTTGTCATTTTTATACTGATATAACATAAAGTGTTTCACCCTCCCATGATTTCAGTATGATTTGAGGACAAGGTGAGAATCCCTACTGTCTGGAGCTTCCTCTGAACTCTGTCCCTGTGGTCGGGGCCTTGGGTGAAGGTGCCGGAGGCCCAGTGGCGGTCTCAGTGGCTGTGCCCCCTGCAGGCCCCTCTGTGTGGAAGGGTTGTGCTGGGCAGGTGAGCAGCGGGATTGAGGAGTTTGCAATGGCAATGTCTATGACACTGTTTCTTAAGATTTTGCACTCCTTAGCCTACCAAGTTAGGATTCATGGGTGCTTCAGTTTGGTAAGTCTTCCATATATTGCCCAGCTGAAGTATCCTGTATGGGTGGGTATTTGGCCCAGCAGTTGAGATGCCAGCCACGCTGCCTGTGTCTCACATCAGATTGCTTGGGTTTGAATCCTGACTCTGACTCCTGACTCCGGCTTCCTGCTGGTGCAGTCTCTGGGAGATGTAGTGGGGTCTCTGCCATTCATGTGCTAACTTTGACTGAATTTCTGCTTCTGGCTTTCTCTGCTTCAAATGAAAGAATAAATGAATGAATGAATGAATGGATAAAATGCTGTAGCTAGCCGGCGCCGTGGCTCACTAGGCTAATCCTCCGCCTTGCGGCGCCGGCACACCGGGTTCTAGTCCCGGTCGGGGCACCGGAGTCTGTCCCGGTTGCCCCTCTTCCAGGCTAGCTCCCTGCTGTGGCCAGGGAGTGCAGTGGAGGATGGCCCAAGTGCTTGGGCCCTGCACCCCATGGGAGACCAGGAGAAGCACCTGGCTCCTGCCATTGGATCAGCACGGTACGCTGGCCGCAGCGCGCCGGCCGCGGCGGCCATTGGAGGGTGAACCTACGGCAAAGGAAGACCTTTCTCTCTGTCTCTCTCTCTCACTGTCCACTCTGCCTGTCAAAAATAAAAAAATTAAAAAAAAAATGCTGTAGCTAACACTGAGTCATGAACATGAAGTAAGCATTCAAAATGTTATATTTTTTCTTGAAGCTGATAAGCCAATTCACAGTCCAAATATCATTCGTTAAACTAGAAAGACTTCTTTTGTGGCAAAGCTGTAGACCATTTTGAAATGTATTGCATTCAGAATAAAACTTTAGATTCCTGCATGCAACAGCATTAGGGCTAAAGTTTATGTCTCGGGAAAGTTGTTTTAATTGGAAAAGCGCTTTCTGTGAGATGTCATTCCCCGAGCACTGCACAATGACTCATTGCTCCAAATGCTGACAGTTCTGGCCCTGTAGCTGAACTTAGGCCCTCGTTCTCTTGTTTAAAGTAGCTTGTACAAAACTGTTCAGAGCTCTCCAGTACTAGCAGCGACCGCATACCGACTTTGTTTCCTGATGCAGGTTTGAGTATCTTTTCAATTTTGACAACACCTTTGAGATCCATGACGACATAGAAGTGCTGAAGCGGATGGGCATGTCCTTTGGCCTGGAGTCGGGCAAATGCTCTCTGGAGGATCTGAAACTTGCAAAATCTCTGGTGCCAAAGGCTTTGGAAGGCTACGTCACAGGTAGGGTAACAGGCTCACACACCTACTCCCTGTCAAACCCCAACCTGTTCAAGCTTCTCCCATAGGAAACGGCAGAATTTTGGAAAATCTGTTCTTATGTCCCCAAATTGAGACTTTTAACCCCTTACTGAATACATTTAGGACTCCTCCCACCCACCCACCCCAAATTAGAATAAATACGTTGTTTTCCTGACATTGGGAACTTCCACCTGTGTAGTACAGCATGCGTTACGGAGATCTAAACTGGCTGACTCATTACTGAGTTTGGCTCCCCAGTGATATCTTTATCTGTTCTTCCCAGCAGTCGGCCTAGAGCCTGGGCAGGGGAGAGCGCTCAGTAAGTGCTTGATGGAGTTTGTGAACATCCTTTCTGAGTGCCCTCTGGACCCTTCCAGGGCCACCTGGGCAGTCTGCAAGAGGAAGTAGGTGCCCCTCCGTCCTGCTCTCTGGGCTCCTTTGTTTTCTGTATTGTCTTTCTCTACATAAAAGTCAAAATAGAAAGTTTCAGCGCCAGAAAAACAAGGCCAGGACATGGTGACTAGAGCCTCGTGCTTTTCTTTTAGAGAAACAAGCAAATATGGTAACTGAAAGCAATTTGTTATTGAGGTTTGCCCACTTCTTACCTTTATATGAATGGAATCAGAGATACATTCTTTGGTGATTGGATTTTTTCTTCAACATTATGTTCTTTGAATCCATCCAAATGATTTCATGTGGCTGTTCATTCACACAGTTCTACTTCCCAAGACCACTGCAGTATTTGACTAAAAGCACAGCTTATTCATTTTATTGATAATAAACCTTTAATTTGTTCCTAATTACTTGGTGTTAAAATCCTAAAAAGGCTGCTTTGAATATTCCTGTAATGTGCCCTGGTGCCTGCCCATGTGCAAATGTATGAATTGAAATTGTTGGGTTGGAGTTGTATGTGTCTTCAGCTTTCCTAGGCAGTGTCAGAATCTCAGTATTCTTTTTATCAAATTACACTCTCACACACAAAGTATTCTGTTTTCTCAGGTAAGTCTGAAATGGCATCATCGCCATTTTTTAAATAGAGACTTAATTCACATACCATCAAATATGCCGTTTTAAAATGTACAATCCAGTGATGTTTTCCTGTGTTCACAGGGTTGGACAGCCACCGCCACTATCTAATTCTCGAATTATACCCCTCCGAAAAGAAACTCCACACCCATAAGCAGTCACTCCCTTGGCACCCACCAGTGTGCTTTCTGCCACTGTAGATTTGTTTCTGTGGGTTTCGTATGAATGGAATTTACAGGCTGTGAGCTTTGCGTATGTCTTCATTCACTGAGCATGACGATTTCAAGGCTTGTCCTGGCTGCAGTGTGTATCGGCTCCTTATTTTTTATTACCGAGTAGCGTTCCGTTGGGTGGCAATCCCACGCTTTGTGTATGCATTCAGTTGTCAGTGGGCAGACATTTGGGTTATTCCAGTTTGGAGTTACTTCCACTGATGTTGCTTATACAAGTTCTCACGTGAACATGTGTTCAGTTCTGTTGGGCAAATACCTAGGAAATGCCCTACTGCTTTGCATGTCACAGTATTGCCAGCAATGTGTGAGGGTTCTAGTTTCTTAGTGTACTTCGCACTGGTTGCTTGGGCTGTCTTCAGTGATGCGTCCTGGTGGCTGTGAAGTGCTATCTCACTGTGGATGTGCTTTCCCTGGTGACGGAGGGTGTGGAGCATCTTGTCATGTGCTACTGTCCACTTGAATACCGTCCTTGAAGACCTGTCTCTTCAGATCTTTGCCTTCTTTTTGAGTTACTTAGTAGAGAGTCTACAAGTATGGTTGAAAATAGAAACACCATGTTTTGCATGTTCTGTCATTGAGATACTTTTCACTAATTCAGAAGTCTTCAGAATTGTTCTGATTCCTGACACTGCCATGTACCCTGCAGATATAATTTGAACATATACATTTTTTTGCCTTTGTTTTTTCCTGTTTCCTTCATATGTAAGTCCTGCCACTTAGAGTTTCACCTCATTTTTTAAGACCATCTTAATATTAGTTCTAAGTTGTATTAAATATAAGCAGAAAGGTAGCTTTCATTTTGTTTTGTTTTATGGCTTTGGCCCTTTGCTTACACAGAAGAGTCTGTTGGTTGAGCTCTGGTTTCTGTTGGATTTCATCCTTAAATTGGCACCGTCCACCTCCTACAAATGTGACCCCGTGCCTCCTTGCCCTTTAGCCAGCCCCACCGAGTCTCCACCGCGCGCCCTTCCCTGCACGCTGCCTGGCGCAGGGCCTGCCCGATGCACTGGCAGCCCAGCAGGGGCCGAATAAAGGGCTGACTCAATAAATCACGAGGAGTTTATTTTAGCTGATTCCCAGTGAAAAGGCTCGGTGCGGCCAGGCAGGCTCTGTGGTTTGATCTCACCATGACCTCATCTGCAGACTGGGACACAGATTTGGGTCGTTCAGAGGAAGAAGCGTGTGGCTTCAGTGTTGAAGGCTCTTGGGTAAGAATGTGAGAGCCATTGTGTAGCTCCTGTGATCATGTGAAAGAAGCTGGGATTTCCACATCCATTGTAAGGAGAAAGTGGAATGTGTTGTGTTCATAAACAAGTAGATAGCTGTGTTCTGACAGGAAGTTTCCAGCGTTCCGTATATGGATTAATATTCAGCACAGGATCCGGCTTTCATTTCATCTTCTTGTATAGACTTGTTCTTTTTTAATGTGTTTCACATCTGCGATTCCTCTCAGAATTGAAGTTCTTTTTTTCTTTTTTGCCCCCCACAGCTGCTGTAGTTAGCCTGGGAAGAAAAAGTTTCAAAAGATCATCCTAAAATTAATGAAGTCACTCAGTCTACACTTTACCTACATGGGAATGGCCTCTCACTCCGTCAGAGTTCCCAATCTCTGGTTTCTTGTTCCTTTCTTTTCTTTTGGCACAGTAATTACAAAATACTTGATTGAATAAAATAAATAAAACATTATTTTGGCGAATTACATTTTCTTAGGATATGCTCAAGCTTACCTTAAAGACACTGTTCCAGGAAACTCTAACTCAGTAACATTTAGATCTTCTGTTTTCTTGTTCCTGCCTTCTTTGAGCTGATATTCTAGATAACTATTAAGAAAAATGATGGTAAGAATAGGTCAGTATTGCAGTAGGAAAAACATGATATGTGTATTGGGGGCAATAGGATTGCAAAGATATACTTAATGTAGACACAAACAGTAACGTCTGTGTCACCCTCATCAGAGGCGTGACAGTGCTGAAAACATGACCTTTTAAAATCAGAGCCAGCTTGAGCTGTAGAGCAAAGAGAACGCGGAGCACACTTGCCAGGAGGAAGGACAGATCTGTGCTGACTCAGCACTGAGTTCTCGTTCCTGCGTGGCCCGCAGCAGGGGTCCTCCCTACCTGAGGATTTCCAAGTTGATGTTCACTTTCTCCATTGCTGGCCGGGGCCGTGAGCACCACAGTCAAGGCCTTTGCCGGTGAGGACAGCAGGTGGCCAGATCTGGCAGTGGTGGTTTCCATTTGACTTCTGTCTCCCGAAGGTGGTCTGCCTTCCTGTATGGTTTCTCCTGCTCTTCGGTTCTAGACATTTTTTTTTCCTTCCTTGGAGATGAGGACACCTGGGTTCTTCCCCGGGGCAGGATTGTCGGTGTCGTTAGGCACAGCCTGTCCCTGGCCTCTGGGCTGCCCCAGCGCCGCCAGCACCCGCATGTTCTGTTCTGTTCTTCCTTTAGACATCTCCACGGGTCCCGCTTGGTTACATCAGGGACTTCTGCTGAACTCCACCCAGGCCGTCTCCAGCTTGGACCTGACCCCCGGGGCCGCCTTGCCGCAGTCGAGGTGAGTGTCTCGTGCCAGGTGCCAGGGTCCAGCCAGGGCTGTGTCGCCGGTGCCGCCCCCTTCCTGTTGCGATGCCCGCGTTGCGCACCACTGTTCACGCCGCGTTCGTAAACCTGTGTGTTTCTGATTGTTCGCTAGCGTGAGCCAGGGCTTGTGCTTGGATGCTGAAGTGGCCTTGGCGACCGGGCAGCTGCTCGCCCCCCACAGCCAGCAGTCCAGCAGCGCCGCCTCTCACTGCTCCGAATCCCGAGGGGAGACCCCCTGCTCCTTCAACGACGAAGATGAGGAAGACGACGAGGAGGATTCCTCCTCCCCCGAATAAAGACAGGAGAAAACCCGCGTTTTTAATCTGCGATGCTCATGTGTGTTTTTAGTGTGAGCTCTTGTTTCTGGAATGATTGCTTCAGTCTTTGCCATTGTTTGCACTGTGTGTGCAGTGACAGCTAGAGAAACACGATAAGCGAACCCCACGGAGGCCGGGATGCTTGAAACGACTGCTGACGCGGCGTGGCCACCTGCTCCTCTGCCCAGCGCCCAGGGCGGCGGGTGCCAGGGCAGCCCCAGCCTGTCCGGCGAGCCAGCAGAGGGGCAGACCGGGCAGACCCCACAGAAGTGGCAGGCGAAGGGGGCGCCTGCCTTCTGTGAGGAGGGGCTGCTGTGTGCCCCCTCCCCCATGCCCGGGGACTCCTTGTCAGAGTTGAGCTTGCTGGGGAGCCCTTGCTGCCCCTGTTTCTCTCGCCTTCCCGCCTGGCGGCCCGCAGCAGAAGGAGACGGGCAGTGCCGGGAGGGTGCAGACGGCAGTCCCTGTGGCCTCGGGAGCACAGGCCGCGCTGCTGAACTAGGGAGAGTAGCCGAGGTGCTTGACGCATCCGCTGCCTTAGCCAGCTTCTAGAAAGGAGCGCGCGCTGATTCTTAAGTACTTAAGTGACATTTAGCATAATTTATAGTGAAATAAATGACCATTATTAGCCAATGCATTGGTGCATAGAATTGAGTAGGGCTACTTCTGGGAGCCACAATAGAACAGCATTTCCACGTGCATTAAACACTGCCAGCACTGCCTTTCGCCAGCTTTCTAGATCCAGAGCTTTCCAGGGCAGGAAGCTGCACCTGCAGTTTTCACCAGAGCTGTGCCTTTCGTACAGCTTCTCCATTCGGAGCAGAAGGAAGGAGCAGATCCCCCGAGCGGGCCGCTTGCCTCCAGTCCCTGCGGCAGTTCTGTGGGTTCCACCAGCGTGCGCTCTGTGAGAACGAACCAAATGTCCCGACTGTTGTCCTAAAGTCTATTGCAAGAATATGAACAGCAGCGTGTTCGTGTACTTGTCACCTTTCTTTCCCATTTCCACTCTTCACAAGGACCTTACTAGATTTAGCCCCGGGAAAATCGCATTTTGAAGCAGCCGGATGCGGGGTGTTTGCGTGGAGGACGGTGAGCACCGTGGGTGATTGGCCACTTCGCCGTGTGGTTTCTTAGCGCTGTGTCTTCGCCAAAGATGCCTGCGGGCAGTCGGTGCTCCGGTGCTGCTGCGGCACGGAGCCCTGTCCCTCTGAGCAGAGGGGAGTGGGGGTGGCTTGGCTTCACGTTACCACCTTGAAGAGGAGCCCTGAGAGCCGGGAGGCTCACCCTGAGTTTTGCTAGAGTCAGGGATTTGCCCTGAGGTTATACTTGGGCGCCGTGCTGGGCCCAGATTGCTTCTTTCCTGTCTCCCATGTGCAGGTGCGGGCTCTGTGCTGCAGTGCCTTCCTAGAGCCCCACCTCTGTGCCCGAAGTGGCCTGCAGGTGACCACTTGTCACCTTTTAACCAGGCCACCCCAACTGACAACCGGCGTGTGTAAGTTCAGAAATTAATGAGCCTCAGCGCAGACTCAGCGTGGCAGGGGCCTGGAAGGTAGCGGGCGTTGTTGGCGCCTCCTGTCTCGGCCTGGGTTCTGAGCCCAGGCCGTGCCAGCAGGGCCTGCAATGCTGCCCTGGAGTCTGAGCCGCAGGAAAATGGGACTAAATTCCAGCCCTGCCTTCCCTAACCACAGCCTTTCTCATCCCCGCGCTTGGGGGTCCCCGCAGTGCCCTGGGGAGACCAACAGCCACAGCTTCCTGTTCTGTCTGTGAAACGTGGAGCCGCAGATGCCCGACCATGTCAGAATGTGAGATGCGTGCGTGGACAGTAGCGCTGCTCCGGCCCCTGGCCGAGTCCTTGCTGGAGGGCCGAGGCCGCTCCCCGTCTGCCTTCTCCCCTCTCTGCCCTCTGGCTCTGCCCTAGAGTGCTGTGCGCTCCATCCAGTGCGCGCTTCCAAAGGGTAGGCGGCGGGAGGCTCTGCCGCGTGGTGGGGCCCCAGCCGTGGAGGCGTGGTGTGGGTGGAAATGGCCTCCGCCCTCAGGGATACGTGGGGGTCGCTGCTGAGGGCCCCTGGCAGGGTACCACCACCAAGGCCACCCCACCTCGTGCTGGTGTGAAACCTCCCTGGAAAAAACAAGGCAGGGAGGCTCAGGCCAGGCCCCGCGGTGGCGCCGTGTCTCCCTAGGCGTGCTCCTCGGGGTCTGAGTGAGGACCTTGTGGTCACGAGCTCCAGCTTCCCAGGTAGGAATAGTCCTCAGGCTCCGTGCGGACCCACAAAGCCCCCACCCACCCCAGGGGCGGGTCGCGCCACTCGGCCTCTCGCCCCTCTCAGCACACACGCAGGAGGTGCCCGGGCCTGTGTGTTTGACCCTTAGTGCCAGGGCAGTGCTGCCCCCTACCCCCAGTGCCTGCCGGCCTCCCTGCAGCGTCCCCTGTGGCCAGAGCGGTGTCAGGGAATGTACACCTTGTGCCTTAAGGTCACCGAGGGCCTGGGACAGGGCAGGAGGGGAGGGGCTGGCACAGGCAGCCATACCACTGCCCTGAGCACCCTGGACGGTGACCGCGTGTTCCGCATGCCCCAAACAGGCAGCGGGACACCTTCAGAGCTCTGCTGTTTGACCAGGGGACGTCGTCACTGTGCACATTGGGCAAGTCAGCCCCGCAGACACCTTGGACTCTGCCCGTCGCCGAACCCAGACTCTGTGGCTGTTTGGGTCATGGGGCGTGGTCAGACTGGGTGGGCCCGTGGGGGAGGGAGGTAGCAGAGGAGACCTGCCTCTGCCATTTCCGCCCCAACCACACCCGGAGAGAGGAGCCTGTGTGGCCTTACAAATGTTTCCTCTCAAGGCCCCTTTACATACCTGTCTCCCTGCGTCCCTGACAGAATGGACTGTCCCCGTGACAGCGACCTCAGCCCCGAGCTGCCTTCTGGTGAGTGTGGGTCGGGTAGCGAGTGCAAACGCTGCATGGCTCAGTGAGTACTGGGGAGCCCCCGAGTGGGGGGTGGTAGAGCTGTGAGGGCCATGCCTTCTGCTGGGGACACAGGTGCTCCCGGGCAGCGTGCTGAGTGCCTCGTGCTGCGGGAAACGGGGGCGTGATGTGGCGGTGGGGTGAGGCTGTTCTCGTCGACAAAGGGCCTCTGACAGAGTGACATGGGTTCTGTCTCGGTGCAAACAGATGTGTGTACTGTCTTGAAGAGGCCGCTCTGTTCCGTAACACGCCCATAGAGTCCTGCTGTTGCAGGTGCGGGCGCACATTTTGGAGTGTGTTAAGGAACTTGGAAGACTTAAAAAGATACCAAGCCTAGTTACTAGCAGTACCCATAAATCAGGAGAAGATTGTAGTAAGCCCGTGAGTTTCTTCTCATTACTAGCTTCCTTTTGTTTACACAGCAAAAGTGATTAGTGGTAGAGTTTTTCTACCTGATTTCTAAGTTGGGTACACAGGGACCTGGTTTTGCACTGGTTGAAGATAATCTGCATTCGAGCTGGCTTTAGTGAAGCTAAGAACACAGTTTCCCAAGTGGCTTTCCCATTGTCCTGCACCCCAGGGACTGATGACCGTGAATGGGAATTTTTTGAAGCCCGCCGTGTGAGCCAGGAGCCTACACACACTCAGAAGTGTGCATCCCAGCCCTGGCGCAGTCGCCGCCTTGTTCCTCAGCCTTGCACTCAGTCAGATGCCATCCCACACCCAGGAGAGGCCTGGGGTGGGGAGGAGAGTGTTGCCCAAGAGTTTGCCTTTGAAAAAAAAAAACAATGCAAGCTGAATGCCCACATGAATTACAACATTCCTCAGGAAACAGCCCCTTTGCTTAACCAAAATATCTACCACCACTTCTGGGATCCATCTTCCCCACATATGTGCTAAGGAAGAAAAAGTGGGGTCCACAAAACCTCCGCCCTGTGGCCGTGCCCCTGGGTCCCTTCCCGGCAAACGTCTGTTCACTGTGGTCCCGAAACAGGAGATGGGCATGTGCGCGTGCCACGTGTATTACCCCTGGTCCCGAAACAGGAGATGGGCATGTGCACGTGCCACGTGCATTACCCCAGGCAAAGTGTCCTCCCGGAGCCTTGGCGGAAAAGGCCTATTGCATTCAGTGCCACCCTGACCCCTGCTGTCCCAGGAGCCTGGACTTGGGGCCTCCCTGCCTGCAGCTGCCTTGGAAGCCAGCATAGCTGAAACATAAAGGGGCAGACTTGCCCCTTCTCCCCTGGCCTCATTGAAGTGTGAAGCAGGCCCAGAGCTGCCTCCCCTGGGAGGGCCAGGTCACCCTGTAGAAGCCATGCTGTCCCTCCAGTCCCTGCATCTGTCCTCGGAGTCACCCGGTGCCAACCGCTGAGGAACACAGCTACAGTGCCAGCCGTGGCCTCCTGACTGAAGTCCCTGGGCTGGGACCCCGCTGGGGAGAAGCATGCCCCTCCATAGCAGGGAGTGCTTCCATTGACCAGTGGGTGGGGGGCCCATGGGGTGGAGTGGCCAGCTGACCCTTCCCAGGCCAGCCTGGCTTGGGTCGGGGACAAGTGTGAACCCTGAAAGGAAACGCCCCCAGCCGTGTGCCACTTTGTCATGCTCCACCGTAGACACCTGCTGTCCGTGCTGGGCATCATCAGATGTGGCCTGGTCATTTCTCCCACGCAGCCTGGGTCTCTGCCAGCCAACTGCTGGGACAAAGCTGCTCTGGCCCCATCGCCCTGTGTCCGCTTCAGCCTCTCAGTGTCCTGAGAAACAGCCACCAGCTGTCCCATGGCTGACCAGGAGGCCTCAGGCACTGGGGACCACGTCTCCACTGTCCCCTCCTCCAGGGACCTCCTGTACCTCCCTTGGCTTCTGGACAGAAAAGACACGGCTCTGAGCCCAGATCTCCAGTTTGCTCACCTCTCGTTTGAAGGCCTTTACCCTGACTGTGTGCATTTAAGTTTTCCTTCCAGAAAATACAGTTCTGCTTTTTCTGCATGGTGGTGCCGTGTGCTTTCAGCAATTTAAGAGGAAAATGCATCCACCACGTTTGACTTGCCTAGCATAGACTCTGTTAGACTGAAGTTCCTAGCCAACATGTTATATTATTTTGTAGTATCTCAAACTTTGTAAATAAATTCCATTATTTTTATATATGAAAATTTTATAGAAGAGCTATTTCTGTATACTTAATTATTCCTGGGTGTTCCGACATCACTCCCAATGGATAAGGTACCAGACCTGAGCACGCACGCCCTCCTGGGCTATTTCCGGAACCACCTGCAGTGGAATGGACTGTGGGGTCTCCAGCCTGGGCCTTCCAGGGACCCCTGCAGACACTGGATCGTGGAGCCCGGGAAGCTGTGGGTTTAGTCAGAGGACGCATGGTTCTGTCTGTTACAAAGCATATCTCTGTCCAGCCTGGAAGACTGAAAGGAGGAAAGAAAAAGCATCTGAAATGAGTGTACACTGTGCTTGAGAAAAAAAAAAATGTATCAGACTGTTCTGTGATTTGAATGATATGTACTATACAAAAGAGTAAAAGATTTAAAGTAATGCTGGTCTCATTATTAGCAGGCTGTCGGGGGGCAGATGCTGTGGTGCCCACCCCTATTTAGGACCGAGACCCCTTCCCCAGCCTCGTCTCCCTAGGAATAACCCCCAGACAGGCCCTGCCCCGCAGCCCCAGGTGGCCGAAGGGGGCCCCCACTTTCGGGCAGCTGCATCCCCTGCAGCGTGGCTCAGCTCCCTGCGTGCCATCCCACCTCCCCCACCGGCTGCGTGGTGGTCCAGAGCATTCCCCGGTGTGCGCCACCTGCCCCCCTGTGCCGGGCATATACGTCAGGCATTTAACACTGTTCTTTCTCGGTCCTGCACGAAGCTGACAAGGAAAATGGACTTAAAAGAGCATGCGTTATTTTGGTGCAGGAGTTCTTGAAATCCATGCATGGTTTTTTCACAATTGTATTTTCCACATTTTGTGGGAGAAAAAAATTTGCAACAACAACAAAAATCCCCTCGTAATTTTAATTCGATTTTTCCGTGAACTTTCTCAAGTACCTTCGTGTGATCTTCTAAAGACTGCTGTGGAAGCCAACAGCAGGGAGAAATATCCTGAAACACTCACCCTACCCATGGTTCCTAGGGAAGTTGCTTTCCACCACGTCGGCGGCAGAACAGCTCAGCGGGGAATACAGAAAGCCGTGTCCCCGGCGCAAGCTGGAGCATCACCTGGCCTGGGAGCCACGTGGCCCTGTTCAGAGGAGAGGCAAGGGCCCAAGGTAACGCCAGCTCCTCTGTTCCAGCAAGCTGGGCACAGGGCCAGCCCAGTCAGGGGTCAGTTCTCGCACACGCTAAGAGGCGGTCCCACAGGCACTCATGTGTGTTAATACCCAGGAAGGAAAGTTCTCACTTGGGTTCAATAGACCAGGCGAGGTGGCGAGCCTGAGCTGGCCCTGCGTGCTCTGTTCCTTCTTGGTGCCTCCTATGAAGGGCTGTGTGGTCAAGGTGTCCCAGGACACCTTGTTTGCCCACATCCCATATCCCGGTACCTGGATTTGAGCCCTGATTTCCACTTCTGGTCGCAGCTTCCTATTAACGTGTACCCTAGGAGGCAGCAGGTGATGGCTTGAGTCACTGGATTTCTGCCACTTACATGAGTCGCTGGCTCCTTGTTTGGCCTGGCGACCCAGCCCTGGCTGTTGTGGGCACTTGGGGAGTGAATCAGTGGATGGGAGGTTCTCTCCCCCTTCCCAGTCAAGTAAAATGAAAATAAATTCTCTTAATTAAAAAAAAAAAGTGCTCTTGTTCTTGTGGTCCTGTGGGGAACACTGTGATGACCGTTGGCAGGGTCACAGGTAGCCCTGGGCACACTGTTGTCCAGGGGAGGTGTCCACAGAGCCAAGTGTCTTGATGAGCCAAACGTGGCTCCGGGGACAAAGCCCAGCTTGAAGACCCAGGCCTGAGCCAAGAGAGGATCTGACCGGCGGTCAGCTTGCTCTGCCTGTTCCCCACCTCGGACAGCTGCCCCTGCGGCCCACCCATTGTTCTGCCCACGCTCACTCCCAGGGGTGCCTCCGGCTCTCTGGGTGTCTTGTGGCAGGCTCCACCATTATTATGGCCGTGGGTGATGCCCTGAGTGCTAAGCCCTCTTCCGGAGAGGCCTTCCCAGCCTTGCTGGAAATCTTGTTACACTGAAGCGCTCTGTGGGAAAGCAAGGCAGGCTCATGATGCCAGTCCCGTTTCATGCAAGGAATTTGTCGGAGCCGCCTTCTCCCTCTCATGTGAGTCACTGGCATGGTTGCCACGGGGCATAGTGACCGTCTGTCTCATCCCCCTCCCGGCTCAGGAGGTGCCGGCTCACAATTGGAATTTTTTTTTTTTTCTTGACAGAGTGGACAGTGAGAGAGAGAGAGACAGAGAGAAAGGTCTTCCTTTTGCCGTTGGTTCACCCTCCAATGGCTGCCGTGGCCGGGCGCGCCGCGGCCAGCACACCGCGCTGATCCAAAGCCAGGAGCCAAGTGCTTCTCCTGGTCTCCCATGAGGTGTAGGGCCCAAGCACTGGAAGAGGGGCAACCGGGACAGAATCCAGTGCCCTGACTGGGACTAGAACCTGGGGTGCCGGTGCCACAAGGTGGAGGATTAGCTATTGAGCCATGGCGCCGGCTACAATTGGAAATTGTGAGGAGACTGTGCTGATGCAGTAGTGGTGGTCCTGAAAGTACTGTCTCCATGGACTTGCTTTCAGGTTTTGCTAACATACGCTTGTGGGGCCGGCGCTGCAGTGTAGTGGGTAAAGCCACCACCTGTGGTGAAGGCATCCCATATGGGCACAGGTTCAAGTCCCGGCTGCTCCACTTCCAATCCAGCTCCCTGCTAATGGCCTGGGAAAGCAGCGGAGGATGACCCAAGACCTTGGGCCCCTGCCACCCATATGGGAAACTTGGATGAAGTTCCTTGCCCCTGGCTTCATTGAGCGCTCCCCAGGCACATTAGCAGGGAGCTGGTTCAGAAGCACAGAACAGCCAGGACTACACCCCAGTGCTTGGATGGGGGATGCAAGTATCCCAATGGCAGTTTAACCCCCTGCCCCACAATACCCAACCCCTAAATTTTATTTATTTACTGAGAGGCAGACAGAGCACTCCCATCTGTTGTTTTACTGCCCAAATGCTCACAATGGCTGGGCCTGGGCCTGGGCCAGAGCTGGGAGGAAGGAACTCAATTCATATCTCCTCCTGTGTGGCAGGAGCCCAGCTCACTGAGCCCCCGCTGTTGCCTCCCAGAGTCTGCACTGGCAGAATGCTGCAGTCAGGAACCACAGCCAGGACTTGGAGCTAGACACAGGTGTGGGATGTGAGGCTAAATGTCTGCTCCCTAGGTAAGTTTTTATTTTTATTTTTTTATTTGAAAAAGCAGAGAAAGAGAAATGGAGAGAGGTCTTCATCTGCTGGTTTGTGGTGGAATGAGAAGGCCATGCCAAGATGGCCGCTGGCAACGGAGCCTGCCTGACAACAGGCTGTGATTGGATGGCTTCGGAAACCACATGACAACAGAGCCTGACTGACAACAGGCTGTGATTGGATGGCTTCGGAAACTGCCTGGCAACAGGCTGTGATTGGTTAGGGCATAAACCGCCCCTTGGCCAGATTGGCTGCCTTGGCTATATAAGCTGCTGTACCAACTGAAATAAATGAGTCTGTAGGCTGCTCTCCTCTGGCCCGCTTTCACCTGACTCCCGGGCTCTGTGTGGTGACTCCGTGCCTCTTGACCCCACCACGCTGCTCCTCAGAATGAATCCACAGCAACACTGGTTCACTCGCCAAATGCCTGCACCAGCCAGGGCTAGGCCAGGCCCAGGCTAGGAGCTGGGAACTCTGTCAGGGTCTCCCACATGGCTGGCAGGGGCAGTCATCTGCTGCTTCCCAGGTACACATTAACAGCAAACTCAGGCTCTCAAGTATGGGATGCAGGCATCCCAAGCAGGGTGTTAACTTCTGTGCTAGATGCCCGTCCAAAGAATGACATTTTTATTTTAGTAAATGCTCTCAGAAACTATTATTTTTTTTAAAAAGTCACAGAGAGAAAGAGAAGACTTAGAGAAATCTTCCATACTCTAGTTCAGTCCCAGTGGCTGCAACGGGCCAAAGCCAGGAACCGGGAGCTTCATCAGCATCTCCCACACGGGTGCAGGGGCCCATGAACTTGGGCCATTTGCTGCTTTCCCAGACGCATTGGCAGGGAGCTGGACCAGAAGTGAAGCAGGGGGCTGGTGCTGTGGCGTAGCGGTTAAAGCCACCACCTGCAGTGCTGGCCTCCCATATGGGTGCCAGTTTGAGACCTGGCTGCTCCACTTCCCATCCAGCTCTCTGCTATGGCCTGAGAAAGCAGTAGAAGATGGCCCAAGTCCTTGGGCCCCTGCACCCATGTGGGAGACCTGGAGGAAGCTCCTGGCTCCTGGCTTTGGATCACTGCAGCTCCAGCCGTTGCAGCCATCTGGGGAGTGAACCAGCAGATGGAAGCCCTTGCTCTCTCTCTCTGTAACTCTGGCTTTCAAATAAATGAATAAATGTTTAAAAAATAGTGAAGCAGCCAGGACTTGAACTGGCGCCAATATGGGATGCTGGCTTTGTAGGTGGTGGCTTTATGCGCTACACCACAGCAGCAGCACCAGAAATTATTCTTGAGAACAAAAATCTCTGCTAAAGGCTTTTGAAAGAACACATCACCGAGCACCATTTCCTGCGGGGTCCTCGGCACCCCCGCAGCCTCTTGTCCTCCCTAGGAGGCAGGCAGGCCAGGGCCATGCGAGTGGCTGCCTGCTGCTGGCACCCCACTCACCGTGGCCTGGCGGCAGGGCAGGGAAACTGGCAGCTTCCAAAACCCCGGCTGGATTCCCGACGCGGGGCGCGGGGGCCCAACGCTTGTTACTAAGCAACACCAGAGAAAAGACATTTCTAAACTCCACGGGTCAGGATCCTTTCCACAAGGGCAGCTGCACCCGGAGCCCGGAGCCATGTCTACACGGCGAGGTTCCCGGAGCCTGCAGGGCAGAGCCAGAGCGGGCTGCAGGGGTGGCCCAGGGAGGCAGGTGCCCGCCGGGGCAGGCTGGGGCTGCTCCCAGTCAGGACAAGACAGCTGCAGAAGCAGAGGGGCAGGAGGATTGCAACACCACATCCCGTGAGCCTGCCCGTCGGCGGGCAGCCAGCAGGGTTGCTGCTCCCGGGACCAGGGTGCGGAGGTGGGAGGTGGTGTAGCCGCCGCCGCCGCCGGGTGAAAGCAGTTGGGGAACAGGAGCGCGGTCTCCTTTCTGTTGTGCTTTGTTTAGGTTTTTGTGTGCAAGACTCAACGAATCAGCACTCAGAGCCCCCGACAGAGCGGAGGTTCTGGTGGGGATGAGCCCGCGGTGGCAGCGGGCAGTGCGCTCACTGGATGCCCTTCGACCCCGCCCTCTGGGAAGCCCTAGCCGCCTTCTCTTTACGTTTGTAGAAGCATGTGTGTGAGCACCAAATTCCCATGTCAAAATCCTCGTTTTTTCTGTAGGATCTCATCATGCTCAGTAAGCAGTATTAGGAGCCAGTGTTGTGGTGTAGCTGGTTAAGCCGCTGCCACCAGCAGTGCCAGCATCCCATATGGGTACCAGTTCAAGTCCCAGCTGCTCCTCTTCTGATCCAGCTCTGTGCTGTGGCCTGGGAAAGCAGTAGAAGATGGCCCAAGTCCTTGGGCCCCTGCGCCCACCTGGGAGACCCAGAAGAGGCTCCTGGATCCTGGCTTCGGCCTGGTCCAGCCTCGGCCTTTTCAGAGTGAACCAGTAGATGGAAGCTCTTTCTTTGTCTCTAGGCCCTCTCTGTGGCTCTGGCTTTCAAATAAGTAAAAAAGCCTTTATTAAAAAATAAGCAGGTTAGAGCCAACTCTAGAGTGACGGTCTGTCATTTTCTTAGCAAATGTTTTTTTCTTTTGATGAGACAGACACAGCTGCCATCTGCTGGCCCACTCCCCACACGCCCACATGGCTGCGCTGGGCTTGGGCCTGGCGGGAGCAGCAGCCAGAAACTCAATCCATGGCTCCTGGCTCCTGTGGGGGGTGGGGACTGATTTTTTTTTTTTTTTAAGATTTATTTATTTATTTGAAAGAATTAGAGAGAGAGGAGAGACAGAGAGAGGTCTTCCATCCAAAGGTTCACGCCCCAGATGGCCGCAATGGCCAGAGCTGCGCCAATCCAAAGCCAGGAGCTTCTTCCGGGTTCCCCAGCCCGGAAGATGGCCCCAGGACTTGGGCCATCTTCCACTGCCTTCCTAGGCCACAGCAGAGAGCTGGATGGGAAGTGGAGCAGCCAGGTCTTGAACTGGCGCCCATATGGGATGCCAGCGCTTCAGGCCAGGGCATTAACCTGCTGCGCCACAGCGTCAGCCTCAAGGGGACTGATTCTTGAGCCATCACCTGCTGCCTCCCCAGGGCTGTGTGTGCTGGGAGCTGGAGTCCAGAGCTGGCGCTTGAACCTAGGGACTCCCATGGGGGACGTGGGCATCTTACCGGTAGGCCAGGTGCCCAACCCAGGGGGGATTTTGAAGAGAGAAACACAAACCCCTTGGTGGGGCCCAGCAGGGACGCCGTCCTGCCCTCTCCCTGTGGTGAGCTCCCGAGAGTGCAGTGCGGGTTGCAGGATTTGTGAAGGGCTGCGGCTGGATCATCGCCTGGCGGGGGTGCTGGGCAGGCTGCAGGTGTGAACAAGCAGCGCCCGCCCTGCCCAGGAATTCTCAGGCTTAACCGCCAAGGCGAGGCCAGCAAATGAAAATCTTCAGGTCTCAGAAGTCAGGCATCCTCAAAACAGCTCGAAGTCTGGGGTGTGGCGGCTATTGTGAGCTTTCCTGTCAGTGGAGGCCCTGGTACCTGCCTGATAGGTCATCCCCACACGGCTGCCCCCTGGCCGGGCCTGCTCCCCAGCCACTCTCCCTGCCCAAGTCCATTCCAGCCACAGCCACGGGATTTTCCCAGCCTGCAGTGGGGCCGCCAGTTACCAGCAAGCAAGCACCTGCCTACCTGCCACTCCCGAGCAGGGGAGGGGTGCGGTTAGCCACTTGGCTTCCAGAAACCTGGGTGGTGTCATTACAGATGGATGACTTAAGAGCTAGACCGAGAAGTTCCGACGTCCAGGCTAGTGGAGACTTGTCCCCAGGAGCTTGGGCGGTGGAGAGGGTTAGTGACCACCCCGGGGCTGCACACAGCCCAGCACTTGGGTGGTAGAGAGTGTTATATATTAATGTTAGCCATTGCAAAACACACCGGACACCGGAGTAAGGGAAAGGGTTTATTGGGGAATACCCTACAGTAGACCAGAGTGAAGGGGCGGCAAAGGAAAAAAGGAGAAAGAGACTATAAGAGAGAGAGAGACAGAGGAGAGAGAGAAGAGAGGAGAGGAGCCGAGAGAACCAAGAGACCAGAGGAGGAGGCTAGAAAGAAGAACCGAGAGGGCGCAGGAGAAAGGGGCCGAGAGAGCCCATGTACAGGAACAGGCCCTTTTAAAACTTTGCCTGAGGGCGGGCAGGGAAGCAGGAGCAGCCAATCCCATTAGGATGGGGGTGGAGCCTGGCCACCTGGCTAAAACTGCGCCAGTTTCCTAACAGAGAGGGTCAGTGACCACCCCAGGGCTGCACACAGCCCAGCACTTGCCAAGAGAGACTCGCGACTGGGTTCTAGCTGCAGTGCTTCCCCCACTGACCTTGGTGTCCAGGGAGAAACAGCCCCTCCGAGTCTGGGCCGCAGCCGTGGCCCCAGGCACGAGTCCTGGAGGCCTGTCACTCACCCGATTCCCATCTTTAAGTTCTCAGTCGAGTTTGAGCCCTCTCTTTTAAAAGGTGAGTGGAGGAGCCAGCATCCCATATGGGCACTGGAGTGAGTCCTGGCTGCTCCACTTCTGATCCAGCTCCCTGCTAATGCGCCTGGGAAATCAGCGGAGGATGACCTAAGTGCTTGGACCCCTGCGCCCATGCGGGAGACTCAGATGAAGATGAAGATCCTGGCTCCTGGCTCCTGGCTCCTGGCTTTGGTCTTGGCCAGCTTCTGCCATTGTGGCTATTTTGGGGAGTGAACCAGTGGATGGAAGATCTCTCTCTCTCTCCGTAACACTGCCTTTCAAATAAATGAAATCTTAAAAAAAAAAAAAAAAAGATGAACAGAGCACAGGAACACACACACACAAGCCCGGAGCAGGCTGCCCTCTGAGGCATCCAGCCCCCCGAATCTAGGTGAGCGGGCAGGGGAGGGTCCATGCCACCTCCGTCCTCCCGGCAGCCGGATCTTGCCCTTTGACTCAGTTTCACTGCTGCCTCTTTGGGGAGCAAAGCTATCGGCCTCCCGTTTGCAAGCTGTCTTTGGGCAGGACAGTCCTCCACTACCCCTGAGGCAGTCTCTCAGGTTGGCATCGGCTCCAGAGCCGTGGCACTGTGTGCACGTGGGCCTGGGTGAAGGACGCCTAAGGCCAGAGCAAGCGGGCACAGGGAGGAGAGTGCTAGTATGTTCCCAAACAACAGATCTCCTTTAGCAGTGACGAGGCCTATAAAATAGATGGAACTCGAATTGCCAGGCACTAGTCTAAGCACTTAACCCTATTTTACAAACAGAAGTCTTGAGAAACAGAGGCTAAGTTATTGCCCAAGGTCATAGCCTTAGCAAGGGGAACACAGGATCTAAACACGGTCAGTCTAGCTCCAGACTGCTAAATGATGACTCAGCAGCACCAGGCCTCTCCACGGTGGCCTGCAGACGGGGACCGTGGACAGCTTACCTTCCACACAGGCCAGTGTGTGGCACAGCAGGTTAAGCTACTGCTTGCATGAGCCGGCATCCCGCATCGGAACACCTGTTCTAGTCCTGGCTTCACCGCTTCTGATCCAGCTCCCTGCTAATGCACCTGGGAAAGCAGCACACGGCGGCCCACGTGCTTGAGCCCTGCATCCAAGTGGGAGACCAGGACAGAGTTCCTGGTTCCTGGCCCATCACTGGCTGTTCCAGGTACATGGGGAGCAAACCAGCACATGGAAGTGCCCCCACCCCTTCCTCGCCCATCACTCTGCCATTCCAATACATCTTTAAAAAAAAAAAAAAAAGTTCCAGATAAATGTCTTATTGGCAGAGTTGTGGGTAGGAGTGGGAGGCGGTGCATTCTCTGGGTGTTGAAGGACCACAGCCAGCCCTGAGATGTGCACAGAGTGTCAGCTGCATGGAAGGGCCCCGCAGCTCCCGTGGGTGGTGATGGAGGCGGCAGGGTTCCCCGAGTCTCTTCCGTTTGGCCCCTCTTGGCAGCCTCTCTCCAGGTGGCAGCAAGACAGTCCCCAGCAGCCGTAGGGACCTCACCGCCCTCCTGCCCAGGGCACTGCCAAGTCCTGGGGTTTGCCCTCCGGGGCTGCGTCTGGGGCACATGCCCAGTCCAAAGCCGATCACTAGACCTGGGCCACCCATGCCAAGAAACTGGGTGCTTGTGGCAGTGCCACCTGCGCCCAGGCGGGAACATCCAGGTGCTGACGGCCTGGTGGGCGTGGGCAGGGCAGGCAGGCTTGCCGGAGGACCCTCAACAAGCAGAGCGTCGAGCCTGGCAGCCCCGGATGGAGCTAATACAGACAGCAGGCTTCCCGACAGCGAGCTGAAATGATGCAACGTGGGGACAGTGGCCAGAGCAGGAGGCGGAGTTTCCAGGGCCCCTGGCTGTGCCGTCCTCGCGCTGCCCGTGGGCTCTGAGGACCCACCTGTGGGCGAACGGTCAATTCCGAGGGAAAGCCCTAAGGAACTGGAGCAGTTCCTGGGGCCAGAATCAGTACAGCCAGAGGCAGAGGTGCTGTGAGTGCAGAGACTGAAGAATGTTCAAGGAGGCACTGCTGGTGAGGGGAGGAGCCCAGGGTCCTGCCCTCCAGGAATGGACGGTCTACGGCTGAGAAAACACACACACACACACACACATTCAGCCTCACACGACGACACAAGGGATCAGGTCTGAACGAACACGGCCCAGGCGAGGGCCCAGCCCAGGCAGGTGTCCGGACAGAGGGGAAGCCTTGTGCTGCATTTCCCTAGGGTGAGCGTGTAGTGGAAGCAGAGGGGCGTGTCTGGCCAGTGGGGGTGGGGACAGGCAGAGCCCCCTGCAGCAGGAGGGGACGCGGCGCCCTACCACTTCCTCAGAGAAGAGGAGTGCTCATTTTAGAGGCCCAGCTAAAATCGCTGCATTTATTATAATTTGAAAATAGGACTCATTTATTGTTGTTATTACTCATCCACTTGAGAGCCAGGGTTCACTCCCCAAATGCCCAGAACAGCCAGGCCTGGGCCAGTTCGAAGCCAGCAGTGCCATCTGGGTCTCCCACATCTGTAGCAGGGGCCCAAGTACTTGGGCCATCAACTGCTGCCCAGCCCCAGCCATTGCAGCCATTTGGGGGAGTGAACCAGCAGATGGAAAACCTGTCACTCCACCTTTCAAATAAAAAAATAAACATCTAGGGGCTGGTGCTGTGGAGTAGCAGGTTAACGCCCTGGCCTGAAGCTCTGGCATCCCATATGGGTGCCAGGTTCTAGTCCTGGTTGCTCCTCTTCCAATCCAGCTCTCTGCTATGGCCTGGGAAAGCAGTAGAAGATGACCCAAGCCCTTGGGCCCCTGTACCCACGTGGGAGACCAGAAGCTGCTCCTGGCTCCTGATCGGTGCAGCTCCGGCCGTTGCGGCCTTCTGGGGAGTGAACCAGCGGATGGAAGACTTCTCTCTGTCTCTACCTCTCTCTGTGACTCTGTCAAATAAATGAATCTTTAAAAAAATAAATAAACGTCTTATACAAAATTATGATACCAGGTCTGGTGTGGTATAGCTGGTTAAACTGCTGCCTGCAACACCAGCATCCCATATGGGCACAGGTTCAAGTCTCAGCTGCTCCACTTCCAATCCAGTTCCATGCAAATGAGCTTGGGAACGCACAGGAAGACGGCCCAAGTGCTTGGGCCCCTGCTACACATGTGGGAAATCTGAAGAAGCTCCTGGCTCCTGACTCCTGGCTTTGGCCTGGCCCAACTCCATATAGCCATTGCGACCGTTTAGGGAGTGAAACAGCAGATGGAAGATCTCTGTAATTCTGCCTTTTGAATAAATAAATATTCTAAATTACCAGCTATCTAGTGGCCTAGAGCATGGTGAGGCCCAGGAGGGTCTTCTGAGGTCTCAGGGCTGGGCTGGGCTCTCGAGTTTCTGGATATTTGGCTTCCAAACTCACCAGGGCTGGCAGAGGGCAACTCCTCCTGGGTGTCCAAGGCTCCTCAAGCTAAGATCCCACTGTGCCTCAGGCTCCCATGGTCACACGGGGGTCCCCTGAGTAATTCAGGAGGATCTCCTTTGCCATATATAACCATAGGTGTGACACCAGGTGGCCAGGGTCATGGGGACCAACATCCTGCCCACCACAGCGGCCATCAGGAGCCAAATCCCTGTATTTGCCTCACTGGTTCTTCCTCCCCAGCTGTTCCATCCCACAGGGCCACTACCCACCTTCCACGGGAGAGCACGTGAGGATGCGCCTGACCGTGTAGGACACCCCTCCCTTTCTTTTTTTTTCTTTTCTTCTTCTTCTTCTTTTTTTTTTTTTTTTTTTCTGATAGGCAGAGCTAGACAGAGACAGAGAGAAAGGTCTTCCTTCCATTGGTTCACCTCCCAAATGGCCACTATGGCTGGAGCTGCGCCAATCCGAAGCCAGGAGCCAGGAGCTTCTCCTGGTCTCCCATGGGGTGCAGGACCCAAGCACTTGGGCCATCCTCCACTGCCCTCCGGGGCCACAGCAGAGAGCTGGCCTGGAAGAGGGGCAACGGGACAGAATCTGGCGCCCGAACTGGGACTAGAACCCGGCGTGCCAGCGCCACAGGCAGAGGATTAGCCAAGTGAGCCGCGCCAGCCACTCCTCCCTTTCCATACCACCCCCACTTGTTCCATCACCCGCAGAGAAGCACTGCAGGGCACATGGGGCCCTGGAGACGTGTGGGCGGTGCGAGGCCTCCTGGGGCTCTGAGGCTCTGCCCAGGCTGGGGTAGGACTGCAGCACTCACACTCCTCCCAGACTCCTACACCAGCAGGCAGAGGTCACGTCTTCACCTGATCCCCGGTGAGTGACAGCCGGGCACTAGCAGGTCACCGTCACACTCAGTCCGAGACCCTTACCAATTCATGCTTTCTGGTCCTCATGCCTGAAATACAGCCTTTACTAGTCTTGACTCCCAGGTGAAACATGACTCTTAACTTCAACAGACAAAATCCTAATGGTCAAAGCCTATGCTACATGTTTCTGAGAGCAAATACAAAAATCTCTCTTTCAATGTTCTGAAGGTTGAAACATGGGTGCCTGCTTGGTATAAACGGGCTTAATGGACAGCAGTCACAGGGACAGGAACTTGGTTCGTTCACAATCCAGACACGCTGCTTTTCGTCAGGCCTGTTTGTATCTCTGAAACCAACAGCACCAGGCCTCCCTCTGCCCCAGTTCCTCCCTACCACAGCTCTGGCCTGCGCTGGAGGCCGGTCCCGCAGTGAAGGGCCCGGCAAAGCCTAGTGCTCAAGGTCACAGAGCAACTGAATTCTTCCGAACTAAAAAAAAAATAAAAAAAATAAAAAAAAATCATTCATCTTCCATTTCAGCTGAAAGGCAGAGAGAGAGACTGGGCTCTTCCATCCACTCGTTCACTCCCCAAATGCACACGACAGACAGAAGTGGGCCAGGCTGAAGCCAGGAGCCTGGAACTCCACCCCAGTCTCCCACATGGGTGGCAGGAGCCCAAGTACTTGGGCCATCACCTGCTGCCTGCTAGGGTGTGCGTGAGCAGGCAGATTGACGGGAAGTAGTCAGGACTTGAACCAAACACTCTGACCTGAGATACAGGCATCCCAAGTGGTGTCTTGGCCACTGTGCCCAACGCCCACCCCCACTTACTGATTTGAAATATCATGTATCAGTTAAAGCCAAACAACAGTTGAGATGTCTTCATCCACTAAAGCAAACCAAGGTTAGACTCAATAGCCAATGAGACAACGCTGGCCGTCACTGGTCCTCTGGCCTATGTGGCACAGGCTTTACCTAGGAGGCTGCTGCACACACAAACTCCCAGCAGTGTCAGAATCTGCACGGTAGAGGTGCACAGGTGGTCTGTGTATGCATCCTGTGGACCCAAGGAAACCTTGCAAAGGAGCAGAAATGCAGAGCCCAGCTGTGTCCAGGGCCCCCTCCCTTACTTGTCCAATTCCTACCCTAAGTCACACACTCAGACTCAGCTCCTGACCACTCTTGGCCGTTTTTTTCGCAACCTTTAGGGACTTTTTCACACACAAAAACTGTTAGAGAAGGGAGGGACCTTTGGAACAGCCCAGTCCTACCCATCTCCATGGTCCCTTATAAAGCCAACTGCCATTACCATTACCAACACACTGGCCTGTCTCAGACTGCTCCCTCTCACAATGAGAGCTCCGAGACCATGTCTTTGTATCTTTGTATCCTCAGTCTGCAAAACCATAGCAAGACTCTCACAGTGTCGAACTCCCCGTGTTCCAGTAGATGAAGAACAGAGCCAGGAGAGCCGGGGCTACCTGACGTCACACAGCAGTCAGGGGCCCAAGCTTCTGGACACACACGTGACGTTAGATGCCATTTATCAACATACCATTTTTCTCTTCAAAGTCCACACCCCCATTCTGGATGTCTCAATTCTTACTTCAGAGTGATAAGATCTTGCCTGCTATTGTTACAAATTTACTTATTTGAAAGGCATAGTAAGGGCTGGCATCTTGGTATAGTAGGTAAAACTTGCAACGCTGGAATCCCGTATGAGCGCTGCTTAATGTCCTAGGTGCTCCACCTCTAGTCCAGCTCCCCGCTGACGCTTGGAAAAAGCAGTGCAAGATGGCCCAAGCACTTGTGCCCCTGCCGACCACATGGCAGACCTGGATGAGCTCCCGGCTTTTGCCTGGCCCAGCACTGGCTGTTGCAGCCATCTGGGGAGTGAACCAGCGGATAGAAGACTGACCTCTCCAAAACTCTTCCAATAAATAATTTTTTAAAAATTTATTTATTTGAAAGGCATAGTTATAGAAAGATCTTCCATCCTCTGGTTCACTCTCCAAATGGCCACAATGGCCGGAGCTGGACTGATCTGAAGCCAGGAGCTTCTTCTGGGTCTCGCATGCAGGTGCAGGGGCCCAAGCACTTGGGCCAACCTCTGCTGCTTTCCCAGACACACTAGCAAAGGGCTGGATTGGAAGTGGAGCAGACAGGACTCAAATTGCAGCCCATATGTGATACCTGGGTTGCAGGTGGTGGCTATACCCACTCTGCCACAACACCAGCCCCAATAAATAAATCTTAAAAAAAAAAAAAAAGAAAGGTAGAGTGGTGACAGAAAGAGATCTGCCATCTGCTGGTTCAATCTTCAAATGCTTGCAATAGCCAGAGCTGGACCAGGCCAAAGCCAAGAACCAGGAACTCCATCCAGGTCTTCCACGTGGGTGCCATTGTCCAAGCACTTCAGTCATCATCCATTGCCTTCCCAGGGTGCATCAGCAAAGAGCCGGATAGGAAACAGAGCAGCCAGACTCGGACCATTTCCAACTAGTACACCGTTATGGGATGTCGGCGCTGCAAGTGGCAGCTCAACTTGGTATACCACAATGCCTTGCCTGCTTTCACCTAAACTCATGAAAACAGAAATTCCAGGGGCTGGCATTGTAGTGCAGCAGGGGAAGCTGCCGCCTGTGCTGCCAGCATCCCCTATGGGCACCTCACAAGTTCCAGCTGCTCCATTTCTGAATGGCCTGGGAAAGCAGAAGATGGTCCAAGTGTTTGGGCCCTTGCCACCCATGTGGGAGACCCAGATGAAGCTCCCGACTTGGGCCTGGTCCAGCCCTGGCCATTGCAGCCATCTGGGGGAGTGAGCCAGTAGATGGAAGATCTGTCTCTCCCTCTCATCTGTTAACTTTTTCAAAGTAAATAAACAAAATCTAAAAAAAGAAAAAACAGAAATCCCACTAAAACTAAATTACGAAAGACAGGAAAAAAAAAATCACAAACTTATTTGAATACTTAGTGTGAATTTCTCATGACCCAAAGTCAACAGCGGCGAGGGCCCTGTTCACACTGGGCCAACGACAGTGATGTCCACGTTGCAATCTACGCCTTTTCTCTTGCATCACTTCATTCCTTTATCCTTGTTTTACTCAAGAGCGCGCAGAAAGAGGAAAATAAAAGTCCTCCAAGACGTTTGCTTTATTAGCAACTAAAAGATAATTTTCTTCAACTGCAAACAAGACTTCTGCAGCGAAAGGCTGTTACCACTATGACCTTCCTGACAGTGAAAAGCAGAGCTCCCAAGGGGCTCAGTGCCTGCCCGCAGAAGTGCAGCAGCTGCCACCAGGCGACGGAGGCCCATCTGGCCAGCCAAGGCCAGCGCTCGGAGCCCTCGTGTTCTTTCTAAACAGCCACTCCTGAGCCAGCTGGGTCGGGTCCCTCCTGTCCTGAGTTGCACCAATAAAGAGAAAACCTCAAGGATATCTGCTTTGCCTTTCTGTTTTTTTTTTGTTTTTTTGTTTTTTTTTTTTTTTAAAGGAGAAAAGTTAACAATAAAAAATAGGCCCTACCAAAAACAGATCCTGTAAGCAGCACTTCTTTCTTCTTTCTCAAGAGAGAAGAGAGCAGCTCAAATCCGACAAATAACCACACCACAAATATACCCAAGCAAGACCCAAAGAGGAAATATTCTATCACACTAACCAAAGAATGCTTAACGAAGGAAGCTCTCTGGTTTGCTTTGAAGCTCTGTATAATTTTCAAGTTTTTACATTTCACAATTTATATTTTTATTAGAATCCACAGTCTGCTAAATATTAAAAGCAGTAACAAGGTATTTCACAAGCTACTGTATAATTCAAATCTTACGAATTTGATTTCATAAAACATTAGATGCATATTCATACTGGCTAACCTGAAAGTCCTCTATTTCATCTACGGCCTAAAACACTTTATAAAACACTTAGTTCCAACACTAAAATAATCCCCTTACTTTTTTTTTAATGTTTTACAACAAAAACTTTGTGCTCTTAACAAGATCCAGACTAATTCAGCATGTAAAAAACAAATTTACAAAAAATTCCAAGATAACACTTTCAAATCCACTTTTATTTCCTTTTCAGGGCTCACAGACAGAACTTCTTCCACACACATTTCTTGCAGCTATGAAGTCACTCGATGTTGGCAAGGTACCATCTGATTCCTAAAACTTTGTTGGCATCAAAATCCAAGTTAACCAGTGTTAAATCCATAAAATATTTACACAGCACAGCACATTAAGCTTTAGACACTTGGCAATTCAACCACGTAAGAGGACAGGACCCTCTTTCTACAGGTTGGGATCAGGTGCTCACCAGGCCCCACGTGACGACTGTACACTGGTTCAAAGGGCAGCAGAGGCAACAGGCAGTTACTTCGGAGGACACTGAACACCGTGATCTGGAAGCACATTATTACGTCACCCCAGTGTCACGTACCACGCACCACCTTTCTCCGGTGGTCTCATAATTCTACAATGGCAGGTCCAGCTGATACAAAACGAAGACAGACAACAAAACATTTACTCTGTAGCGATCCTACTCATACTATGCACGTGCTATGATTTTGAACGCAACTCGTCCCAAAAACTTGTCACGATCATCTTGGTTTTTGAGGTTGGGTGATCCATCGATTTTGCACTCAACTGTCACTTCTTTCTTTGTACTGTTAGCAGAAAAAATGACCTGGGCAGCAACAAGTGGCTGCAGATAGCCCACCTGGCAAGTAAAGGAAAATAAATTAATTCAAATTTTACAGTAACTTCTCTATTTCTTTCAGAAATTGGCTTATTCTGTAAATTAAAAAAAAGTACTAATTGGATTATTTCCTCTTTTTTAAGAGTGACATTATAATTTTTACTGATAAAAATGTTTATTATTATGAATTTTCACTTAGGCACTGCTTTAAGTGTATCTCAAAAGCTGTGATGATGTTGTGTTTCATAATGTTTAGAATTCTCTAATTGTGGCTTCCTTTTCTTCGGAGTCGTGTAACAGAAGGCTTCCATCTGCACACCCCAGGGAAGGATCATTTTGTCTTAATAATTTCTGGTTTATTGCCTTGTGATCAGGAAAGTACAGACTGTGATATATTTCTACATTCTGGAACTACAGCACTTATTTTTTTATGACAAATTTTTGTGACTGTTCAAATCTGTGCTTGAGGAAGATATGGATTTTTTTTTAAGGTCTCATATATTATGTTTGACAAATAATTACAAGATCTATTTACTGGCTGTTACTGGACTAAACCTGAGTTTAGACCATGTATAGTACAGTGAGGATTAACCACTGTGGAAATACACTCATCCCTGTTTTAGTTTCATTGTGGTTTCGGAATATAATTCTTCACCAGAAGGAACCAGGGTTGGGACAGAAAGAGAATAGGATGAACACAGACTATCTTGTGGTGCTGGAATACTGGGTAACCACAGAATTAGGAGAACATGTCAAAAGGACACAGGAAGGGGTGGCGCTGTGGCGTAGCGGGTAAAGCTGCTGCCTACAGTGCCAGCATCCCATATGGGTGCTGGTTCGAGGCCCAGCTGTTCCACTTCTGATCCAGCTCTCTGCTATGGCCTGGGAAAGCAGCAGAAGATGGCTCAAGTCCTTGGGCCCCTGTGCCACACTGGAGACAGGGAGGAGACTCCTGGCTCCTGGCATCGGCCTGGCTTAGCCCTGGCCGTTGTGGCTATTTGGAAGAGTGAACCAGCAGATCAAAGACCTCTCTTTCTCCAACTCAACCTCTTCCCTCTGTAATTATCTTTTCAAATAAAGTAAATCTTAAAAAAAAAAGAAGAAATATCACCATTTGGGAACAATCCTACTAATAACTGACTCAGGCAAGAATCAACAAATGCTAGTTGTGGCAGAAACAGCTTGATTTATAAAGTATGCTCCTCATATGATACTTACTGATGACCAAAGGAAGTAAATTTTTTATAGAAACCTGGCTGACTCCACCTTAATCACTGATCAAGATTAGCATCATCCTCACGAGTGGGACCAATCAACACCATACTCCTTATGTTTTTTTTTTTAATTTGACAGCCAGAGTTAGAGAGAGAGAGAGAGGGTCTTCCTTCTGTTGGTTCACCCCCCAAATGGCTGCTGTGGCCAGCATGCTGCGCTGATCCAAAGCCAGGAGCCAGGTGCTTCCTCCTGGTCTCCTGTGCGGGTGCAGGGCCTAAGCACTTGGGCCATCCTCCACTGCCTTCCCGGGACACAGCAGAGAGCTGGACTGGAAGAGGGGCAACTGGGACAGAACCGGAGCCCCAACCGGGCCTAGAACCTGGGGTGCTGGTGCCGCAGGCAGAGGATGAGCCAAGTGAGCCGCGGCGCCAGCCAACACCATATCCCTTCTAATATGACATTCCGAGAAGCACACACTATCTCTTCTCAGGCATTCCTGCCAAAAATGCACAGCTTAAATTCAATAAAAAAAAAAAAAAAAAAAAAAAAAAAAAAAGCACACCCAACCCACATAAACTGCCACGTAAACTGAGTGACATAGACAAAACAAACAGACAGACAGACAAAAGGGCCTGTACTCATTTTAAGAATACAAGGGGCCGGCTCTGTGGCATAGTGGGTAAAGCTGCTGCCTTCGGTGCCAGCATCCCATATGGGTACCAGTTTGACACCCGGCTGCTCCACTTCTGATTCAGCTCTCTGCTATGGCCTGGGAAAGCAGTGGAAGATGGCCCAAGTGCTTGGACCCCTGTACCTACATGGAAGACCCGGAAGACGCTCCTGGCTCCTGGCTGCAGATCGGGGCAGCTCTGGCTGTTGCGGCCATCTGGGGAATGAACCAGCGGATAGACCTCTCTCTCTCTCTGACTTTTAAGTAAAATAAATAAATCTTTAAAAAAAGAGAGAGAGAGAGTACAAGAGCACTGGGCTGGCATTAAGGGCACAGCAGGTTTAGGCCGCTCCCTTTGACAGTGGTATTTACATGGGCACCAGTTCACGTCCTGGCTCCTCCATTTCCAAGCCAGCTCCCCTCTAAGGCTCCTGGGAAAGCAGCAGACAATGGTCCAAGTTTTTATGCCCCTGCAGACATTTGGGAGACCTGATGGAGTTCCAGGTTCCTGGCTTTGGTCGAGCCCAGCCTCAGCTGTTATAGCCATTTGAGGAGTGAACCAGCAGACGGAAGATCTGTTTTTCTGTCTCATTCTGAAACTCTGCCTTTCAAATAAATAAGTAAGCTTAAAAAAAAGTACAGGGGGAAACAGACTGAAGAACTACTCCAGGCTATAGGTTGCTAAAAAGAAAGAATGTGGCAATATGGACTAAGAAAACACTTATCACTTTCACTATTTAGGGTATTACTGAAACAACTAGAACAATTTCAACATAGTCAGTGTTAATTTCCATGGATAACTATACTATGGTTATATAAGTCAGCATTCTTTATTTTTAGGAAATACACACTCAAGAGGCACGATGTTTATAACTTAGTCTCAAATGGCAGGGGGAAAATTCACACACTCAAAAGAGCTACGAGGTTGCGTTTTTTAAAATTTCTTTAGTACTTCTCTCCCTTTTCTAAATAAGGATACGCTACCTTTACAATGAAGATGGTATTCTGAAAGTATTCTTCCTTTAAAAGCATGCTCCCATCAGCTGGGCCATGCCTCAAATGATGCCAACGACCTTAGGATGGAGGCCGAAGCCAGGAGTTGGGAACGCAATCCAGGACTCACCTGTCCATTGCGGGGACCCAACTACTTGAGCCATCACCGGTAGCTTCCCATGATATCAAACAGCAGGAAGCTGGAGTCGGGAGCAGAGCTGGGAATCAAGTCCAGGTGCTCTGATAGGAGATTCGGGCGTCTTCACTGTGAGGCCAAATGCCTACCACCCCTTTGGGTTTGTGTTCTGAATCACAGATGTGCCATCACCGTTTGTTTTTAAAAACCCAGATGATGCACAAATTACAAAAGGCCATGTGTTTACCCCAGACAAGTGACATTTCAACAGAGATGTGCCAATTTCCCAAAAGCACCACATTTTCCCAAGAGTAAGTACCACACAGAACTCCTAAATACTTACGTGCAGTTTTTTTCCATAATAAGGAAAATATTTTAAGTCTATAATTCCATTATTAGGATAAGTTGATATAGATGCCACATTTTCATCCTAAAGGTAAAAGCAAGAGAAACTCTTCTTAGGTCATGAAAAAGAATTTTTAAAGCTGTTTTTCTAGTTAAAGCAGTCTCGAGGCGTGAACAGTGTGGGGACACTACACTGCTGCTCCGCCTGTAACACTGCCAAGTCTGTCTCTGAGAGGAGATGTGTTTGTCTTGACTGTAAATCTTTGTAATTAAACCCACTGATGCAAACCATCCTGACCCTTCTTCCATTGCCTACTATATTCTTTCCAAGAGTTCCTTCTAATCTGCAGCACGTCCTATGCATGTTGTCTGTAAAATCTGATCTGCCTTCCAACCACCACGGGCAGCTGTTTGCTACTGACAGCAGGAACGCACCAGCAGGTTTGGAACTGCCATTTTGCTAAAATAATAAAAATACTGTGTTTCCAGGTGGGCAAGTATGGCCACCACTAGCTGCCAATCCAGAAAGCAGCCCTCAGGCCTGGCAGTCAGCAGGGTGGAAGGTTCCATGTGATTAATGACCACAGGAACTGTAGCCCTAAGGGAGCCCATAATGAAACTGACAGGAACTATTAGCAGGAAAGGCAGGGTGCTCCAAGCAAAACCCTTCTTAATCAATTTAAAGACTCTATTTTCCATGAGTAAATTTACAAGCACATGTAAACTAGTAGTGGTCTTCTGGAATTCTACATATTAAAAAAAAAAAACACATGATAAACACAGAAATCTAACCATTGTCTACAATTCAGTTCAGTCATGTTTAGTGCTCTTCCCGGCAGACAAGCAACTGATGAAAACCTCGGGGAGCACATTCAAACAAGTCCTGCAGGAGCTACGACTGTAACCTGAACACACACTATGTGTGTCAGAAGCAGACCGGAGAGACAAGAAGCAGTAGCAGATTTACTAAGCACAGGTTAAAATAAGACATTTGTAAACGCTTGACTTTTCGATTTGAACAACTCTATCCTTGAAGACACACAGATGACAGCACAGCAAAGCCAAGAATCCACTCTCAGGAGAAGCCCTACCGTGACGCTTCCACGTCCTCACGAGGAAGCGCACAGCACCAAGCAGAGTGGACATGCTGCAACTGCCTGGACCAGGATAGAGTGGACAGAGCAGGAGGCGACAAGGCTAAGAGAAGCCATTTTTAACTTACTATTCAGTACCACCCTATATTTCTACCCCCTAATTAAAAATAGAAAGGTTTCCAATTGAAACAGCATTTTATATTGGAAAAGATATAGTTGCTTTGATGAGTGCCCTATTCCATTAACTGCTTTTGTTGAACCTATGTATGAGCTTCACAGAAACATGGAGCTATTCCCCCAAATAACAAAGTCTTCTTTGAGTTTCAGTTCATTGAGCACTCCCTCCCGGGAATGCGCTCCTGCCGGCCACCTCAACCTTGCTGCCTCATTTGGGTCCAGCCACCATGAGTGGGATCCACCAGAGGAGCCGTGTGCCCTGATCACTAGCTGACAGCGTCCTAGCTGTTCTCTTGGTTTGTGCCCAGCCCACCATCAGGAAGTCTGCTCCTTTTATTTATTTATTTATGTTTATAATTTTATTTACTTGAAAGGCAGAGAGACAGAAACAGACTGACAAATGCCCACAATGGCCAGAACTGCCTGGGCCAAAGCCTGGAGCCAGGAACCCAATTCAGGTCTCCCACGTGGGTGGCAAGAACTCAAGTACTCGTGCCTTCCAGGGTGCACATTCACAGGAAGTTGGAGTCAGAAACCAGAACCGGGCACCGAACCCAGGCACTCTGATAGGGTATGTGTATGTCTTCACAGCAGACCAGTCACCCTCACAGCAGGCTTCCCTCTCAACTTTTATTCTATACCTTTTGTGAAAATGAACACTGAAATACTGGATATGTGAATCACGATGAGAGTTTAGAATGAAGCATATGCCAGGAGATGCCAGTTCCATGTAAATAGCAATGTACTGGAAACTATAAGCATCTAGGACTCTATTAACGGTCACTAATTTTGCTGAAAACACTTTGTTTCTTGCATACATAATGCACTTAAAACCTAACTACAGGATGTTCTAAGTTGTGATTATTCCTGGGCACTATTATTTTTTCTCCCACATTCTTTTAAATTTTCTTAAATGAAACATGTCTATTTTTGTACAAAAATGAAATACCTAAAATTAATGACATAAATATCTTTTCCAGTATAAATTTAAAAAACATGAGGTATCACCAATTTTTCTATATTTTCAGGACTTTACTTGTATAAAGCTATTAAAGCAGATTAGACAGGGGCCGGCATTGTGGTGTTACGGGGAAAGCCACCGCCTGTGGTGCAAGCATCCTCTCTAGGCACTGGTTTGAGTCCCAGCTGCTCCGCTTCTGATCCCACTCCCTGCTAATGTGCCTGAGAAAGCAGCAGAAGATGGCCCAAGACCTTGGACTCCTGCACCCACGTGGGCAACCTGGAAGAAACTCCTGGCTTCAGACAGGTCTAGCTCTGGCCACTGTGGCCATTTGGAGAGTGAACCAGTGGATGAAGATTCTCTCCCCCCACCCCCTCTCTCTGTAACTCTGCCTTTTGAATAAATAATCTTTTTTTAAAAAAAAGCAGGTTAGACTTACACATATAGGACAGAATACACACATGATAAAGATAAATGTGTCAACTAAGGAATTTAAAGACCATTTGACATAGACAATAGTCTTTAAGACAGCAGTGATAACACCCACTAAATGCTTCCATCTGTTCTACATGGCCTCGCCTCTAAAATCTATAGGTTCTACCCGGCTACTCCTTTCTGACTAGCCTAGGAATAAAAATGTAACATTTTATAATTAAATCTTCAAATTTTGTGTTTTTCAAAAAAAATCCAAAACTAAAGAAATAAAACAAAAGCTCCACATATTTTGATCATTGTATGTACTGTACACACATTTCTTCAAAGCACAGGGACAGCAAACTAAAATCCAAACTATTAGATCTAGATTTTTCATTGATACTTCCCCCAAATATTCTAGAAGTAAGAAATCCATAACAAATCCACAAGGAGAAAAATGTATTTAGACCCTTAAGGGAAAGTGATATGGAGTTGGTTAATACTGGTCAAAGGCTCACAAAACTGAAGCCTTAGAAAAAGAATGTAAAGCTTTTGCCTTTCTGGCCCAAGTGTACATCTATTCTCCTTTCTGATGGCTTTGGCTTCCCAGCCCCAGCATCCCCAGCTTAGCTATGCAGCCAGCCTCACCTGCAAAGGGAAAGGTGCCTTGTGCACAGGTACACTGTCATGACACTAGCCTCAGTCCTCGGGAACAGTTCCTACCAGGAAGATCTGCGATCAAGTCCTGAGGATCATGAAGTGTTACACGCGCTGCTTCTGCCTCTCCCTACGGCCACAATCTCGCTTTGTCTGAACAGCTCACTAGACTTTTAGGAGAATCTGTCCATCTACTTAACTTTAGGGGTGCCACGTGGTTTTATGTAATATTCTGGCTTTACAGAAATTTGCCACTGTTACTGACTGGCACAAGGAAGTAAAGTGAATTGTGCATGGCACACAGTTCAACACAGAGAAACCACAAGCTTCCTGGCTTTGAACTCTAAGTAGTGAATAAGTACCCTTAAAAATTAGTAAGGACACTCTGTAAGTAGGACTTCTCAAAGTGTGGGTCCAACAGCATCAGCATCACCGGGAAACTTTTGGGAATGGAACCCAGAAGGCCCAAGTCATTCTGATACATGCTCAAGTCTAAGAACCTCTGAGCAGGAAGTTTTCCCAAATAAATAACTCATTTGTGGTTAAAAGAATCACACACCTCTGCCTCCACCAATGCAATCTAAAAAAGTGATTTCAACGCAACATTTTAAGTAATGCACTTCTGCCATACAACCGGAGTTAATTTAATACAATGATAAGAATGTCTCCTCAGAACTCTTACCCATATTTTACATATTTGTCTTAGTTGCATTTGCAGCATGGAGAGAAAACAAAAGAAGTTATGAGATGAAAACTGCACAGCACTTGGGAAAAAAGAATAAAGTAGGCCTTGACAGGGGAGAAAAATAATGCTTCTTCCTTAAGGAAAAAGTACATTTCTCTAATCTCAGATGGCATTGATGGTTAACCTCAATATCATCTGTATGTACTGATAAGAAAGAAAAAAAAATCGTATTTCAGTAATAACATACCTGCAATTATAAGGCGAAATTCCAGTTTCAGTGTTACTGAGGTAGGGGCGGGAAATGAATCTTAAGAACTGATGAGATATGGTAAATGAGGATGTAAAGGCAATGGGTGTGAATCAAACACAAAGGGGAGACATCTTTTGGATTATCATCACAAAAGAGATGGGGCTACTTCCAAAAAATTTAGTGGGATTTTATTCTTAAGCATGGCACTGGTGAGGATGTTAGAAATGTGACAGAGAAGAAAAAAAAGATAATCTCATTAGATTTTTAAGAAACATGAAAGTTTCAACAAAGTTGAGTTTCTTGGTGTTTTTGGTTTTTAAATACTAACCTTTGGAATACATTCTATCCTTGGCGTTCCTTCAGGCTTTAATCCAATGATCTAAGATTAAAAATAAGAGTGATTAATTTAAATGTCACGCAGGCAATGGGGCCTCCTCCACTGCTGCTGGGGACCAGGGAGCAGGCGTGGCGATCCACACTAACTGTTATTCTGCCTCTTATTTTCACTTTTTAGGGCATTAAAATGAACTTTTCAATATGATCATCTTATCAATTACCTATCTTACTACCATACTGGAACAGTTTAGAAAATAATTCAATTATTAAAGAACTAACAAAGACCCTTAAATCAATTTATAGTAACAAAACATTTAAAGGAAATACGAATGGCAAAGGCATAATAAACTGTTTTTTATGAAATATATTAGGTCACAGTCCCCACGGGGAGGCTCCCACACAGCCTCACCACACTTCACTGCTGTCTGCTCCGCAAAAGACACATGCTGGGAAGAACTGCATTTTAAGACTTCTCACAGCACTGATCGGCTCCATGTAATGAGGATACTTTCATGTATACAGTTGTTACAACTCTATATGAATGGATATTTACCCAACTATTTCAGGAGTGAGGAACCTTTTTTCTACCAAAGACTACATGGATATTTATAACATCATTCACAGGCCACACTAAATTATCAACTTAAAAATTAGCCTGCTGTAGGTTTACTGAATTTTGAGTCCTGTCTGCAGTTGTCTTGGCAGGGCAGAGCAAATGACTTCGTGGGCCATACATGGCTCAGGGGCAGGACATTCCCCACCCCTAATCTTTTCTATGAAAGGATGTTTTTGGCCATTCTGAATTCATAATGCAGTTTACATGTGAATGTTTATAAGATGTAAATACTCCTTACAAAAATAAGTATTGTTTACAGCTTAAATAATAACATCAATGGCAATAACTAGCCTCTTCCATGCATTTGGGACTCTACTGGGGTTAAACCCCCTGTTAGGCTAGACACACACACCTCATAACTGACCCCATGTGGCTAATACTGTCTAGCCCAGCACAGTCACATCCCAACAGCAGGTCTGGTCTCTGACCCCAATCATTAAAAAGGACTCTCCTGAGAAAGAAGTGTCACAAGGTCAGTCCTCTGAGGAAGCAGTATACCTCTTAGGTTTACACTGGGAATAGATTTTCAAGAATCTAGACGTTGTGGATATTTCTAACAGGTTGGGATTGCCAAAGGCATCACAGTTAAACAATTTCATCTTACAAACTAGATCATATAGTTTCACATTACTTTTGGTTTACTTTGTTAAGCTCAATTCTTAATTGTTTAATAAAATCTTGTTGAAACATCCCACTAATCATCTGCTGAGCTCCTACCCTGTATCAATGTTTCAGAAGATCTCTAGCTGCTTTGGGATAACCCGGAGACTGTCATTGTCCTCAGCCTTCCGAGAAGATGGGAGGAGAGGCTGGAGCGGTGTCAGTCTGGACAATTCAGGCAGCTGATTCTCTCTACAGGAAAAACTCCTTATTTAGCAGCGCCAACTTCAGAAGATCCAAATATTATTTTTATTAGGGATAGTAGCAATCTGCTTAACAATGGTGATCTTATGAAAAAAACTGCGCATGGATTTGAATATCTGGTACCAAAATAAACATATCAATTATTTTTCCATGAGCTTTTTGAAGCCCTCTCTGACATCAACTCATGATCTAGAGAGATCTACATCAGTTTAAGAAGCTGCCCTACCTAAATGACCAGGAAAGACCTCACTCTTGAAGAGACGGCCTGCAGACCTTGAAAGAAAAACTGTATCATGATGTAACTCCACATTGCCGCACTTAGGGTCCCTTCATCACAAGAAAAATATCTTTCCTTGCACAGCGACCCTATTCCATCATTACTGTCATGTGGAACACATGAGCTCATGCTTTGCTGAGAGCCATACAACTCAAGCCTCCTGAAAAACAGCAAAATGCTGCCAATTCGGCTGCAACAGCAACATCCCACTGAGCTTCTTAGAAGGTGATTTTATTTATACTGCCATTACTTAATTACATATAAATTTACTATAAAACTATGCTTTGCTAACATTCAGGAAAAATTAAGTAAGTCAGAACTTTATGGAGTCATCACGGAATTTTCAATGCTTTCACAACACAGGCTTCAAAGACAAGCACTGCACCTTAACAAAATCATGCTTTAAGTGCGACAGCCGGAACACCTGCCCTGAAAGCATCACTCCATGATGAAATGTACATAGCTATACTCAAAAGGGAAAAACTGAAGTTACTTTAACTCCCTAATCTATGATTAATCTAGGAACCAATCCTTTTTGTTCAATTAACTTTTCTCCAAAGATCAATAAACATCACTGCTAGCCTTTTAAGCATGCTACTACCCCCAATGAAATAACATTTAATAAGGCAATAACCAAAATGATCTAAAAACAGTTGCCAGCTTCTTAACAGAGGATATTAGAAACAGGCGGCAGCAGAGGTGAAAGATGTACGTACTCTGTTCATTTTCACAAGAACACAAGGGCTTCCTTGGGAATAGCCAAAATCAGGATCACTCATACCACTGCATGCTTGAAGCAAGAAAATAGGAAACTGACACGCAACATAAACTGGACCCTTCTGTTCAGAAAGAATTCCATCAGGACAGACTGTGAGATTCTTCTGTTCTTCTAAAGTGTATGCTAAAAAGGAAACACATATGTGTGCAAGGTCAGCCAAAAAAGATATGAAACACAACCAGGAATATATATCATCCTTTGGACAATGTTCTTCAAAGATAAACCAGCAATGCTATTTACCAGACAACTTCAGGGAAAGAATGCTAAATTTGTCCCTTTAACTTTTTACAGTTATCTAGTATTCTAGTTTACTGCATTTCAACAACCACATAAACTGGATTATAAATCCATCTCTTGTCACCAGCCTTGGCTACAGTATTATCTGAATGCCTTCTATGTGACTGACACAAGAGATACAATGGTAAGCACATACAGAGGTGTTGCTGCTGCCCAAGGAACATGGAGGCTAGTGGGAAAGTAAGCAGAAAAGCATGACTGTGGGGATATGACGACGTAGGGTGCTGGGACAGCCTGTACTAAGGGGAGTGCAGCCGAGCTGAGGCTGTAGCTGGGTATGTGTACGTTAAGGAGTGTCGGAGGAAGCATTAGATGGAGGCAGCAGCCAGATGACAGAGTCTTAGAGGCTGTCAGGGAACTCTGAGACACGCAGGGGGCTCTTCTGCCAAAGAGCAATGGAAATCCACTAAAATGTTTTAAGACAAGGGAAGTGGCAAACACAGTGTGAAAATACGTTATGAAATATTTGTTATGTCTGACACAACATTATTAAATAATAATAAAATATTATGTTACGTCTATAATGTGGAGTGCGCAGTAGAGTCCAGAAGGCCAAGTGAAATGATCTGGAAAATCAGTGGGGAGACTGTTAAAGCAGCCCAGATGAGAGATGATGCTAGCTTCGAGAATGAAGTTTTTAGTAGAGATGTAGGTAACTAGATAGATACAAAAGTGGTAAAGGAGAGGCAGGTGAAAACGGTAAAGGAGGGTGCAGTGGTTAAGATGCTACTTGGGGGCGGGTGCCACGGCTCACTTGGCTAATCCTCCGTCTGCGGCGCCGGCACACCGGGTTCTAGTCCCAGTTGGGGCGCCAGATTCTGTCCCGGTTGCTCCTCTTTCAGTCCAGCTCTCTGCTGTAGCCCGGGAGGACAATGAAGGATGGCCTAAGTGCTTGGGCCCTGCACCCGCATGGGAGACCAGGAGGAAGCACCTGGTTCCTGGCTTCGGAGTGGCGCAGCACACCGGCCATGGCAGCCATTTGGGAGGTGAATCAACGGAAAGGAAGACCTTTCTCTCTGTCTCTCTCTCTAACTCTGCCTGTCCAAAAAAAGAAAAAAAGATGCTACTTGGGATGACCACATCCCAAATCAGAGTGCCTAGTTTGGGTTCTGGCTCCTCTGCTTCCAATTCAGCTGCCTGCTAATGCGTGCCCTGGGAGACAACAGGTGATAGCACAAGAACTTGGGCCCATGCCACCTATGTGAGAGACCCAGACTGAGTTCTGGGTTTCTAACTTTGGCTTCACATAGTCCTAACTGTTACGGGCATTTGGAAAGTGAACCAATAGAGACGGAAGATCTTGACTATCCCTCTGCCTTTCAAACAAAATGAAAATAAATTTAAAAAAATTTTTTTAAAGTGGCAAAGGGGTAAAGTGGTTAGAACATAAAAATGAGGACTAAAAGGAGAAATATATAATACAGTATTTGTTTTTGTACCTAATACAGCATTAGACAGAGGTGGCAAACAATGAACAAGCCTGTTGTGGCCTTTTCCCTCAAAAACCTGAATCTAGTGAGATATATTCACTAATAATTAAAATATGATTGGGGCCGGCTCTCTGTTAATGTACCTGGGGAAACAGTGGAAGATGGCTCAAGTTTTTGGGCCCCTTCCACCTATATGGGAAATCTGGAAGAAGCTCCTGGCTCCCAGCTTCAGCCCAGACCAGCACCAGCCACTGCAGCCATTTGGGGAGTATATTAGCAGATGGAAGATCTCTGTCTCTCTAATTCTGCCTTTCAAGTAAATAACTAAGTCTTAAAAATATATATATGATGGAACAGGCATTTGGTGGAGCAGCGGTGATGCCACTTGGGACTCCTGCATCCCATACGGAAGTGCTTCAGTTTTCTATCTTCCTGCTAACGTGCACCCTGGAAGGCAGCAGTAATAGTTCAAGTACTTGGGTCCTTGCCAACCATGTGGAAGACCTGGTTTCAGTTTGGCCCAACCCTGGCTATTGAGGGCATTTGGAGAATGAACCAGTAGATGGAGATTTTTGTCAAATAGATAAAATAAAGTAAATAAACAGATATAATAAATATTAAAGAAAGATATAGTGTAATACTATCTCAATAAGAAGTATTAGTGTCTAGGTATAACTGGTACCAGCAAAAGGGCTACCTAAAATGAATCCAACCAAAACTTGAAATCAAATGCCTTTAAAAGGAAATGTAGGTATTTACATTGGAAAAAAGACAGTCATCATCAAGCTTATCAAAATCTAGGTTATCATGGGAACTATGTATTCATCTAAAAGCAAAGAATAATTCAGGCATTTTGGAGGGTAGGGCTGAACCTTTACAACAAAACTCATCTTTTTTTTTTTTTCTAAGAAGTATTCAAATCCTTCACCAATTTCCCTAGACCAGTTGGTGTGGCTTAGTTCACCAGCAGCCACGTTCGTATTCTGCTACTTCCACTTCCATGCAGAACGGCTCTGGGTGCAAGGAGTGGGATGACAAATGGTCAGATTATGAATATTCCCTGTAGGAAGCATGATGGGAACAATCCCAGAGTAACCAAAGAATCCCATGCATCCGAGAAAAGCCTAAAATAACAACATAATCAGAAAAAAAAAAAAAAAAAAAAAGACGTTAAAGGAAAGAGATGGTTCTAGTTTCCTGTTAAAGTACCTGGGAGGCAGCAGACATTGGACCAAGTGCTTGGGCTCCTGTCACTTATGTGGACACTCTGATGGAGCTCCTGGCTGCTGGTTTCAGCCTGACCCCGTCTAGCTGTTGCACACATTTGGAGAGTGAACCAGCATATGGAAGATCTCTATCTTTCCCGCTCACTCTCTTACTCTGCCTTTTAAATAAATAAATCTTTAAAACAAAACAAAAAAACTAAAAGAAAAAATGAGTTCAAAGTTAAAAGTAAATCTCTCCCAAAGTTTAATAAAGCAAAAACAGAAAAACAAGAGGTCTAACACACAACTGAAACAGTAGCTCTAAACAGAGGACCAGAAAATTCTATCAAAGAAATGATCAAAGTAGGAATTACCCTAATCTGAAGGACCTCAGCCTCATCCCAAAAAGACTCAATCAAGTCCCAACAAAACAGTATTTTAGACACTGAAATCCAGACAGAAATTTTAGAACCCTCATGAGATACAGAGAGCTGAAAAACAAAAAACCTTGACGAGAAGGAAAAAAAAAAAAGGAATTAAAATTCTATGCAAAATTAAATTATCAAGTATAAAGGCAGAATTTAAACTGTTCTAAGAAATGGAAAGACTCAAGATCTACATTTCATGTCTCTTTTCTTGAAGTTGCTTCAGAATTTACCCCCCTCAAAACTTGTTGTTGAGACAAAAGAAGGCAGGAGCCAAGAAGCAGTGGCTCCAACTACAGAAAGCAATGAGATATCCCTAAAGGAAAAGCTGGGAGTACAAGGCCACACAGTCATCACCACAGAGACAGGAACAGGGGAGTCTCTAGAAGGGAGTCTTCCAGAAAAGAGCCTCAAGAGAATACCTCAAATGACAGCTTACAAATAAGGGAGTTAGAAGAGAGTGTCAACAGATGACAGGGTAAGACACAAACACCAGGCAGAACAAGGCTACCAAGAACGAAAATAAAAATAGAAATCAGCTACAACTGAATTGAGACTGGAGAAGGCCTGAGGCATGTGAGTGAAGTAAAGACAATGTATAAAACTGATCAATCAATAATGAAAAGTGATAAATAAGAAATCACTAAGTGATAAATCAATACATAAAAACGGAAATTCATGAACCAGAAGGTAAGGTATAATATTCAGAGACAGAAGAAAATTCCATAGAAGAAAACCCTCAAAAGCATGAAGTTCTTCACTACTGACAACGTCCCCAGAACCAGACCACGTTCCTCAACTGCACTGCTCCCTGCCATCATCACCACTCACGTGGGTCACTGGCTCCCAACTGGCTTTCCTACTTGCCTCCTTGGAGTCTAGTTTTGAAAAGCAGCCAGGATAACTCTAAAAATGAGTTACAACATGTTGTCTGTTTAAAATCCTCCAGCTTGGTCAGTGGAAAAGGCAGAGCTTAGCCACGGCCTCTGAGGAGCCACACAGTCGGGTCTGGGTCTCACCCTGCCTCAGCCACCTGCAGCTCCCCGCCAGCTCATACCGTCCAACCCTCTGGCTTCCCTGTGAACACTGAACACAGCAGCCTCAGCAGCCCCACACTGCCTCCTTCCTGGGCTGCACATTTCCATGGCTCAGTCCCTTTTCACCTTCAGACTTTTCTCAAGGGTTTTCTTTGAGGCCTTGCAGACATCCTGTTGAAAACTGCAATGCTCCCCAACTCTCCTTTATCTCTGTTTTAACTTCCTGCGCAGCATGTGTTACCATCTAATCCACCACTAGACAATGAGCTCCATGGAGACAGGACTGCTCTTTTATTCCCTGCTGGAATCTAGACGAGTGCTTGCCACAGAACAGCCCTCAACACAAGTCTGCTGAGTAAACCACTGACTGCAGCTAGACAGGAGTATATCAGGGAACTACTGTTTTCTTTTTGTTTTTAAAAGATTTTATTTATTTATTTGAGAGGGGGAGAGGGGGAGAGGGAGAGAAAGGCCTTCCATCCTCTGGTTCACTTCCCAAATGGCCGCAACAGCCAGAGCTGTACCAATCCGAAGCCAGGAGCTTCTTCCCGCCTCCCACGCGGGTGCAGGGGCCCCAGGACTTCAACCACTTTCTACTGCTTTCCCAGGCCATAGCAGAGAGCTGGATTGGAAGAGGAGCAGCTGGGGCTAGAATTGGCACCCATATGGGATGGCAGCGCCACAGATGGAAGATTTACCTACTGTGCCACAGCAGTGGCCCCAGGACTACTGTTTTCATCACAGACTTTTCTTTACTATAATCTGTTTTTTATTTATTTGAAGGGCAGGGCTACAGAGAGAGGAGAGAGGGGCTGGCACTGTGGTGTAGCGGGTAAAGCTGCTCCTGGCTCCTGGCTTTTAGATAGGTGCAGCTCCAGCTATTGTGGCCAATTGGGGAGTGAATCAGCGGATGGAGGACCTCTCTCTCTCTCTCTCTCTCTGCCCCTCTTTCTCTCTCTGTGTAACTGTGACTATCAAGTAAAATAAATTAAAATCAAATAAAAACAAAGAGAGGAAAGAGAGATATCTTTGATCTGCTGGTTCACTCCCCAAATGGCCGCAATGGCCTGGGATGGGCCAGGCTAAAGCCAGGAACCTGAAGCTGCTTCTGTGTGGGTGTAGGAGTACAAGCACTTGGGTCCACTGCTTTCCCAAGCACATTAGCAGGAAGCTGGATGGGAAGAGCAGCAGCCAGTTCTCAAACTAGTACCGATTTGGGAAGCCAGGCAGCACAGGCAGAGGCTTAACCTGCTTTGCCACAACGTCGCCCAAGGTTGGTTTTTTTTTTTCCTTTTAAGATTATTGATTTGAGACCGGTGCCGCAGCTCAATTAGCTAACCCTCCGCCTGCGGCGCCAGCACCTTGGGTTCTAGTCCCAGTTGCTCCTTTTTCAGTCCAGCTCTCTGCTGTAGCCCAGGAAGGCAGTGGAGGATGGCCCAAGTGCTTGGGCCCTGTACCTACATGGGAGACCAGGAGGAAGCACCTGGCTCCTGGCTTCAGACTGGCGCAGCGCGCTGGCCATGGCAGCCATTTGGAGGGTGAACCAACGGAAGAAGACCTTTCTCTGTCTCTCTCACTAACTCTGTCAAAAATAAAATAAAAAAAGATTATTGATTTATTTGAAAGGCAGAGTTACAGAGAAAGAAGGACAGAGAGAGAAATCTTCAATCCACTGGTTTACTCCCCACATGGCCACAATAGGCAGGGTTGAGTCAGGAGCTTCATCGGGTCTCCCATGTTGGTGAAGGGGCCAAAGAACTTGGGCCATCTTCTGCTACTTTCCCAGGCACATTAGCAGGGAGCTGGATTAGAAATAGAGCATTTAGAATGGAAACCAGCACCTATATGAGATGCTGGTGTCACAAGCAGCAACTTAAACCACTATGCCACAACACCAGCCCCACTACTTGACTTTTTAAAGGATTTATTCATTTATTTGAAAGGCAGAATTACAGAGAAGCAGAGGCAGAGACACAGAAATCTTCCATTTGCTGGTTCACTCCCCAAATGGTCACAACAGCTGAAGCTGTGCCGATCTGAAGCCACGAGCTTCTTCTGGGTCCCCCACGTGGATCCAGGGGCCAAGGACTCGGGCCATCTTCTACTGTTTTCCCAGGCCACAAGCAAGAGAGAGACTTAGGAGGATAGCTAAGAGATCATGTTGCATCAAAAATAGTTTTTGGCTTAAGATAGGAAGGGATTAAAGACTTTTTCAAGTTGACAGAAGACTCCAATAGAGGGAGAGTCTAGGCACACAGGAGGAGGAGTGAACATCATAATTTTTTTTTTTTTTTTTTGGACAGGCAGAGTTAGACAGTGAGAGAGAGAGAGAGAGAGAGAGAGAGAAAGGTCTTCCTTTCCATTGGTTCACCCCTCAAATAGCCACTATGGCCGGCGCGCTGCGGCTGGCACTCTGTGCTGGTCCGAAGCCAGGAACCAGGTGCTTCCTCCTGGTCTCCCATGCGGGTGCAGGGCCCAAGCATTTGGGCCATCCTCCACTGCACTCCTGGGCCACAGCAGAGAGCTGGCCTGGAAGAGGAGCAACTGGGACAGAATCCAGCACCCCGACCGGGAGTAGAACCCGGGGTGCCAGTGCTGCAGGTGGAGGATTAGCCTAGTGAGCTGCGGCGCCGGCCAGCATAATGGTTTTGAGAAGGTGAGAGGGGATGGCAGGCAAAGCAGGAGCTGTACAGGCGGCCTTGGGTGACAGAAAGGGTGGTGTCCCCTCGGAGCAGGAGGAACATAACACATCAGATTCATTTGACTGCAGATTTGTTTTGCTGCTAACTGGCAATCTGGACAAGGCCCTGAGAACTTCTATTATCAGTAGAAGCAAGAAATAAAGAGAGTTCCAAGAATCATTTGGTTTAATCTAAGAGTAGAAGTTCTATCACAAAGGACTAATAACAAATAAACTGAACAGAAAGGATTTTCAGATTACTGTAAAAAGCAAAACTAAAATGAAAAAACTATGGCATTATAAGCTAGATAAGGGGGTGTTTAGAACAGCAGGTTAAGGTGCTACTTGGGATGCATGTATCAGAGTGTGTGGGATTGAGTCTTGCCTCCACTTCCAATCCAGCTTCCTGCTATTGCTCACCCTGGGAGACAGCAGATGATGTCTCAAGTACTTGGGTCCAGGCCACCCATGTGGGAGACCCAACAGAGTTCCTGGCTCCTGGCTCTGGCCTAGCCCTAGCTCTTGCAGGCCTTTGGGGAATGAACAAGCCCCCACCCCAGCACCTCTCTCTGTTACTCTGCCTTTCAAATAAATAAAAATAAGTAAATAAATAAGCAAGATAAGAAGGAGGTTGGGGTGGGGGGGATTGAGATAAATTAAAAGAATCAGTAAATTGGAAGTGTCATCAAGGCAGAATAATATAGGAGGAAAGTGAGCAAACTAGAGGGACCCAAGGTTGTGTCAGGAAAGCCTTCATCGATTTCAGCAATGGAGCCCTACTTCTTTCTAGGAGGAACTGCAGCTGTGTGTGGCTACGAGGAGGTGAGCAAGAAGCAATAGGCCAGGGCATGTGACGACTACTCACGTGAGTGTTAGTGTCATTCCCATGACTGAGCAGACCAAGCAAAAGAGGAGAAAAGAATGGGCAAGGATGTCTATTAAAGAACATTGTAAACTGGTAACTGAAAAACTCACAACTCATACATTTCAAGTAAGACATACAGATATATTTTTAAAATGATAAACATTCTGTTGCCCACGTAAGTACTACATTGGATGCCAAACATCCAAATACTCACAGGCATTATTTTTATACAATACAGATTTTCTCTATTAATCAAATTTTTAGTTCTAATGAAGACATAAATATTGTGTCCAAGAAACTTAGTGTACTTATTACAGAACAGAAAAATCAAATTAACTTATCCTTTAGGCTCAGTCCCAGATATTTCTAAGTCAGACTAATTATAAAATCTACATGCACATCCTCTCAGTTGTCTGTGTTCAACAGGAGTGGATTAAAAAAGGCACAACAGATACTAAGAACGACATTTTAAAAAGTAATCATAATTTGGTACTAGTTCACATAATAACTAAAATCATTTACCTAAGAAAATATACTTACGCTTTAGGAACTTCCTAAGGTCTTCAATATACCCTCTATAGGAGCTTGGATCAGACGCACTGAATGTATATTCCAATGCACTCAATGGTTTTGGGAAAACCATAAGTCCTAAGAGATAAGGGACAAAGAGGAAATTAACTATATCCAATTCCCCTTTCTCCTACTCCATATTCTTATTTCTAAAAGAGCAGGTATCAGTAAATTACATGGAAAATTATGTTCCCAGGAATACTGAAACTATCAATAGCTGCCCACTTCTATCCTGTTATGAAGAGATCAAAAATTAAAGAGAATAAAATCTTCAAACTCATGTCAGACATGATCCATCAGAAGCCTCCGGAAGCTGATTACCCACAGTGGAGTGCAGTCTCTGTTCTTTACTTTTAGAAGATGCCATTTTACTCTGTACTTTCCAGATTCGTTTTTCCCTTGTCAAATAATATTTCTAAGTTTTGTCAGCTTTTAAAACATTTTGAGACAAATATATTATTTATTTATTAGAGAGAGAGAGAGAGAATGTATTCCCATCAGCTGGTTCACTTGGCAAATGCCTTCAATGGCCCCTGGCTGAGGTCAAAGCCAGGAGCCAGAAACGCAACGCAGCCATGTGGGTGGCAGAGACTCAATCACTTAAGCCATCACTCCTGCTGCCCAGGGTGTGCAACAGCAGAAAGGTGGAGTCAGGAACCAGAAGTGGGCCAGCGCTGTGGCACAGCAAGTTAAGCCTCTGCTTCCAGCACTGGCATCTCATCTCAGAGTTCTGGTTCAGACCCCATGTGCACCACTCCCGATCCAGCTCCATGCTAATGCATCTGGGAGAGCAGTGGATGACGGCCCGAGTATTTGGACCCCTGAACTCACGTGGGAAACCCAGATGGAGTTCTAGGCTCCTGGCTTTAGCTTGGCCCTGCCCTAGCACTGCGGCCATTTGGTGAGTGAACCAGTAGATGTACAATTCTCTCTTTCCCTCTCTTCCCTTCTCTCACTCTGCCTTCAAATAAATAAATCTTTTTCTTTTAGATTTATTTACTTGAAATACAGAGTGACAGAGAGAGGTAGAAACAGAGACAGAGACAGAGACAGAGACAAAGAGAGAGAGAGAGAGAGAGAGAGAGAGAGAGAATCTTTCATCCCCTGGTTCACTCCCCAAATGGCTGCCACAGCTGGAGCTGGGCCAATCCGAAGCCAGGAGCCAGAAGCTTCTTCCAGGTCTCCCATGTGGTTGTAGGGGCCCAAGTACATGAACCATCCTCCGTTGCTTTCCCAGGCTCATTAGCAGAGAGCTGGATTGGAAGTGAAGCAGCTGGGACTTGAAGCAGTGCCCATAGGGGATACTAGAACTGCAGGCCGGAGTTTAACCCACTGGGCCACAGCACGGCTCCATAAAATAAATCTTAAACAAAAAAATTTTAAAAAGGAAGCAGAGGTGGTAAAGGATGCAAACATCCCAACTGCTAGACCAAATGCCTGTCCCCAGAAAATTTTTAGCAAATCAAAGTCAAAGTCAAAGCACTTTTTTTTTTGACAGGCAGAGTGGACAGTGAAAGAGAGAGACAGAGAGAAAGGTCTTCCTTTGCCATTGGTTAACCCTCCAATGGCCGCCACGGCTGGCGCGCTGCGGCCGGTGCACCGCGCTGATCCGATGGCAGGAGCCAGGTACTTCTCCTGGTCTCCCATGGGGTGCAGGGCCCAGGTACTTGGGCCATCCTCCACTGCACTTCCCTGGCCACAGCAGAGAGCTGGCCTGGAAGAGGGGCAACCGGGACAGAATCTGGAGCCTCGACCGGGACTAGAACCCGGTGTGCCGGTGCCGCAAGGTGGACGATTAGCCCAGTGAGCTGCGGCACCGGCCTCAAAGCACTTTTATCATTCAAATACAACTCTATGGAAACATTCATAAATACAGTTTACCTTTTTCAGTGAAACAGGCTTACACATTTTAAACTCTAGGTAAATACTCTTCTTTCAATAAAACCATTTTTTTGCAATTAAAATATGAATAATTAATTTGGAGTGTAACTTCCAACAATTAATTCCACACCAGGAACTGACACCAATGTATAAAGAGCAAGTTAAGCACATGCTCACTAAAAAAAAAAAAAAAAAAAAAAAAAAAAAAAAAAAAGTCAAGCATATTTTTTCTGTAAGAAAAAGCTTTTAGGGCTGGCACTGTGGCACAGCAAATTAAAGCCCCAGCTTGCGGCACTGGCATCCCATAAAGGCACCAGTTCTAGTCCTGGTTGCTCCACTTCCAATCCAGCTCTCCGCACTGGCCTGGGAAAGCAGTAGAAGATGGTCCAAGTCCCTGTACCCACGTGGGAGACCTGGAAGAAGCTCCTGGCTCCTGGCTTTGGATCAGCTCAGCTCTGGCCATTGGGGTCATTTGGGCAGTGAACCAGAGGATGGAAGCCACCTCTCTTTCTGGCTCTACCTCTCTCTGTAACTCTTTCAAATACATAAAATAAATCTTAAAAAAGAAAAGAAAAAGTTTTCAATTTAAGATGAGTTTTTCTTGTCAAGAAAGTATTTGATCAATAATTCAGGTTTATAAATGGGCTTAAAAACACTCTTAAAATTTTTACCAGCAGTCTCCAAACATTCCCCACATTGAACAACTTTGTACTACATACATATGTGTGCACACATGAAACATTTTAAGGGACTGATATGCATTTGCTTATTTGTTTGTTTATTTGACAGACAGGGAGGCAGATTAAGCCATCTGCTATCTCACTGCTCAAATGTCCACAATGGCCAATGGCGGGTAGCTAAAGCCAGGTGCTTGAAGTTGGCAACTAGGAACCCATTTCAGGTCTCCCCCATGAGAGGGAGGAAAACAACTACTCGAGCCATCACCTGCTGCCTCCTAGGGTTCTCATTAGCAGGAAGCTGGAGTCAAGAGCCAGGGTCAGGGATCAAACCCAGGTACTCTGATGTAGATGAGGGCTTTTTTTTTTTTTAAAGATTTATTTATTTACTTGAGAGGCAGAGTTACAGAAAAAGAGGGAGAGACAGAAAGAGAGGTCTTCCATCTATTGGTTCACTTCCCAAACAGCTGGAGATGAGCTGATCTGAAGCCAGCTTCAGATCATTCTTGCAGGTCACCTACATTCTTGCAGGTCACCTATGCAGGTACAGGGGCTCAAGCACTTGGGCCATCTTCTACTGCTTTCCCAGGCCACCAGCAGCAAGGAGCTGGAACAGAAGAGGAGCAGCTGGGACTCTAATTGGCGCCCATATGGGATGCTGGCACCACAGGCAGATGCTTAACCTACTACAGCATCAGCCCCACCCCCTGGGGATAAGCGCATCTTAACCACTATGCCAAACACCTGCCCCCAGTTGGTTAATAATTTTAAGTAATTTAGTTTAAAGCTGTGTACTTGGGACTGGTGCTGTAGTGTAGCGGGTAAAGCCACTGTCTGCAGTACCAGCATCTCATATGGGTGCTGGTTTCAGTCCCAGCTGCTCCTCTTCTGATCTAGCTCCCTGCTGGAGGCCTGGAAAAGCAGTGGAAGATGGCACAAGTCTTTGGGCCGCTGCATCCATGTTGGAGACCCAGAAGAGGCTCCTGGCTCCTATCAGGACCAGTCCTAGCTGTTGTGGCCATTTGGAGAGTGAATCAGTGAAGGGAAGATTTCTGTGTCTCCTTTCTCTCTGTAACTCTTGTCATTCAAATAAATAAAATAAATCATTTTTTTTAAAGGCTGTGTACTTAAAAATTTTGGGTGCGTTTTACAGCTTATAAATTTTATCTAATAGTAAACAGTTTAACATTTCTAAAATATATCAGATTATGTTCAATGGTAATACAGTCACATAATTGAGATAGCAAGAAAATAATTGGGGATGGGCACTGCGGTGCAGTGTGTTAAGCTGCTGCTAGGAATGCCTGCATTCCACATCAGAGAGCTGGCTTGACTTCTGGCTACCCTGCTTCCCACCCAGCTTGCTAAGTACCCCAGCCTGTCACCCACGTGGGAGGCCTGGATGCAGTTCCCGGCTTCAGCATGGCATGGTTCTGCTGTTGTGGCCATCTGAGGAATGAATCTGCAGATGGAAGAGCTCACTCTGTCTCTCCCTGTCCTTCTGCCTTTCAAATAAATGAATAAATCTTTTTTTAAAAGATATTTTTAAGTTTTATTTGAAAGAGTTACAGAGTCAGAGTCAGAGAGAGAGTGAGCAAGAGAGAGGAAGTATTCCATCTACTGGTTCACTCCCTAAACAGCAGCAATAGCTGCAGCTGAGCTGATCTGAGAGCTAGGAGCTGCTTCTGGTCTCCCACGTGGGTGCAGGGGCCCAAGCACTTGGGCCATCTGCCACCACTATCCCAGGCTAAAGCAGAGAGCTAGATTGGAAGAAGAGCAACCGGGATTTGAACCGGTGCCCATATGGGATGCTGGCACTGTGCCACAGCCCTGTGAATAAATCTTGAGAGAGAAACAGAGACTGAGACCTCCTGCTGGGACTCCCTAGGTAGGACCTTCCCTTCGCTAGCATCTCTAGCAGCTGCTTACATCATTTTCTGGAATTACATACACTGGACTCCTACTCGTTACTGTTCTCTAAAAACTGCCAGCACTTTGGGGACAATGATCATGAGCAACAATCAAGGCAGAGCTGGCAGGTGTTTAGCTTAGTGGTTAAGCCACTGGTTGGAATGCCCATATCCCAATAATGGGAGTGCCTGAATTCAGTCCCCAGCTCTCTGCTACTGACTATAGCTTCTTGCTAAAACATACCTTAGGAGACAGGATTAAAGGTCTAAGCGACTGGGTTCCTACCACCCATGTGAGAGACCTGGATTGAGTTCCAAGCTCCTGGCTTGGGCCGCTGTGGCCATTTGAAGAGTCAACCAGAGGATGGGGGCTTTCTCTGTCTATGCCTCTCAAATATAAAAAGGGACAAGTGTTGTGGTGCAACAGGTCAACCTGCTGCATGCAATGCTGGCATCCCACATGGGGGCACTGGTTTGAATCCTGGCTGCTCTGCTTCTGATCCAGTTCCCTACCGATGAGCCTGGAAAAGCAACAGCAGATGGCCCAAGCGTGTGGGATCTCTGTCACCCACATGGCTCCTGGCTTTGTTGTGGCCCAGCTCTGACCATCAGAGCCATTTGAAGAGTGAACCAGCAGATAGAAGATCTTTGTTTCTTTTTTTCTTTATTTGAAAGTTATAGTTACAGAGAGAGAGGGAGAGACAGAAAGAGAGAGCTTCCATCTGCTGATTCACTCCCCATATGACTGCAACAGCCAGGGTTGTACCAGTCTGAAATCAGTTCCCAGGAGCTACATCTTTTTATCTGTGTGCAGGAGCCCAAGAAATTGGGCCATCTTTTTTTCTTTTTTCTTTTTTTTTTTTTAATTTGACAGATAAGAGTTAGACAGTGAGAGAGAGAGACAGAGAGAAAGGTCTTCCTTCCGTTGGTTCACCCCCAAATGGCTGCTACGGCCGGCACTATGCCAATCCGAAGCCAGGAGCCAGGTGCTTCCTCCTGGTCTCCCATGCAGGTACAGGGGCCCAAGCACTTGGGCCATCCTCCACTGCCCTCCCGGGCCACAGCAGAGAGCTGGACTGGAAGAGGAGCAACCAGGACTAGAACCTGGCGCCCATATGGGATGCCGGTGCCGCAGGCAGAGGATTAACCTAGTGAGCCACAGCGCCGTGGGCCATCTTCTGTTGCTTTTCTGAAACCATCAGCAGGGAGCCAGATCAGAAGTGGAGCAGCCAGGAGATGAACCAGCGCTCATATGGGATGCCAGCATCGCCAGCAGCCGCTCTACCCACTACACTACAATGCCAGCCCCTGGACAGAACTTTCACATTACCCAACTCTTCATCTTCTACCTGCTGTAGCAAACAGATTTACGGTGAAGGTAAACTGTAACTCAATTTTTTGAACAAGCCACAATAACTGCAATGTAATTACCTGGACTAGGAATCTGATCACGATATTTTGGGACCTCATCATTCAGAGTCTGAAGCATAACCCACATTGTAAATGTGAAGAGTGCAGCCAGGAACCCATAAAAAACTAGGTAGAAGAGCAAGATCAAACCTGTAAAAGAAAACAAAACGTATGAAATATGGAGACACATGTGTGTATGAATGTGGGTGCGCACATAGGTTCTTGGGCAGGTTCAGCAACCAACCAACCATTTATTGCAAGGCTAGGATGCCAAGCTTTGCCATGCGAACAGCCAAGTAGCCTCATACTCAGGATGCATAAACTTGCCCAAGCAAGGGGTATTTCAGCAAGAAGCTTCCCCCACCCCCAATCCCAAGACCCTCCTTTCCTTTGGTACTTTCAAGTTTAAGTAGCTTCTACTGCTCATATTCTGATTCAAAGTCAGAGCCCTAAAGCCCCAGCACAGGGGCCAGCATTGTAGCAATGCACGTTAAAGCTGCTGCCTGTGATGCCTGCATCCCATATCTGAGTGCCAGATCAAGTCCTGGCTGCTCCGCTTCCCATCCATCTCCCTGCTGATGAGCCTGTGAAAGCAGAAGATGGCCCAAGTAACTGGACCCCTGCCATCCATGTGGGAGACTGAGATGTCAGTTCCAGGCTCCTGGCTTTGAGCTAGCCAGCACTGGCCATTACAGCTATTTGAGGAGAGAATCAGTGGATTAAAATCTCCTTCTGTCTGTCTCTGTCTCTCTGCCTTTCAAATAAACGTTATTTATTTACTTGAAAGGCAGAGTGACAGAGAGAGGGGGAAACACAAAGAGAGACAGATCTTCTATTCACTGGTCCACTGCCCCATTGGCCCCAGTGGCCAGGCAGGAATCAGGTGGAAGCCAGCAGTCAGGAGCTCCTGATAGTTATCCCGTGTGGGCAGCAGGCGCCCAAGTGCTTGGGCCATCCTCTGCTGCTTTTCCCAGGCCACTAGTAGGGATCTGAATCAGAAGTGGAGGAGCCAAGATATGAACTAGTACCTAGATGGGATGCTGGCATTGCAGGTGGTGGCTTTACCTGCTACACCATGATGTTGGCTCCTCAAATAAATTAATCTTTAAAAAAAAAAAATCCATACACAAGAGAGTGTTTCCCAAAATGAACCTGATACTCTATAAAAAGAAAAAGGATGGGGGGCCGGCACTGTGACGTAGCAGGTAAAGCCACCGCCTACAGTGCTGGCATCCCATATGGGCACTGGTTCAAGTCCCGGCTGCTCCACTTCCAACCCAGCTCTCTGGCATGGCCTGGGAAAGCAGTAGAAGATGGCCCAAGTCCTTGGGCCTCTGTACCCTCGTGGGAGACCTGGAAGAAGCTCCTGGCTCTTGGTTTCGGATCGGCAGAGCTCCAGCTGTTGCAGTCATTTAGGGAGTGAACCAGCAGACAGAAGACCTCCGTTTCTCTTTCTCTCTCCTTCTCTCTTTTTCTCTAACTCTGCATTTCAAATAAATTAATTAATTTTAAAAAAAGAAAAAGGACGATTTCAGGTGGGACAAACTTCCCAATATTTATATGCCTTTTTTTTTTTTTTTTTTTTTTTGACAGGCAGAGTGGACAGTGAGAGAGAGAGAGGCAGAGAGAAAGGTCTTCCTTTTCCGTTGTTTCACCCTCCAATGGCTGCTATGGCCAGCACACTGCGCTGATCCGAAGCCAGGAGCCAGGTGCTTCTCCTGGTCTCCTGTGCGGGTGCACGGCCCAAGCACTTGGGTCATCCTCCACTGCCTTCCCGGGCCACAGCAGAGAGCTGGCCTGGAAGAGAGGCAATCGGGACAGAATCTGGTGCCCCAACCGGGACTAGAACCCAGGGTGCCGGCGCCACAGGCAGAGGATTAGCCTATTGAGCCGCAGCACCGGCCTATATGCTCTTTTAAGTAGCCAACAGAAAAGAATTCGTATATTAAATACATATTTCACAGGAAGTAATTATTTGCACAAATCTAGTTTTTAGAAAGTGAGTTGACTTAAATAATAATGAAGAAATATGCTGAGAAGGCAAAATTGTGAAGCTGGTGCTCAATAAATAGCTTAGTCAAGTGCAAGGGCTTTTGCAAAACTGAAAAGCAAACAAGACCAGAAGCAAGCATGACAATCAATGGACTATCTCTTTGCTAAGCACTGTGCTTTGGCACACGCAGTTCAGCGTCGAGGGCTTGATCCTTTCCAATTTGGAAACACTAAGTTTTGAAAGTGTTTATCCTGAACCAAGGATTTATTTTATTAATATCTAAATAAATTATTCTGCTCAAATGTCTATTCAAAGTTCTAACATCAGAAGTGGTCACAATCAAGATTATACAGAGAGGCTGTTGTTGTGGCACAGAGGGTTAAGCCATGGCCTGAGATGCCAGCATTCGACATCATAGTGCTGGTTTGAGTCTCAGAAGCTCTGTTTCCAATCTGGCTTCCTGCTAATGTGCCTGGGAAGGTAGCAGATGACAGCTCAAGTATTTAGGCACCTGCCACCCACGTAGAGACCTGGATGGAGTTCCTGGCTCTTGGCTTCAGCCTGGCTCAACCCTGGCTGTTGTGGCCATTTGGAGAGTGAACTAGGGGAGGGAAGATCTCTCCTTGTCACTCCGCCTTTCAAATAAATAAAAAATAAATTGTAAAAAAACCCATGCAATTTAAGTGTCCAAACACTGATAAAGGGATAAAGAATATGTGGTATACATACCCAATGCATTACTATTCACACAATAAGTTATCTATTAGTATATATTGCTAAACGCATTCATTTATATTTAAATGTTTAAAAATTGACCAAAGAATATTAAACAAATCTCCAGATAAAGCAACCATAAAGAATATTTAAAATTTCAGAGCTGAAATCACATCAGCTTTATTTCCAACTTTTTGCAACCTACTTGTGTCTGTCTCTTTTCTAGCAGAGGGACGAGAGCAGGGGTTCCTAACCTAGAATCTATGGACCCTACTGCCCCTCCAATGATTAACTTCAGAGTGCTTCAAGAGTCTGTAATAACATATTTCTGAATGTATTCATTATTCCCTGTGGTGAGTGGCTCCACAGCTTTCTTCTGATTTTCAAAAGACCCCAAGCTGACTGCAAACACATAATGCCAAAAGCTAGATAACTTATTTGTCAATTGCAGGCCAGGATCCTCCCCTACCACCCCCACGCCCATCACAAACACACACCAACCTGCCTTTTCCAAGTGGAAAATAGAACAATTTCATTTTAATGTCCCTCCCAATAATCAGGAGGCCAAGATAGAGAGCGAGAGGACAGAAGGAAGAGAGGAGGACAGGTGTCACCTTCAGACAGCATCACTTCCCTACCACATTCTGTGATCCTGTTGCAGAAAAAGAAAAGACCAGTATCAAAGGAGTTTGCTTCAAAGTGAAATGAAACACACAGAAGGCTCACAGGCTACTTTCAATGAAATACAGAAAAAAGATTCTTTCAGATCTAGATGTTTAAGGGAATTAATGGATAAATCCTCTACAAAGTAGACCAAAGTCGACAAATACATATATGTAACAAGTGTGGCTATTTGCCAGCAAAACTATACTTACAAAAACGGGCAGATGGGGGCTGCAATGGTTTGAATATGATGTGGCTCCTGACCCCCTGCAGAATTTTAGACCCCAAAGTCATAAATCAATGGCACTAAGAAGGTGGAAACTTAATCCAATTACAGTGCTTAGAAGGTGGGCTTTATGGGAGAGCCCTAGGTCATTGAGGGGCATGCCCTTGGAAGGTAATTCTCCCGAGAGGATTGTTATAAAGGCCTAGAGATGAGCTTAGCTTCTGCCTACTTCTTGGCTTGCCACTTGATTCCTTCTTGGCAACTTGCTGCCAATATCATCTACTGCTCTCACCAGACGCTGAGCCAATGGCGTTGCTGCATCTTAGACTTGAACCCCCCAAAAACTGAGCTAAAAAAAATTTCTCTCTTTCATCTTTTCATTGTGGTGGGCATTTCAATGTAACAAAAAGCTGACTAACACAGTACAGTAGTCACAGTAGTTTGTCAACTCATGCAGTAGATACTAAACTGTGGAGATGTTTGAAACAAAGTAACAGTTTTATTATTTAGGAATGCTTTTATTATCTAAAAATGTTGTCACCATACTATTTTCAAAATTTTGGTCATAAATTTCCAGGAAAAAAATCTAAGTATAATTTACAAAGTTACAATATAAAGAAATACACATCAGACTCTAAAAAGCCACATCCTAATCTGCTTTCTAAATAACAATGAAGAAAAGTACCCAATCAAGTGTTAATTCATAAAATACACAAATTAGTATCATGTCCAAAACTGGATGCCATGTACTAGTGATCCTCCGAAGCAAGCAAGTTATTTCCAGCACTGCAGTGAGTTTTTGCTACTTGAATGAGATCCTTTTGCTAAGACCTAAGCCTACTTAAAAATCAAGGACAAGTATTTGACACAATGGTGACGACACACCTTAGGATGCCTGCATTTGCAGTATCTAAGTTTAAGTCCTGACTCCACTCCTGACTCCAGCTTCCTGCTAACGTGGACCCTGGGAGACAACAGAGATGACTCAAGGAGTTGAGTTCCTGCCAAAGATGTAGGAGACTTGGATTGAATGCCTGGCTCCCGCGGATATGGAGAGTAAATAAGCAGATCAAGAGTTCTCTCTCTTGGGGCTGGCGCTGTGGCGCAGTGGGTTAATGCCCTGGCCTGAAGCTCCGGTGGTTCAAGACTCGGCTGCTCCACTTCCGTTTCAGCTGTCTGCTGTGGCCTGGGAAAGCAGTAGAAGATGGCCCAAGTCCTTGGGCCACTGCACCCACGTGGGAGACTCGGAAGAAGCTCCTGGCTCCTGGCTTTGGATCGGCACAGCTTGGGCCACTTGGGGAATGAACCATCGGATGGAAGACCTCTCCCTCTCTCTCTTTCTCTCTCTGTAACTCTGATTTTCAAATATCAAATTAAAAAAAAATCTTAAAAAAAATTGAATGAAGCACATAGAAAAAAAGAATAATTCTGTGTGTATGGTAAGACTCAAATTTAAAAAATGAAGGGGCCAGCACTGTGCTATAGCAGGTAAAGCTGCCGCCTCCAGTGCCAACATCCTATATGGGCGATGGTTCGAGTCCCGGCTGCTCGAAATCCAATCCAGCTCTCCGCTATGGCCTGGGAAAGCAGAAGAAGATAGCCCAAGTCCTCGGGCCCCTGCACCTGCATGGGAGACCTGGAAGAAGCTCCTTCTCCTCTCTTTTTGTGTAACTCTTTCGAATAAATAAAATCTTCTAAAAAATGAAAACATCTCATTTATAAATAACATATATGAAAGACCATTCATAAGGGTGGCAAAATTTTATCAACCTAAGCTTCTCTTCCTCCTACCAAGAAAAACTACCAGAAAACAAAAACAGAAGTCATAAATTGCAGCTCTTACCTAGGGGTAAAACTGCATGTAAGTTAAGTACTCCAGTGTAGTCTACTAAAGGGCTTAGCACAATGATGGGGAATCCTACATTAGTAATGGAATCTGTTCAATGTGTCCCATCTGCCTTGGTGTTATGTAATGTAAACAGTAAACACTAAGTACAGGAACAGTACTTCTCATATTACTCATGTTCCCTACCTTAAATCATTCAAGATAGGTGGGTATTTGGCACATAGCAGTAAATAATTGCCACATCCAAATAATATCACAATTTCTAATCCTGACTACTACACATCTGATCCAGCTTCCTGTTAATGCCAACTCTGTCAAGTAGATGATGCCTCAAGTACTTGGGTCCCTGCCACCCATGTGGGAGACCTAGACCAAGTTCTGCCCCTACCTTTGGCCTGGCTCAGCCCCAGCTGTTGTAGGCATTTGGCATCTGGCAGACAGATTTCTCTCCATCTATCTGTCTTTCAAATAAAATGAAAACAAGCATTTTTAAAAAAGATTTATTTATTTATTTGAAAGGCAGAGTTACAGAGAGGCAATGGCAGAGAGAGAAAAAGAGGTCTTCCATTCATTGATTCATTCCCCAAATGGCTGCAACTGTGCCGATCCGAAGCCAGGAGCTTCTTCTGGGCCTCCCATGCAGGTGCAGGGGCTTGAGGACTTGGCCATCTCCTGCTTTCCCAGGCCACAGCAGAGAGCTAGATCAGAAATGGAGCAGCCAGGACTCGAACTGGGGCACCTATATGGGATGCCAGTCATACCACAGTGCCAACCCCAGTAATTTTTCTTTTTAATTTGAGAAATTTCTTTAAGACATTACTCAACTAAAACTAACGTGGTGGCCAGCATTGTGGAGAAGCAGGTCAAGCTGCCACCCGTGACAATGGAAATCCCATGTGGACCTAGTTCAAGTTCTGGCTGTTCCACTTCCAATCTACCTCCCTGCTAATGTGCCTTGGAAAACAGCAAAAGATGGTACAAGCCATTGGGTCCCTGAACCCATGTGGGAGACCCAGATAAAGCTCCTGGCTCAGATCTGTGTCTTTTTTCCCTATGTAACTCTTTCAAATAAATAAATCTTTTAAAGAAATTTACATGGACTTAAACACTGAAGAAACATCAAAAAAATATATTTTTTTTAAATTTATTTGACGGGCAGAGTTCCAGACACACAGAGAGAGATGCAGAGAGAGAGAGAGAGAGAGAGAGAGAGAGGTCTTCCATCCACTGGTTCACCCCACAAATAGCCACAACGGCCAGAGCTAGGCTGATCCAAAGCCAGGAGCCAGGAGCTTTTTCTGGGTCTCCCATGAGGATGCAGGAACACAACATTTGAGCCATCCTCTACTGCCTTCCCAGGCCATAGCAGAGACCTGGATCCCGGCTTAACCACTTCCCTGCTGTGTGACCCTGGACAAGTGTTCTAATCTCTTCTCCCATCTGAAAAGAGGATCTAATTATTCACATTAAAGACAGGAAAATAAGTCAAGAGATTTGACATCATACAAACAAACCAGGAAAAAACTAGAAACATTTTTTGAATGATACCACAACTATGTTTTACAGCAAAATTTAACGTTTAAAGCTTAACCTAACTGCATTTTACTCTAAAAAAGTTTCAATGAATGAGGTTTGATTCATACGGACTCTACAAAAGAAGAAATCAAGCATCAAAAAAACAGGCCAAGGTTTCCCTGTGCCAACCAGGGGAAGGAGAAATGAGTGTGAGCTACTTGGTTTCAACACCAACCGGTATATAATTCAATTCTGTACCAACCATAAACTAAGGCCTCAGTCCTCCACAAGAATGGCTCCATGAAAGAACTCAGACATCTCAAGAGCAAACAAAGCAAATAATTCAATTTAAAAATGAGCAAATATATTTGACTGGACATTTCTCCTCTAAAGAGGATATACAACTGGTCAGCAAGTACATGAAAAAAATGTTCAATATCATGGGGCCAGCATGGTGCCTTAGAGGGTTAAAGCTCCGGCCTGCAGCACCAGCATTTCATATGGACGCTGATTCTAGTCCCAGCTGCTCTACTTCCAACCCAGCTCCCTGCTACTGCACCTGGGAAAGCAGTGGAGGATGGTCCAAGTCCTTGAGCCCCAGCACAAACGTGGGAGACCAGGAAGAAGCTCCTGGCTCCTGGCTTTGGATCAGCCCAGCTCCAGCCGTTGTGGCCATTTGGGGGGTGAACCAGCAGATGGAAGACCTCTCTGTCTCTACCTCTCTCTTTCAAGTAAATAAAATAAATCTTTTAAAAAAATGCTCAACATCATTAATCATTAGGGAACTGCAAATCAAAACCACAGTGAGATATCACCTCACTCCAGTTAGAATGGCTATTATAAAAACAGAAAAAACATAACAAATGTGGAGAAAGTGATCTCTTGAAACACTGTTGTTAGGACTGTAAATTAGTACAACCATTATAGAAAGCAATAAGGAAGTTCTTCAAAAAACTAGAAACAGAACTACCACATTCCAGGAATCCTTCTATTCAGTATTTTTTTTTTTTTTTTTTTTTTGACAGGCAGAGTGGACAGTGAGAGAAAGAGAGAAAGGTCTTCCTTTTGCCGTTGGTTCACCCTCCAATGGCCGCCACAGCTGGTGCACCGCGCTGATCCAAAGCCAGGAGCCAGGTGCTTTCTCCTGGTCTCCCATGGGGTGCAGGGCCCAAGCACTTGGGCCATCCTCCACTGCACTCCCGGGCCACAGCAGAGAGCTGGCCTGGAAGAGGGGCAACTGGGACAGAATCCGGCACCCCGACCGGGACTAGAACCCGGTGTGCCGGCACCGCAAGGCGGAGGATTAGCCTAGTGAGTCACGGCGCCGGTTCTATTCAGTATTTAATGAAAGGAATTAAAATCAGTATGTTAACAGACACCTGCAACCCCATGTTCACTGGAGCACTATTCACAATAGCAAAGTTACAGAATCAACATAGATATCCATTGATGTAAAGAAAAAGAGAATGTGGTAAGAGTGGGTGTTAAGCCTAGCACTTAAGACTCCCATGTCTCTTGGGGCTGGCACTGTGGCACAGCAGGTTAAAGCCCTGGCCTGAAGTGCTGGCATCCCATATGGGCACCGGTTCTAGTTCCAGCTGCTCCTCTTCTGATCCAGCTCTCTGTTGTGGCCTGGGAAAGCAGTAGAAGATGGCTCAAGCCCTTGGGCCCCTGCACCCGTGTGGGAGACCTGGAGGAGGCTCCTGGCTCCTGGAGGACCTCTCTCTCTGTCTCTACCTCTCTCTGTAATTCTTTCAAATACATAAAATAAATCTTTAAAAAAATATATAAAAAAAGACTCCCATGCCTGAGTTTGATTCATGTCTCTGGCTCCTAATTCCAGCTTGCTGTTAATGAGTAGTAGTTACATTTCTGCCATCCACATGGCAGACCTGGCTTCAGCCTGGCCCACCACCAGCCATTCCAGGTATCTGGAAATCAGTGGATGGGAGCTCTCCTTCTCTTTGCCTCCCAAGAAATTTTTTTTTAAAAAGGGTGGCATAAGGGGCCAGTGCTGTGGCATAGTAAGTTAAGCCTCCATCTATGGTGCTAGCATCCCACATGGGTGACAGTTCAAGTCCCAGCGGTTCCTCTTCTATCCAGCCCCCCGCAAATGGCCTGGGAAAGCAGTGGCAGATGGCCCAAGAGGTTGGGTGTTAAGAGACAGAGACTGACTTCCACCTGCCAGTACACTGCCCAAATGCCCATAGGGCTGGGCCAGGCTGAAGCCTGGAGCCAGGAACTCTGAGTCTTCCAAATGGGCAACAGGGACCCAAGTACTTGAGCCATCATCTGCTGTCTCTCAGGGTGTATATTAGAGGAAGTTGGATCGAAGAAGGGTGGGACTTGAACCCAGGCATTCTAATATGGGATACAGGTATCCCATGTGGTAGCTTAACCCATCCTACCATAATGCCCCCCTATATATGTCAATTTAAATATATATATTTAAAATGACAGAATGGCTCACTGCAGAGGTCTCCTGGCCAACTGCACTTCTGATGAACTAACTACTAATCTACAAGGTTCCTACCACTCCCTCAGGTTGGGTCACTCATTAGAATGACCCTGAGAACTCAGGAATCCTCCACTTGAGATTCTCATCTTATTATAAAGGATACATATGGGTTGGCGGGAATGCAGCTTCTGTGCGTCCTCCTCATGGAATCAGGGCATATTTCCCCCCCAGCACATCTACTCTCTAACCTGGCACCTACTCTATGCATCAGTGTCTTTGAATTTTAGGGCTTCACTGGTGTAGGTATGATTGGTTAACACACAGGCCATGTGACTGCAATCTATCTCCAGTCCATTCCTTCCCTCCCAGGAGGTTGGGCAAAGTCAGGCAAAGTGGATGTCAGATTTGCTCAATGTCTCACCTTCCTGACATTTTGTCTTTCTGGGGACTAAAGACATTCCAATTACTGAGGAAATTCCAAGGGTTTTTACAAGCTCTGTGCCAGCAACCTGGGACAAACACCAGGTAAACTCTGTATTTTTTTATTTTAAAGATTTGTTTATTTTATTTGAAAGGCAGAGTTACTAGACAGAGAGGGAGAAAGAGAGAGAGATCTTCCATCCACTTGTTCATTCTCCAGTGGTTGCAATAGTCAGGGCTGCCGCAGGTTGAAGCCAGGAGCCAGGAGCTTCATCCAGGTCCCCCACATGAATTCAGGAGCCCAAGGACTTGAACCATCCTCTGCTGCTTTCCCAGGCACATTAGCAGGGAGCTGGATCAGAAGCGCAGCAGCCAGGACTTGAATTGGGACTTATATGGGATGCCGGCACCACAGGCAGGGGCTTTAACCTGCTACCCGACAGCGCCAGCCCCACAGGGAGAAGTCATTAGGCTGCATCAAGGCTTGGATATATGCCCCCCCAACACACTTTAAGACCCTGTGATCTGTCTCTCCAGTTCTGCAAACTTTCTAGTTACTCTCAAGTACTTGGATACCAGTACCTGCACTTCTCTTCAGAGGATTCTGATAACTAGAAACTATTTCCATTTGTCAAATCAATTAGCATTATTTATACTTTAAAAGTTTAATTATATGGACAAGTTCAAGTTTAAATTCTTTATCTGGATCAGGTAACTGAGAATTCTTCTATGATTCACCTATTGAAAGTATATCGTTGGCCAGCACTATGGCGTAGTGAGTAAAGGCGCCACCTGTAGTGCCGGCATCCCATATAAGGTGCCAGTTCCAGTCCCGGCTGCTCCACTTCCAGTCCAGCTCTCTGCTATGGCCTGGGAAAGCAGTAGAAGATGGCCCAAGCCCTTGTGCCCCTGCACCCATGTGGGAGACCTGGAAGAAGCTCGTGGCTCCTGGCTTTGGACTGGTGCAGCTCCAGCCGTTGCGGCCATCTGGGGTGTGAACCAGAGGATGGAAGACTCTCTCTCTCTTTCTCTCTGCCTCTCTTCTCTCTGTGTAACTCTGACTTTCAAGTAAATAAATAAATAAATAAATAAATCTTAAAAAAAGAAAGAAAGAAAGAAAGAGGCATTATGGCATAATGGGGTGAAGCCACCCCTTGGGAATGCCCATATCCCATATTTCCATATTTCAGTGCCATTTCCAGTTGCAATTACTCTACTTTACAATCCAGCCCCCACTGTTTAATGTACCTGGGAAGCAGCATATCCTGACTTCTTCCCACCCATGTGGAAGACACGAATGGAGCTCCTGCCTTCTGACTTCTGCTGTGTTCAGCCTTAGCTGCTGCAGCCATTTAGGGAGTAAATCAGTAGATGGAAGATCTTGCCCTTTTTCTGTTACTCAGTCTTTCAAATAAATACTAATTAACCATTTTTAGTATATTCAGAGTCGTGCAACCATCACCACAATACATTTTAGATTATTTCCAATACTGCCCCACAAATTTCCACACTCATCTCCATCCCCCCTCTTCTCTGTACCACATTAGGCCTCTGGCAATCACAGCCTTTGTAGACTGGCCTGTTTTCTAGACATTTCATAGAATTCGAGTCATTTAATCTGTGGCCTTTTGTGGCTGGTTCTTTTGTGTGGCATAATATTCTCAAGGTTCATCTATGACGCAGTAAAAAAATCAGTCTTTTATTTCTGTATATGGCTAGGTAATATTCCACTGTATCATCCACTCATCAGCTGATAGGTAAGGATATCTAAGATGTATCATACTTTTTGGTTATTGTGAACAATGCTATGGACATTTGCCCACAGATGCTTGTGGACCTGGCTGCTTTCAGTGAGTTGCATTGCGGGGTCAGTTTTAACTCTACGCTTACTTAGTTTTTTAAGTAACTGCAGACTGTTCTCCAAATCATCTGCACCATTTTACATTCCTATCAATGAGGCTCTAATATTTTTCTTCCTTATCAACCTTCAATATTTTATTTTTATACAGTGGATGTTTAATTTTCATTTCTCTAATGGCTAATGATGTTGAGCTTTTTTTCATGATCTCATTGGTCATTTGTATGTCTCTTTAGAACTGTCTGTTCAGGTCCTCTGTTCATCTTTTAACTGGGTTGGTCTTTATCACTGAGTTTTCAGAGATCTTTATATATTATGTATACAAGCACCTTACCAGATAAATATGTGCAATTTTTTCCCCATCTGTGTTCTCTTTTAACCTTCATAGTAGTATCCTTTAAGGCAGAAAAGTTCCTAATTTTGATTAAGTCCAATTTACCTTTTTTTCTTTGCTTGTGTTTTTGTTTTTTATTTAAGACATCATTTTCTAATTTGTATCATGAGTAGTTGCATCTACATTTACTTTCAATCCCTTTTACAGTTTTAGCTTTTGAGTTTCTGATACATTTTAAGTTAACATGTTTCAAGGCAGGGCTCCACCTTCATTATTTTGGATGTGGAAATACAGCTGTTCCAGCACTATTTTAAAAGAGCCTTTGGTTCTCCACTGAAAGAAAGGTGTTTTTTTTTTTTTAAGAAGTATTTATTTGAAAGAGCTTCACACAGAGAGAAACAAAGATCTTCCATCTGCTGGTTCACTCTGCAAATGGCCACAATGGCTAGAGATGGGCCAGGCAGAAGCCAGAAGCCAGGAGCTTCTTCCTGCACACACTTGGGTGCTGGGGCCCAAGCACTGGGCTATCCTCTGCTGCTTTGCCATGCACATTAGTAGGGAGCTGGATCAGAAGTGGAGCAGCCAGGACTCGAACCAGTGCCCATATGGGATGCCAGCATTGCAGGCAGCAGTTTTACCTAGTATGCCACAATGCCAGCCCCAATGAGGTATTTTTAAAAAAACTAATCATAATTTACTATTATTGTAATAAAATATATGTGTAGGTATGTACACTCTGATATTTCACATGTTTATTAAAATCATGGTAATATGAAAAAGTTAAAACAACCAAGATTAACCCAATTCCTGTTTTCCCCAGGAATCTCAAGCTATCTTATCTTTTCTAATCAAAACTGCCATTCTCTGAAAAATGTATCATTCAAACATTGTGTTTCTCTAGATGATAGAAATTTCTGTATGAATAAGATCTGTTCCTTCCCTCAAAGAGTTATCACAAGTAAACAGAAAAAAAAAAATCAAAGCCACCAATCAAGTGCCAGAGGAAAAAACAAAGAAAGAAATAACTGTTTTGCCCTTGTCCCGACTATTGAGGAACAGTTTTGGTTTTGTGCAAGTTTTTAAACTCTTTACTTAGTATAGAATTGGTTGTCTGTGTATAAAGTTAATTGAAATGGATCTTAGTGGAGAATGGGACTAGGAATGGGGGAGGGAGGAAGGAGTGTGTAGGGGTGGGCAGGTACGGTGGAAAGAATCACTATTTCTTTTCCTTTTTTTTTTTTTGAAAGCTTTTATTTAATAAATATAAATTTCATAGATACAGCTTTTGAATTATAGCAATTCTTCCCCCCATACCTGTCCTCCTACCCTGACTCCCATCCCACCTCCTACTCCCTCTCTCATCCCATTCTTCATTAAGAATCATTTTTAATTACCTTTATATACAGAAGATCAACTCTATACTAAGTAAAGATTTCAACAGTTTGCACCCACACAAACACACAAAGTATAAAGTACTGTTTGAAGACTAGTTTTACCATTAATTCTCAGAGTACCACTCATTAAGGACAGAGGTCCTACATGGGGAACAAGTGCACAGTAACTTCTGTTGTTGATTTAACAACTGACACTCTTATTTATGACATCAGTGATCACCCGAGGCTCTTGTCATGAGCTGCCAAGGCTATGGAAGCCTTCTGAGTCCACATATTCCGACATTATTTAGACAAGGCCATAATCAAAGTGGAAGTTCTCTCCTCCCTTCAGAGAAAGGTAGCTCCTTCTTTGATGGTCCCTTCATTCCACTGGGATCTCACCCACAGAGATCTTTCATGTATGTCATTTTTTGCCACAGTGTCTTGGCTTTCCATGCCTGAAATGCTCTCAAGGGCTTTTTATAGCCAGATCCAAATGCCTTAAGGGCTGATTCTGAGGCCAGAGTGCTGTTTAGGGCATTTGTCATTCTATGAGTTTGCTGTGTGGCCTGCTTCCCATGTTGGATCATTTTCTCCTTTTTAATTCTATCTATTATTATTAGCAGACACTTGGTCTTATTTATGTGATCCCTTTGACATTTATTCCTATCTTTATGATAAGTTATGTATTTAAAATGATCACTTTAACTAGTAAGATGGCATTGGTACCTGCTAACTTAATGGGATTTGGAGTCCCATGGCAAGTTTTTAGCTTTATCCTTAGGGGTAAGTCTGAGGGAACATGTGCCAAACTGTACATCTTCTCCCTCTCTTATTCCCACTCTTATTTTTAACAGGGATCAATTTTCAATGGTATTTAAACACCTAAGAATAATTCTGTAGTAAGTAAGGAATTCAACTAATGGTATGAAGTGGAAAAATAAAATAGTAAAAATAATAATATAGTAAGCTGTTCCTCAACAGTCAGTTCAAGTCACTATGATCAAGTCATAGTGTCAATTTAACTTCTACAGGTTTCCTTTTAGGTGCTCAGTTGTCACATATCAGGGAGAAAATATGGTATTTGTCTCTTTGGGACTGGCTTATTTCACTCAGTATGATGTTTTCCAGATTCTTCCATTTTGTTGCAAAGACAATCACTATATTTCTAAAGCTGTTCTCATGAAATGCATTAAGTTTGTATTCCTTAAATAAAAGGCCTCTTTGGGGGAAAAAAAAATGTCTTTTGCAGGCAGAGGAATGAACATAACTTCATCAGAGAAGGGCTCTCAGAAACAAATGTGTTGATTCATCCAAGACGAGAGCAAGAGGTGAATGCTTAGCAGCAGCAACCAAGTGAGTACAACTCTGCTTCTCCCTCCAATATACAACTGCCTCCAGTGTCAAGCAATTAGCAATAGGACAGTAGGACCAAGAGGGAACAGGATGTTTGGGATGAAAAGGTAGGCAATGTCTTGCCTGGGTTAGCAGAAACATAAAAGAGTAGGCAGTCTCACACCCAGACCAGCTTGTGGCTAAATATGGTACCTACATCCCTGAATGCCATGACAGCAAAGTATGAACACAATGAGGAGGAATGCAGAACCTGTGATTACCAAACATCTGAGGTCAAACTCAATAAAGAAAGTAACAGCTGAAAAACTGAGTGTTAACAGCAAACAGAACAAGGAAAAACAAGCATAAATTTAAAAACAGGATAATTTTTAAAAATATGATTTCATATTCTGAAATTTAAAAACTTAGTAGATAGGTGAAACTGGAGAAGAGTCAAACTGAACTCAAGCATATAAGAAAATGAAAAGGCAAACCAAAGACTAGGAGAAGATATTTGAAAACAAAGAACTCTTAAAACAAAACACAGTTTTAAAAATATATTTTTCTAAGATTTATTTATTTATTTGAAAGGCGAGTTACAGAGAGGCAGAGGCAGAGAGAGAGAGATCTTCCATCCACTGGTTCACTCCTCAAATGGCTGCAACAGCCTGAACTGGGCTGATCTGAAGCCGGGAGCCAGCAGCTTCTTCTGGGTCTTCCTTGTAGGTGCAGTGGCCCAAGCACTTAGACAATCTACTGCTTTCCCAGGCCACAGCAGAGAGCTGGATTGGAAACGGAGCAGCCAGGTCTCAAACCAGCACCCTTATGGGATGCCAGCACTGCAGGCGGCATCTTTACCTGCTACCCCACAGTGCCAGCCCTAAGAAAACACATTTTAAAGAATGCAAAGTAAGAGGCCAGTGCTGTGGCATAGTGGGTTAAAGCCCAGGCCAGCAGTGCTGACATCCCATATGGGTACTGGTTTGAGTCCCAGCTGCTCCACTTTCGATCCAGCTTCCTGCTAATGTACCTGGGAAAGCAGTGGAGGATGGCCCAAGTCCATGGGCTCCTGCACCCATGTGGGAGACCCAGAAGAAGCTCCTAGTTCCTGGCTTCAGATCAGCTCAGCTCTGGCCGTTGTGGCCATTTGGGAAGTGAACCAGCAGATGGAAGACGTCTCTGTCTATCTCTCATTTAACTGTCTTTCAAATAAATAAATCTTTTTAAAACACGCAAAATAGCTCATAAAAAAAGTGCTCAACATCATTAGCCACCAGAGAAGGGTGATTCAATATCACAGCCATGTTTGTATCAAGCTGAAATCAGAAGCCAGGAAACTGCAACAGTCTCCCATGTGGGAGGGCAGCGGAATACAGCCCAAGTGTTTGAGCCCATGCACCCATGTGGGAGACCCAGAGGAGGATCCTGGCCTCGGCCTTGCCCAGCACTGGCTGTTGCAGCCATTTGGGGAGTGAGCCAGCAGATGGAAGATCTCTTTCTGTTTCTCTCTCTCCTTCTCTCTGGTATCTCTGCCTTTCAAATAAATAAATAAATAAACCTTTAAAAAAATTTAAAAAGCCTGCAGTAAAAAGTAACTAGGGCTATCACAAAAAAAAAAAAAAAAAAATCCAGGTTTTTATTTGAGGAATAAAATAAAATTATCCGGGCTGGCGCCCCGGCTCACTAGGCTAATCCTCTGCCTTTCAGTGCCGGCACACCAGGTTCTAGTCCCGGTCGGGGCGCCGGATTCTGTCCCGGATGCCCCTCTTCCAGTCCAGCTCTCTGCTGTGGCCCAGGAGTGCAGTGGAGGATGGCCCAAGTGCTTGGGCCCTGCACTCCATGGGAGACCAGGAGAAGCACCTGGCTCCTGCCTTCGGATCAGCGCAGTGTGCCGGCTGCAGCGCACCGGCCACAGCGGCCATTGGAGAGTGAACCAACGGCAAAGGAAGACCTTTCTCTCTGCCTCTCTCTCTCACTGTCCACTCTGCCTGTCAAAAACTAAAAAATAAAAATAAAAATAAAATAAAATAATCCAAAGAAAGTAGGAGAGATTTAAGATAAAAGCACAAACTTATGGACACAAATTCAGAAAACTCTCCACACAGCCATTTGGTTTGATAAGATGCTTTCAACTGGTAAATTTGAAAATAAATGAAATTCATGAGATCTTACAAATTTTCAAACCACAAGTTTTACAAAAGATAAACAGAACATTATCTCTAAAAGAGACATGAAGCCCAAACTGCCGTAGCTAAGTCTACCACTTCAAACAGACAACTGTTCTACACATGAGTTTTTCTCTTCATAAGCTCAACAACTTTTGTAAGGCTAAAACTACTCAGTTACCTAAACAGGATACAGTGTACTGATACAAAAATTCACATTTAATTTTGTTTAAACAACACTTATACACCATAGAGTGATAATGACAGGGATACAGAGAAATAAAACACGAAAATATCCCAATTGTTTAAACAACACTTATACACCATAGAGTGATAATGACAGGGATACAGAGAAATAAAACACGAAAATATCCCAAAAGGACCCATATAAAATTAAATATTTGATGAAACAAAATAGAAAATTCAAATCAGTGAGGAAATAATGGCCATTCAATAATGTGAGGTTGTGATAAAGAAAAGCCTATAAGAGATAAATTTACAGTAATGTTAAATTAAAATCTTTATAATTTAAAAAATAAGAGTTAAGAGACAAGAGTAAAAACATGAACAAGAGACTATAGAGGATATTTACAAGTATATTAAAGATTTAACATTCAAAGTGTATTAAAAATGTACTGTTACCAGTAAGAACATAATACAAAAAAATAAAATAAGCAAAAGATTACAGGCATTCAAAGATGTGGAAATTGACCAAATATAAAAACATGCTCAGTAGCAATTACTGGAGAAATGACAAGTGCAACCAATCAGATAAATACAAATATCACATCAAATTGTGAAAAAAATATAAGAATGATAAAATCTAGTACTCAAAACATTGAAGTGACACAGTTTTCCTTCATCTACATTATTGAGAGTATAAGTTGGTACAGCTTTTTAGGAGGACAATCCATTAATCAAAATCAGCATACATTGCAAACTGCTGATTCCACTTCTCAGTCTACCCTAGAGAAGCAGTTGCACACAAGCACCACAGCAGTTTTTGAGAAAAACTGATACAATGTAACCATTCATCAAAAATATTTCCACACTATGAGCTATCTGAATGTTGATTCAAAAGAATCAAACACATCTATATACACTGACATGGAAATAAGCTAAGACACAGTAAATGGAAAAAAAGCAAGTTCTAAAACATACAATTTTCCTATCACTTATATAAAATGGAAAAGATAAAATTACTTATTCTTATATGAGGTTACTTCAAAAAGTTTGTGGAAAGTTTATTTTGGTGCAAATTTTTTTAATTCATGCTTTTCATAACATGCATTTTCTATGACCTGTTTGAAGTACTCTCGTATATTCCATATATACTCACAAGTATATAACACTTATAGAAATGCACTGAAAAAAGCATGGGAAAAGATAAAACATCTGTAGGAATGATGAGATTGGTGAAGACACAGAAATACATGAATGTATTCATAATTTTTTTCAAATATTCAATTTCAAATATTCAATTGAATTTACAAGCACCTAAATTGAATAAAATGTACTTGTGGACATCCAGAAACCTACCTAGATCTTAAAATTAACATTTTGCTGTATTCAACTCATTTTCTGGATACATTTCAAGTTGTGGATGTTAGTACACTTTAACCTGAAACAATGCATGAATGCTGAGATTGAGAATAAAATTTAAATCCAGTTAAATACACCAATCTCCAAAGTACCATTAAATGGGTTTTGACAATGCATTCACCTATGTGATCCAAATTTCTATTCAAGATAAAGAACATTATCACGTGAAGGATCCCTTATACCACCTCCTTCCTGTCAAGCTGCATGCCCGCTGCCCCACAGGCTACTCCCACTCTGAACGTTTTTCCAGCATTGCTTGCTTTGGAATTTCATGTACATGAAATCATATAGTATGTACTATCTTTGTAAACCTTTCTTGCCCATTTAGCTTAACTGTGAGATTCACTTAAATTTTGTATAGCCATAGTTCATTTCTTTTTACTGTCGAATAGTATTCCGCTGTGTGGACATACCAATTTGTTTACCCATTCTTGGGCTGATGGAAACCTGGGCCGTTTCCCATTTGGAGCTATTATGAATAGGGCTACTATGAACATTCTTGTACAAGTGTTTTTTATGGACATATGCTTTCATTTCTCTTGGGTAAACACCCAGGAGTAGAACTGCTGGCTCAGGGGGTAGGCTATTTGCTTTTTTAAGAAACTGCCAGACCTTTATCCAAAGTAGACCTACCTCGTACTCTTTAAAAAGCATCACACTGTTAATGGTGGTTACTCAAGAAGAAACCCAGGATGATTATTCACATCTGGATTAGAAAAACTCAAACAATGGCATTACTTCTGTTAGATGAAAAGAACAAGACAGAAGTCCACATTCCATTTAAGTTCAGATATACTGACCACTGATTTCTAAGTAAACCATGGCTAGTGTCTTATTGTGTGTGTGAATAAAACATTGAACACAGTCAGATCCATTTGTTTATATATTGTCTATGGCCAGTTTCAATAGTGGAATTAAGTAGTTGCTACAGTCACTGTGTTGCCCACAAAGTCTAAAATATTTGTTATCTGGTCCTTTATATAGTTTGCTGCCTCCTATTCTTAAGCATTTATAAGTAAATAGGTTTTTTTTTATTTATTCCAAAGTGACATTTGAAGATATCTTGCTAACTTTTTTCTCTTTCATAGAGGAAAATAAATGGAGATGTGGAATTAGAATCCAGGTTTATATCCTGAGCCTCAGTTTGGTCATCTTTTTAGCACACTGGTGTGCCTTTAAGATGTAACAAGCACAGCCGGCGCCACGGCTCACTAGGCTAATCCTCCGCCTTGCAGCGCCGGCACACCGGGTTCTAGTCCCAGTCGGGGCGCCAGAGTCTGTCCCGGTTGCCCCTCTTCCAGGCCAGCTCTCTGCTGTGGCCAGGGAGTGCAGTGGAGGATGGCCCAAGTCCTTGGGCCCTGCACCCGCATGGGAGACCAGGAGAAGCACCTGGCTCCTGGTTTCAGATCAGCATGATGCGCTGGCTGCGGCGGCCATTGGAGAGTGAACCAACGGCAAAGGAAGACCTTTCTCTCTGCCTCTCTCTCTCACTGTCCACTCTGCCTGTCAAAAAAAAAAAAAAAAGATGATGTAACAAGTACAAATACTTATGCTCACAGGCTCACTTTGACTACAATGCCCTACACAGAATCCACAAAATGGATCACAAATTTAGTGGAACAGAGTTATGGTGAGCTAGAGGACAGAATTATACCTTTATGCACTGTGCAATTATCTCCACAAATAAGACCTCCAAAGTGTAGAGCTATACAAATTAACATACAACCTCTGCCCAAGCACCAGGTTTATCACAAGCTAAACAGATTAAAAGACAATTTGTTCATCAAGACTGAAGAGCTGAGTGCTTACTATGTGCTAGATGCTGTAGAATACAAAATGCAGACATAAAAGCAATATTTATCTAAACAACTATACTCCAGAACACAAGGTTTCCACCTGGGCACATCAGAGGTAACTTATGGCAGAGCTGGCACTCTATATGGGTCTGTGAAACAGGAAAGAACTTGACAAGAATAAGGCTATGTGGGAGGGAATAAGGCAGCACTCGGGGTATCAGATATGCTGATCTGTCTATGACATGAGGTGCCTGACAGTAAGGGAATAAGGTAGAAAATGACAAGTTACAAGGTTGGAAACTTACTTTTGAAGTGAGGATCCCCAGTTTTGGAGAATGAGGAATAGCATGAGCAAAGCTACAGTCTAAAATTATCTGACAGCAAGGTCAGAACGGTCCAGCTGACTCTCTGGATCTTTCTGGGAATGATTCAGGAGTTAAGAGACCACTTTCTCTTCAGGTCAACCGTACACCATTGTTTTTTTAACTAGCAGATATAAAAATTGGAAAGACTACGGTCTATTTGAACGTGGAGCAATAGTGAAAAAAATTACTAAAGGTTTTCATCTGGTTCCCTAAATGTTTTAATTAGAGAATTTATAAGCAAAGCCACTACTACATCCCCTGATAAAGCAGAGACGGTTGGGAGCATTAAAGACTATGAAATCAAAAAACCTCACTGTTGGGGCTGGCGCTGTGGCGCAACAGGTTAAAGCCCTGGCCTGAAGCACTGGCATCCCATATGGGCGCCGGTTCTAGTCTCAGCTGCTCCACTTCCAATCCAGCTCTCTGCTATGGCCTGGGAAAGCAGTAGAAGATGGCACAGGTCCTTGGGCCCCTGCACCCACGTGGGAGACCTGAGGAAGCCCCCTGGCTCCTGTCTTTGGATCGGTGCAGCTCTGACGTTGCGGCCATCTGAGGAGTGAACCAGTGGATGGAAGACCTCTGTCTCTCCACCTCTATGTAACTCTCTTTCAAATAAATAAAAAATAAATCTTAAAAAAAAAATTGATTGTAGTTGTAGCAATGGAGGCACAGATCACACAGATTCAAGAGAATGGAATCTGCCATGTAGTATAGTGGGTGAAGCCACCACTTGTAGGGCCAGCATCCCATAGGGGCACCAGTACATGTCCTGGTTGTTCCACTTCTGATCTAGCTTGCTACTGATGGCCTGGGAAAAGCAGTGGAAGATGGTCAAGTGTTTGGGCCCCTGTCACCCAAGTGGGAGACTTACAAGAAGCTCCTGGCTCCTGGCTTTGGCCTGGCCCAGCCCCAGATGTATAGCCATCTGGGGAGCGAACTAGCGAGTGGTAAATTCTGTGTGTGTCTCTCTTCACTCTGTAATTTTGAATTTCAAATAATGATAAATAAATCTTCATTTAAAAAAGCTAATAAAGCAGAATGGGCATAGTTTGGTCAGGTTAGAGTTCAGATGGCAGAAAAAATGGTGAAGCTCTTTCATAAAATTGAAAATATATGGGAATTTTTTTAAAGATTTATTTATTTATTTGAAAGTCAAAGTTAAACACAGAGAGAAGAGGCAGAGAGAGGTCTTCCAACCGCTGGTTCACTCTCCAGTTGGCTGCAATAGCCAGAGCTGCGTGGATCTGAAGCCAGGAGCCAGGAGTTTCTTCCAGATCTCCCATGCAGACACAGGAGCCCAAAGACTTGGGCCATCTTCTACTGCTTTCTATGAGACTGCCGGGAAGAAGAGAAAACAAGGCCAAAGACTGCATACGGGAATACAAATTTAGGATACACATGAAGAGAGAACAGACAGGAAAGAACAAGGAAAGGAGGGATAGATTGACTTTGCCAATTAGGCTAGAAACTACCAAAAGCAAAGCATCTCATGCCTTAGAGGAAGGTCAGTTCCAAAGTCATACCTCACCATGACACCAGAAAAATACTAAGAGGAAGTTACAAGTAAGAGCCAGCTCCACAAATGACTCAGTAACAAAGTTTAAACAGATGTAGGGTAGGCTATTAGAGCAAGCTTTTCAGAAATATTAGTAATAGCACCCTATAAGAGAGAGAATAATATTATTTAGTAAATCTCCATTAAATCTGAGAGAAGGTAAAGTTAAAAAAATTTGAGGATGGGTGAAGGACAGGCATTTGGCATAATGGTTAAGCCTCTGCCTGGGACACCTCCATCCCTCACTGGAATGCCTGGGTTTTCAACTCCCAGTTCTGCTCCCACCTTCCTGTTAATGCATATTTGAGTGGCTGCAGGTAATGGCTCAAGTAACTGAGTCACTGCAACCCACCCACTTGGAAGACTTGGATTGAGTTCCAGCCTCCTGGCCTTTGGCTTAGCCCAGCCCTGGCTGTTGCAAGCATGTGAGTGAACCAGTAGATGGGAGATTGAGCGCTCTCTCTCTCTCTCTGACATTAAAACAAACAAACAAACAAATGAAAAACAAACCTGAGTATCTTATCAAAAGCAACAGAAGCTGAGAACAGCATTAAAACAGGGAATAAGAGACCTGGGCAACAACCTTGGTTCTGTTACTCTTACTGGGTGTGCAACTCACAGATTCAGCTGAATGTTCGTGGAATAACCTCCAAGCTTCTTCTGATGAAAACCTATCAGAAATACAGCATAAAAAACCAAAGAGGGGGGGTATGCCCCAACATTGGGGGAACAATTATACTACTATAGTATACCAATACCATCAAACATTATGAAACAGACTAACTACATGGGACCATACCACAATCCTGGTCATTCATTCAATTTTTACTACATTCAGATTACATGCCAGGACAGATGCTACAAAACCAAAGATGAGGGGGCCTGTGCTGCAGCTCAGTGGGTTAAAGCCACAGCCTGCAGTGCTGACATCCCACACGGGTGGGTGCGTATTCAAGTCCTGGCTGCTCTACTTCCAATCCAGCTCCCTGCTAATGCACCTGGGAAAACAGCAGAAGATGGCCCAAGTGCTTGGGCTCTTGCATCCACATGGGAGACCCAGAAGAAGCTCCTGGCTTCAGCCTGGCCCAGTCCTGGATGTTGAGGCCATTTGAGGAGTGGACCAGCGGATGGAAGACCTCTGTCTCTGCCTTTCAAATAAATAAATAAAAAGAGGCTTATAAATCTAGTAAATGGGCAACAATGATACATGAAGTTATAAATGCTATAACAGAAAAAGTTATGGGATACACAGGAACACTTAATCCAGTCATTTTTCCCCCCAAGATTTATTTATTTGAAAAGCAGGGTCACAAGTTACAGAAAGGGAGAGAAAGATCTTCTATCCACTAATTTACTCACCAAATGGCCGCAACAGCCAAGGCTGGGCCCGGACAAAGCCAGGAGCTTAATCTGGGTCTCCCATGTGGGTGGCAAGGGCCATCTTCTGCTCCTTTCCCAGGCACATTAGCAGGGAGCTGGACTGGAAGTGGAGCAGCTGGGACTCCAATCAGCACACTTTGAGATGCCAGGACTGTACCCCACAGGTGCCAACGCTGGTCCCTCAATCCAGTCTTAAGGCAGAGCAGTTCAAAGATGTTTTCCAAACACGAGACCATCATAATCGGACACTTCAGTAGCCGGGACAAGGCAGTATAAGGGAAAGGGAGACCCAGAAAGGGTAGGAAGGAACAACACGAAATGGTAGAAAGGGATGATGAGAGAGATAAGCCATTCTGGTGACAAAGTGTTTGCATGTCATGAGAATAAACCCTTAAGGACAATGTAGATTTATATGTAGAGGTGCCCATGAAACACTCAAGTGAGATTTCTGATAGGCAGTAGCTTATAATAATACAAAGAAGTCTATGACTAGATACGTGGACTTGGGAATCCCAACAGAGACAGCAACTAAAAGTGACAAAATATGTTAAGTGCAAGCAGAAAGTGTGAACAGTTGCAAGTGACGAAGAGAGCCACTTCAACAGCTGAGAGAAAGACATAGGAAAAATAGCTAGTCTCCTTCAACAGTAAATGATACAGTCAGGAATCTAACTATATATTTTATAATTTTATACATGTTTTAAAGTTTTATTTGCACATAGAAAAAACTTAAAATATTAACATTGGTTATACTAAAGTGGTTAAAGATCATAGGTGATTTTACTTCAAAACAGCACGAGCATATAATTGGGAAATAATAAATTTATCTTTCAAAGTTCCAATTTTATTTTCATTATGAAATCAGTGTTAAATGATTTGTCCTTAATCAAACATGATGATAAGTTATGGAAAAGCCGTTACTATAAATAGGAGGGTTTTTTTCCAACTTCTTTTAATATAACTAGTTTAATTCTCCAGATGTAAATTCAAAGTCAATCTTTAAGAAACCAAATTACCTTGAAGGGGTGAGACAGGTAAGGCTGCTCTTTAACAATATGAAAGCATATACTATCATAATTTCAATGGTCTGTCACATACCACATTAATTCATCCTTTCCCTCCCTTCCACAACAGGACTACTTCCTGGACAGTCCAGGAAGTGCCCTCTCTCTTCTGCTGAGTGATGCTCAGCATGAGCTGGGCTCTGCTGCTCCCACACCCACCACTGGCCTGCATTTTTAGCCTGCATCCAAAGTAAGGCAAACTGGATTACTTTTCTCAGAGTGCACACTTTTGTAAAGTTTATAAAGTTCCTTAACTGCCACACTCCATAGGACAAAGAATACCACCTTACAAAACTACAAAATACTTAGAAAATGAATACTCCTGCCTCCTCCCCTAAACAGACACCCAAGATGGGATGGAGTCTGATCTCCAGAGCACAGCATTTACTAAGGCATGACCCCAAATCGGAACAGGTGACTGAGAAAATGGCACTTCATGGACCTATAATAAAAGCAAAGGTACATGAGCAAAATATAGGGCTAACTGATCCAGAATTCTGGATACGCTTGGAAATCATGGCAACTCAAATTTTAAGCTACTGTTAACTGTTAAGCATTTATTGACAGATAAACTTAACAAAGTAATGGACTCCAAAGCAGATGTCATGGGAAAAAAAAAAAAAAAAAAGCAAGCAGTAAGCCTCGTCTTTCAGTCTGATGGCCAAGGATTTTATCACTAACTCAGTGAATTTTAACAAATCAGATGATTTGCAGGTTCAATTTTCTCATCTACAAAATGGTAGAACTGGGCTAGATTAACAGTTGTCAACCATTCCTGACTATGAACCACAGTTAAGACATACATTTTACATGGGGATATCTGTACCTACAAAACAAAGCTTTCACGAAACATTACTTTTCTTCTGATAAAATAAACATATTCTTAAAATAAACTGATTCATTCTATTTCTTCATTTTAAAAATGGAAATTGCAACACATGGCCCACTACCTGCAGTTTAAGTAACCTCTCTAGGCTTCTCTCACTACTTTAGACTCCAATTATACTGAATGCATTTTATTTAATATTTGCATTATCAGCCACTAGGTATTAATTTTCTTTGTCCAGTGTCTTCATAAATGGCAACTACTTACTCCTGATGCGTATTTATTACTAAGCTTGAGAAACCAGCTGGAAACACTTCCATCACCACCCCCTAGTCTGCTTTAGAAGGTATTTCTGAAAGTCAAGTGACTTGATTGATGTGTCTGTAAGCATTTTGAAACCACTTACAAGTTTAAGATATTTAGCCACATAGACACGAAGTAGAATCTGTATAAATGGCTGTTTTAAATATGGCAATGTGATATAACATGCAATGTTTTCAGATCACACAAAATATAATTTATTTTTAAATATGTGTGCTTTTTAATGTATCTAATTCACTTGGAAAGGAATCTCAGAACAAATGTAGGGATGAACATTTGGCACAGTGGTTAAGACATGACTTGGGAAGCCTGCACCCCATATCAGAGTGCCTGGGTTTGGGTTCTGGCTCTGCTCCAAGTCTAGCTTCCTGCTAATGCAAAACTTAGGAGACAGCAGGTTATGGCTCAAGTTTTTGGGTCCCTGTCACCCACATGGGAAGACCTGCACTGAGTTCTCAGCTCCCACCTTCGGCCTGGCAAAGCCTTGGCTGTTGCAGATACATGAGGAGTGGAATCAGTGGATGGGTGATCTCTGTTTCTCTTTCAAATAAATAACATTTTTTTAAAGTTTTTTTTTTTTAAATACAACCTTTTCTCCTACAACCTATATTTTATGATCAAAAAAAGTCAAGGGACAACTAGTAAAAGAAAAAATCTGCACAAATGTCAGAGGATTTGTTTATTTAGAAAAAAGCTATTATCAAAAATTCTAAAAGTTTTAAAGAAATAACAGAGGTAAGAATAGTTATGATGATGTAACAAGCCACCATACACTGTTAAGTATAAGTTTTAGGAACTTTCAGGAAGGCACTTGTCAACATGTTTTCAAAATTAAAAGGTATACATGAATGACCTAAAAATTCCACCTGTACAAACATATTCCAAGGAAACAAATTTACAAAATGTACTCTCAATGGTGAAGGAACAGGAGGGAGGGTCAGTACATTCAAAATGAAAAAAAAAAATCATAACATATCTAACTGTAAAATGGAAACACTATTCAGCTAAATAAAACTCTGATAAAAACTATAATACAGATAAAAATTATAAAGTATATCTTTCTTCACAGGGGAAGAGGCCCACAATATTTTGTATATTTTTTAATTTACAAAGATGAAATGTTACACACATTTCAGACATGTTAACAGTGAGTAACTGAGGCAAGGAGCTCGGCGGCTAACATATATATATATATGCTTTATAAGCATTAGCACTAGGCACCTCTCCTGGCAACCATATCCCCACAGGAAAACATCTCTCCACACTGATGTTGTTTTTGTGGGTCTAGGCAGATGCAGCCACGCTCCAGGTACAGAGCCTCCTCTCACCACTCACCCACATATCCCTGAAGGGATGCTCTTCTGTTGGGACAGGATTACAGATAATTTTCACTTATTTATGTTATCCTGCCCTAGCTACTATTATTACAACAAACAGATTTACTATTCACCGATAAGAGTAATACTTATTCATGTTGAAAAAGGTCTTGCCTAACCCTTCTAAAACTTACCACAACTTGACTTGCACCATTTCCATGGCCCTTACACACTGCTCTATACTTTGATAGTTCGTGTCCAGGTTATCTACTTACATGCATATATACCCAATAAAATCACTACCCTTAGGTCACATAACACAAAGGTCAAAGGGCACTTCGGATAGTAAGAAATGTGAAGTAATGCAGTACTGGCCACGAGAAGGCACAGAGGGAGATGGGAAGGTAGCCTAAAAAAACCAAGCCCTCCCCACCACTCAAAAATGTCTTTGGCAAAAAGTCAGTACGCTCCAAAAACACACAATGAAGAGTTACCATTGTTTATCATTTTTTCGCCATTTAACTCCAGCTGCGGGCTTCGTTTCTTCATCATACTACTCGGTTCCCAAAAGAAGATAGCAATTTTAAAAAAACCCAGAGTGATTACCATGCAGTTAGGCAAGGCATCTGTAAAATAATACAACCGCTGGACTAGGATTAAAGAAGAACTGGGTTCTTTTCTTGGCTCTATGGAATATGTAATTTTACACAAGGCAAAAATCACCACCTCGCTGGGTCTCAGTTTTCTCATCTCTAAAGTGGAGGCTGGGTTCAGAAATCCCCAAGGCCCCCCTTCAGCTCGAGACAGGGCTTCCAGTCCCTTTCCAGCCTTGGAGGAGCTCCCTTCAGCCGGCAGAATCACAGCCAGCCAACTCTCGTTCTCAACTCGAGAAGTTTATTCTCCATCAGGAACAAAAGGTCTGTCAAGACCCACTAACCCAGAATCCTCCGAGGGATTCAAAAAGAAAAAGGCAAAACTAGTTTACTTAAGGGTGTGGGTGTGGGCGTGGGGGGCACTAGTCCCTATTCAGACTTGCAAAGCCCGCCCCCCCCCCCCAACCCCAGGGCAGCACTCCGCGAGTGGAAGGCTCAAGTCTGTCTTTTAAAACAAAGAACTCCCGCACCGAAAAGCGGCTAGCAGACCTCCGCAACCATCGCTCCCAAGTTCCGAAGGCACAGGAAGCGACACCGTGCTGTTCCGAGACAGGCTTCACTCCCCCTCCCCGCCCCCGCGCGCTCCAAGAAGCGAATTTGTCAGGAAGAAAAAAAAAAAAAAAAAAAAAACCTCTGCGATGGAAAACGCCTAAGGGAGGAACCAAGGTTTTTTAAGGGCCTCTTCACCGTCCACAGTCAAGTGCATTTTCGAGTACAATGTACTTCTGTGATTAACTCACCGCGACGCGTCCGTGCAACCCACCCACACACACTCAGCCCTCGCCTGCACTCCCCCGACGCGTCGGGCGGCAGCGTGGACGAGTCACAAGATAGCGGCGGGAGTGGAAATTTCCTCTCCCCAGGCGTGGGGCAGGGGCAGGGGCTGGCTTCCCCGAACCGACCGCTCGGCGCGCCGGGCGCCTCCGCCGCGGCCTCTCGGGGCCGGCGCGCTCGCTACAAAGGAGGCCCCGGGCGTTCGGGGGCTCGGGGCCGGACAGGGGTCCCCGGCTTCCGGCGTCCTCGGGGCGGGAGGCCCGGGTAGCACGTGCGCCCCGCGCCCGGCCCGGAGGAAGGAGCCCGCGCGGCGCGGCGCGGCCCGATCAGGGCTGCCCGCGGAGCCCGTGCCTCCGGAGTGAGCGGCGGCCCGCTCGGCCCGCCGGCCGGCCCAGCGGAAAATGAATGGGGCCGCGCTCCGCCGCCGCCCATGTTAGGGCACGGCGCCGGGGCCAAGCGCGCTGCGGGCGGCTCCCGGGGCCCCGGCTCCTCCCGCCGGCCCTCTCCCACCCAACCACCGCCCGCTCACCCCAGCTCTTGGCGGTGCGCCCCAGGAACTCTCCGGAGGTCGGGTTGTAGATGAAGCGCTTCCACTCGGCCAGGCTCTGGTTTAAGGACTTCTTCTCTTTCTTCGTCATGGTGTGCGTGCGGACAGCGAGGGGGAGCTACGGCCGCGCGGGTGGAGGCGGCGAGGAGCGCGGAGGCGCGTCCCGGCACTAGCGGCGCAACCCGGCGACGGCGGCAGAGGGCGGGACGGCCGAGGACACCTCCTCGTTACGGGGAGCACTCGACCCGACTGCGCCGTGCCGGGCCGGGCGGCCGCTCGGGCCGCGGGAGCCTGACGTCTCGGCGCGCCGCAGCCAATCCCCGAGCCGCTCGTCCCGCGCCGCCGCCGCCGCCGCCGCCGCTGCCGCCGCCTCCCGCCCGTAGCTGAGGAGCCGCCGGAGGCGACTCGGACGCCCCGCCCCCGGCCCCGCCCCGCGGCGCGCGGCCGGGCTCCCTCGGCCCTGGCCGGAGGAGTCGGGAGCTTAGTGGGGCAGCGACGTCCGAAAGTCTCGGGGGGCTCAGTCACAGTAACATTTATAGCGATAAGCAAAAAAGTGGGAGGCCCTGGCCGGCGGGTTTCTCAGCTGGAAGGCCGGGCTTCCCGCGCGCGCCCGGGCGCCACAGGCTCTGAGGCGATGCTGCCAGCCGCGGCGCGGGGAGGAAGAAGCTGCCGGAGAACCCCGGTCTGCCCGAGTCGTCCTCACCGCGGAGGGGGACGGGCCACCTCGTCCCGAACCGCTTCCCACACCGTGCCCGGGCGTTCTGTGGCTCTGTGACGTTGCCGAGAGACACTCGGCCGTGGCACCTCGTGAGGGGTGCACCCCGCGGAGCTGCCCCAAGAATGGCCTCCCCGCTGGCTCTCGCGGAGGATGTAGCCAAGACTCGCGCACCTAAGGCGATTTCATTCTAAAGATGCCGGGACGAGCTACCTGGAGCGCAGTCTGAGTTTTCCCCGGGTTCCTTTGAACGCGTCCATGAAATCACTACCCATGTTTTGCCGACGTTCCTGTCACCCGGAGACCCCACCCACCCACCCAACTTTGTCCCGGACGCCCCGATTCTCAGTCTCCAGGAAGTCAACACTTGGTTGCACGTTGATGCCCGAATGCTGTCGGCGGCGCTGCAGCTCCTCGGCTCGGCGGGCGCGTCGCGGCGGGGCCCGGGGCAGCCGGCGGTGCCCTGCGGCAGGTGGGGCTGCGGCGTGCGGGGCCAGGACTGCGGCGCCGCCGCGGAGAGAAGGTGCATTCTCTGGGAAAAAAGCAACGAAGGGCTGACTCCGTTTTACTAGCAAACCAAAGTTATGAATGAAGACAGGGAGCACACATCGTATTGTCTGAGGTGATGAATGACAGTTCTCCGGGAGTTGAAAGCCTGCTGTTGCTTCATAGGAGTAGATGGATAAAGAAAATCCAGTCTTTCTCCTTTTTTCTCACTTGGCTTACCAAAGCCAGGAATTATGATTTCCCCAAACCGGAAAGGACAGAATCTATTATTACAGAGCGATTTTTTCGCACTTAAGAAAGTTCATGTTCATGTTGATGACCATGAGTGATGACCAAAGTCCAGTTACTTTTTGAGCTAATGACACCAAAAGATTGGTAGAAGTGTTTATAAGTTTGACGTGAAATCAGTATGAAAAATAGCAAAAACACATTGTAAGCCGACTAGAACGTGTTTCTGTAACTCCTAAGCAAAATTAAAACAGAATTGAGGAATGGAAATAGTTATTTTTATCTCATTCAAAATTTCACTACAAATTACAGAACAGCTGACATACAGGTAGAATTGATAATTTTTTAAAAGATTTATTCTATTCATTTGAAAGAGTTACAGAGAGAGAGAGAGAGACACGTCTTCCATCCGCTGGTTCACTCCCCAAATGGCCAGAGCTGCGCCGATCTGAAGCCAGGAGCCAGGAGCCTCCTCCAGGTCACCCACGCCATAGCAGACCATAGCAGAGAGCTAGATCAGAAGAGGAGCAGCCGGGACTAGAACCGGCATCCATTTGGGATGCCGGCACTGCAGGCGGAGGCTTTACCCACTACACCACACGCTATAGGATGCTGGCCCGTTAGGACTTTCATACTTACTGCTTTGTGGTTTTCCAAGAAAGGACTTAAATACAAACACAATTCACATAAGAAGTTTCAAAACCTATAACTAGTAACTATATCCAACAGATTTCAGTATGCGGAAAATTTTCTCTTCTACTCCAAAACATGGGAACTTTTTATTTTTCAGATATGTGATGCTTGAGCATTACCTGAAAGAGAAAATGCTGAGTATATTGGGGGATACCGACCTACCAAGTGCGAGCAGTTAAAATATTAAATTTAATCACAATTATATTCCATGTAGGTTTATTAAGTTTCTCTTACAGAAATTCGTTTGCCAGTTAAAATACAGGATGCCCACTTACATTTGAATTTCAGATAGCTGATGGGTATTTTTTTAGTATAACTATGTTCCATGCAATATTTGGAACAGTTACTCAAAATTATTCTTGCCCAACTGAAATTCAAATCTAACTGTATATCCTGTATGTTTATTAAATTTAACAACTCTAACCAGTAGAGGATACTTATGAATTTCCACAGTAATAATAATGATCATTTACAAATAATTAACTAAGTCTCAGGCCCTGTACTACTTCCTTTGTGTGATTTATTTCTTAATGTTAACAAACAATCCTCACTGGAAGATATTGTTTCCTTAATTTTGTAAACGAGGATGCTGATGTTTAGAGAAACTGTAAACTCACCCATGGTCAAAAAGCTGTCAAGCAACGCACCTTCCCTCTTCCACCACCCAGTGAGATCTACGGCAGAGCTCTCGGGAACCTTCACCAAGCTGAATCAGGCAGAATGAAACAGTTGTGGGCCCTTTGCTGCGTAAGCTCTCCAGACGGCAAAATCCATTTTTTACTTTCTTCGTAAGCAAGATAATTTGGCTTTCAGTTTATTAAAACTTTTAGTTTCATTCCTGAATATTAGAATCGTGTTCAGAAAGGAAAGTATTTTAGTTCTGATAGTAGCAATGTTGGAAGTGATGTGACGATGGTCTGAACTGCTCAAAGACCATTATTTGGCTCTCAGAGAATCGACATAGGAGTATTTTCTTCAAAGCAGTCCTGGGGCTGACGCTGAGGCACAGCAGGTTAAAGTCCCGGCCTGCAGTGCCAGGCATCCCATATGGACGCCAGTTCGAATCCCGGCTGCTCCACTTCCCATCCAGCTCTCTGCTAATGCACTTGAGAAAGCAGTAGAAGATGGCCTAAGTCCTTGGGTCCCCAAACTCCTATGGGAGACCCAGAAGAAGCTCCTGGCTCTTGGCTTACAGATCAGCTCAGCTCTGGCTGTTGCGGTCATTTGGGGAGTGAATCAACAGATGGAAGACCTCTCTCCCTCTCTCTCTCTCTCTCTGGCTCTACCTCTCTCTCTGTAACTCTGTCTTTCAAATAAATAAAATAAATCTTTAAAAAAAAAAAAAGCAGTCCTTCCTCACAAGCATCAGCAATTGTGTTGGTGTTTGTGCTACCTCTGAGAAATAGTCATGAAGATGCATACTCCTTTTCCCAGAGCACTTTTTGCTATTCTTTAACAAATGGCATCTCTACATCCTTTGCAGATGAAGACACTTGTATTAACTGATCATCTTCAGTGCAGTGAACCCGTGCTGGTAAGGCATGAGCACACTACTGGCACATAAAGTACTCCATAAATGGTAAGTACTTTGGGTTATTATAATTTTCAATGTTATGAATCATGATGTCAGACATTTTATTTTTTTAAGTTTGACTTATTTATTTGAAAGTGAGAGCTACAGAAAGAGAGAGACAGACAGAGAGAGAGAGCTTCCAACTGCTGGGTTACTCCCTAGATGACTGCAACAGCCAGGGCTGGGCCAGGCCGAAGCCAGGAGCCTAGAGCTTCTTCTGGGTCTCCCGCATAGGTGGCAGGGGCCATCTTCTGCTGCTTATCCCAAGCATGTTAGCAGGGAGCTGGTTCAGGTGGGGAGCAGCCAGGACAGGAACTGGCATCCATGAGATGCCGGCATCGCTGGTGGCAGCTTTACCTGCTATGCCACAACACTGGCTCTGCTATTAGGCACTTTATAAAAAGTTTATGATAGGAGCTAACAATGATAACTTAGTAAGTGAAAAATAAATTCATATGGCCAATGCAGTGTGAAAGATTATTTACTTAATAATTTGGTTATAAAAATTTGCAGGGAGGTCCATGTGGTGTCACAGCTGCTTAAGCCATTGCCTGTAATGTCAGCATCTAATATGGACACTAGGTCATGTCCTGGCTGCTCTGCTTCTCACCCAGCATCCTGCTAACGGCCTGAGAAAAACAGTGGAAGATAGCCCAAGTGTTTAGGCCCCTGCCACCCATGTGGGGGACTTGGATGAAGCTCCTGGCTCCTGGCTTTGGCTTGGCCCAATGCTGGCCATTGCATCCATCTGGGAAGTGAACAAGTGGATGGAAGATTTCTCTCTCTCTCTCTCTCCCTTTCAAATAAATAAGTCTTTAAAAGGAAATTTATCTTTTAATTTCATTTTCCATGAATTTTTGAAGTATCTGTATATACATGTGTGTGTTTATATATATTACAAGCAAAAACAAGAATTATTAGAAATTAAAAATAGGCCGGCGCCGCGGCTCACTAGGCTAATCCTCTGCCTTGCGGCGCCGGCACACCGGGTTCTAGTCCCGGTCGGGGCACCGGATTCTGTCCCGGTTGCCCCTCTTCCAGGCCAGCTCTCTGCTGTGGCCAGGGAGTGCAGTGGAGGATGGCCCAAGTGCTTGGGCCCTGCACCCCATGGGAGACCAGGATAAGTACCTGGCTCCTGCCATCGGATCGGCGTGGTGCGCTGGTTGCAGCGCGCCGGCCGCGGTGGCCATTGGAGGGTGAACCAACGGCAAAAAGGAAGACCTTTCTCTCTGTCTCTCTCTCTCTCACTGTCCACTCCTGCCTGTCAAAAAAAAAAATTAAAAAAAAAAGAAATTAAAAATAAAATTACTAAAATAAAAAAACCATAAAGACTGAAAGAAAATGTAAATGAGATAAATGAAACCTCCCAAGTGTAAAAAGACAAAAAGAGTAAGAAAAGTAAAAAGACAAAAGGAAAGAAATATTTTTGGTAGTCCAAAGACATCCAAGGTCAATATAGAAAGTACAACATTCAACCAATTGTTCCTGAAGCAGATAAGAAAGAAGACAATAAAGTTATGAGAGAAATAATAGAAGAAAATTTCTTAGAGGTAAGGAAAGGAGTCTTTAGACTGAAAGTATATTGAGTGTCAAACAAAAGAAATAAAAATGGACCCATATTTAATCATAAACTTGTGATTCTATAAATATTAAGCAAAGAGCCAAAAAGCTTTCAGAGAACAAACCATAGGTCAACTACAAAGTCTGACACATCAACTACGAAAGTCTGATCAGTCCAGTCTTCCCATCACCAATACCCAAGACCAGACAAGAGTGGAGCACTGCCTTCCGAGTCCTTAGGCTTGTAATGCATATGTAGACACATTCACACACATCAGAACTCAGACAGTCCACCTCTCACAAATCCTTTCTGAAAGGAAAAAGAAAGAAAGAAAGAAAGAAAGAAAGAAAGAAAGAAAGAAAGAAAGAAAGAAAGAAAGAAAGAAAGAAAGAAACCCAGTTAAGGATGGACCAATAACTAGAAAAAGAACTCAAGAATGAGAAAAATTTGGGATCTGAGGAACATTATTCCTAACCCAGGAGTGCCAAGAAGGGCAGGCTTAGAATGACAGCTGTATAGCAGGCCAAGCAAGCAACTGGACTGCACCGCAGAAGAATGTCCTCAAGCAGAAAGCGGATTCCAGGCCACAGAGAGTGGAATTAAGATCCTGGATAAATTTAGTCTTATGAGGAAGGCATGTGTTTCTTTTGTTAAGAAGGAAAACAGAAAACTATTAAAAACAACAGAAAACTATGTTCCAAATAAAAACTAAACTCAAATGTGGTATTGGTTTGAACAATTAATGGAGTGCTTGCAAATGTAATTATTTGACCCTTATATCCTCTTTCTAGTGGCACAGGGTTAGTAATAGAGATTTGCCTTTTCTAGTCTAAGAAGTGACAGACTTTGCTCTACTAGGAGTACTATTTATGTAATTAAAATCATATACAAGGCTGGCACCATGGCTCACTGGGCTAATCCTCCGCCTTGCGCCGCCGGCACACCGGGTTCTAGTCCCGGTCGGGGCGCCGGATTCTGTCCCGGTTGCCCCTCTTCCAGGCCAGCTCTCTGCTATGGCCAGGGAGTGCAGTGGAGGATGGCCCAAGTGCTTGGGCCCTGCACCCCATGGGAGACCAGGATGAGTGACTGGCTTCTGCCATCGGATCAGCGCGGTGCGCTGGCTGCAGCGCGCTGGCCGCGGCGGCCATTGGAGAGTGAACCAACGGCAAAAGGAAGACCTTTCTCTCTGTCTCTCTCTCTCTCACTGTCCACTCTGCCTGTCAAAAAAAAAAAAAATCATATACAGTCATTACAGTTTATTGACTTTCAACATTTAAAGTCAACAGAATGACCAGTCATAGAACACAATGTAAATATTATAAGCTCTGACAATGTAAATATAACGGTGCAGCTGACAGGAGTTAAGATTTTCATGGAAAAGAAAGAGTTGAAGGAAGAAAATTGAAGGTAATTGTAGAAGTGTTCATTTGTCTTTTGCACATAATAGGACGTTAGAGATACTATTTAAAAATGGTGGAACTGGAAGTAAAAGTTTATATTCTTTAAAGTTGTAAATGTAACCAATTATTTATCATTGCAAGGAGTTAATAGTGTTAGAGTTGACACATTAAAAAATAGGTATTACAACATGTTACTTATAGCCAAAGAGAAAGTGACCAGATGAAATAAAATGAGAAAAGACTAAAGAGTCTTGGATGTTTCTCTAGTGGGGTTATGTGTACTTTTCATTTTTAGTCCTTTTGTACTTTTGGATTTTTCTTTGTCAGAAAATATGTTTATTATTGAGAGTGAATTAAATATGTCAATGTTCATCATAGGTGTATAAGTCAAGGTTGCCTTTATATTAATAAAATGCCTTTCACTTATAATCACAAAAATTATTCTGATAAAAGAAGTACATTTTCTTTTTCATCTTCTTATGTGCATGGTCACCATAAGAAGTTAAAATGAAATAGCTCTTATATCATCAAAAAAAAAAAAAAAAAGAAAGAAAATCATCACAGCCTTAATGATCCAGCCCACAACTATTGCCCTGAGAGCTATGGTTTTAATTCTCATGAAACTTGTATTTATTTTCACTGTTTTTTGACAGGCATAGAGAGAAATCTCCCATCCATAGTTTCACTGCCCAAATGCCAGCAACAGCCAGGACTGGACCAGACCAAAGCCAGGAGCCAGGAACTCCATCCAGGTCTCCCATATTGGTGGGAGGGACCCAAGTAGCTGGGCCATCATCTACTGTCTCCCAGGACACTCATTAGCAGGAAGGTAGATTGGAAGTAGAGGGGCTAAGACTTGAAGCAGGTACTCTGATGCAGAACGCAGGTGTTTCAGCAGTGACTTAACCTGCGCCAAATGCCTGTACTGATCTATGGGTTCTTTTGTTCTGTCCGTTATCCATTCCAGTTAACTTAGCCTCCCCACCCTATCCATCCTTGGAGGGTCACCAAATGATGCAGCTTGGTTAGAAATGATGCTGCCTATGGTCAGGGAAGTTGAATATAAAGCGCCCTTCACTTTTAGTTGTCATAAATGGGGTTTTCTAGTACTAAGCAGTGTCCTTTGATGACCGGTTCCTGATTCTAGACCTTGACTATTCAAATTGCGTTAATCAAATTGTGATAAGATTCTGTTGAATTTGTTTACTGGTTCTTCAATGGTCTTCTCTCAAAATGGGTTATATTTTTACAAGGAAACATAAATGTTCCACCTCTGAAATGAATGTCGAAGGAGTTCTGTGTGTCCTAAAAGTCAATTTTCTACTCCTTTCTCCAGCGTGCTCTGCTGTGCACGATTGACACTGCTTGTGGGAGATCTGGATAGAGTTCAGGCAACTGATTTTGGCTTGATCCAGTCAGGTCATCTAGGGAGTGAACCAGCAGATAGAAGATCTCTCTGTCTCTCCCTATATCTCTGAAACTGTCTTTCAAATAAATAAATAAATACTTTTAAAAAGAATGAATTAAATGCTTGAAAAAAAGTGTACTTTAGACTAACTAGCTCCTCCCATTACAAACTCTGAGCCCCACAATTAGTAACTGCAAACTTTTTTTTCCTCCTTAGAGGAAGATTTAAATTCTTTAGTAACAAAATACTAATACTTAAATATATTGAGTTACTAAGTATTAGGTGAAATTTTGACCTATGGAGACAGCAATTTCATAGTTAAACCTAATATATTTTTTCAATAAAAAAGTACAAAAGAAGCCAAAACCACAATTATAGACTGTTACACACCATTCAATTTAATATTGATTTTTCCATATAATTTAATGGAAAAAATTTAAACCCCACAGAGCTTTGTCAAAAATACAAAACTGTTTTCAGTGATGGAGGACATAAGCCATCCATCTCTAGTGAATTTTGCTTTACTTTTATTTGATATGCCAGTTACAAACATCTTGTAAACACAAGTTTCAAATCAAAAGAATGTCTGTTAAATAATCAGGCCCTATGGACATGTAATATGCTAAAATAATACCTACTAATGTTATTCTATTTACTTTTATATAGAGCACCATCTAAAGAGGAGCTGCGAAGAAATTAAAAAAAAAAAGTTGGGGATCTGGGAACTGTAACTGGTGCTCATTCATGATTAAAAAAAAAAGTTAGGGGTGGGCATGCGGCCTGGGTTACAGTCCCGATTCTGCTCCTGATTCCAGCGTCCTACTAACACAGACTATGGGAAGAAGCAGTGATGGTTCAAGTAGTTCCTACTACCCATAGCGGAAACCTAGATTGAATTCCTGGGCTCCTGGCTTTGGTCTGGCCCAACCCACATCATTGCAGACACCTGGGGCACGAACCAGTAGATGAGGCCTATTTGTCTCTGTCTATAAAAAAAAAAAAAAAAAAAAAAAAAAAAAAAAAAAGCACTAGGACTTTTTTTTCTTGGATAAAATCTTTAAAAATGATTTATTTACTTGAAAGGCAGAGAGGAAGAGACAGAGAGAGAGGTCTTCCATCTGCTGCTTCACTCCCTAGATGGCCACAATGGCTGGAGCTGTGCCGATCCGAAGCGAGAAGCCAGGAGTTTCTTCCAGGTCTCCCACATGGGTGCAAGGACCCAAGGACTTGGGCCATCTTCAACTGCTTTCCCAGGCCACAGCAGAGAGCTAGATCAGAAGTGGAGCAGCCGGGACTCCAACACGTGCCCATACTGGATGTCGGCACTGCAGGCAGCGGCTTTACCCGCTACACCACAGCGCTGGCCTCTGGATAAAATTTAAACTCTGTGCCAAGTTGAGATACTTGATTCCCTACCCAATAATCCTTTATTCTCTGAGATAATCATTCTAAACTTGACATTTGTTGTCACCAAGAAGGATTAAAAACTACAGAGCATGTGGAGATTCAAATTGTGGTTCTTGGCCTTGCAGTAGGTTGAGCATGTGGGAGTTAATGAGATACATAAAGTGGGATCTAAGGGTGCTCACCTCCTGGCAAGACCTTCCTTCTTTTATACACTGCTGTTTCCTTAGATAGAAACTCACCATCAAAAATATCAGTGTTTTCAAAATTAATTTACAATTTACTTTTGTTAGCCTGGAACATCATGATTCTTCAGAAATTTTATAAATAGAAAAAAATTGCCTCTCAGAGGTAAAGAATCATAGGGGTAAACAAAATAGTTTCCACATCCTGAAGTCCAGGGCATTCTTCTCTGAATAAGGGAAATGTGAGCTGAAAGAAGAGTGTGACCTATCTTTTCATATTCCATATTTATTTGAACAAAAATATCTCACAAATAGTAATCAGGACTCATTTCCTTGTATTCAAATAAGACATGGGCTTCTGATGTGTTTGCTACACAACTCCTAGGGCAAAGTTGGAGCAATTCAAACTTGAATCCAATTTTCTAGCTGCCAGGACTGTTATCTGATTTCATTAATAAATAACTGACAATATTGTTTAAACAATACCTTTTCCTTTCAGTTTGGCTTTTTATTTTTAGTTTAACATTTTATTTACAACAAAAAAAATAATAATGGCAGAGAAGCAACTGTGTCCTTTTAAGTAGAAACTGCCTGTCACAGTCTAGGAGGAACGTGAAGGAAAATTTGAATGTCACTTTAGGCAACATCTCAGCATTATTTCCTAAGAGACTTGATAAAGTCTCTAGGAGCGTGGGAATTCAAGTTCCTTGAATCTAGTTGTTATGCAACTCTTAAACCATAGATAGCTTAATTACTTTTAGACAAATTCACTATCTCTAATCCATTTTATAGAAGTATATAACTCCACCTTACTGAAGGTAGAATGAGAGATTGTCTTTTGGTTAAGTATTTGTTTGGGAGTTAGGAAATCTTCATGAAAATATTGTGTTCCAACTTCCTGCAAATCATATAAAGCATGTATTTTTTTAATGATCTTTCTGTAGCAAGAAACAAAGCAAAATTAAATGGATTTAAACAATAATGCGAATTTACAGGTGAACAATACTGAAAACCCTGGAGGTTACTAACTTCAGGAAAGGTTTGATCCAGGGCCCAAATATTACAAACAAATACTGGATTTTGCTTCCCATTTATTGGTTCCATTACCCCAGGGTTAATTTCCAGGAGTTTCTGGTATTATGTCCTTCCATGTTCAAATCCAGCAGAAAAGAGAGACTGCTTAAACAAAAGAAATGTAATTTCTTTGGCCCTCACAAATATTACAAACAAATACTGGATTTTGCTTCCCATTTATTGGTTCCATTACCCCAGGGTTAATTTCCAGGAGTTTCTGGTATTATGTCCTTCCATGTTCAAATCCAGCAGAAAAGAGAGACTGCTTAAACAAAAGAAATGTAATTTCTTTGGCCCTCACTAGCAACCACGAAGGCCAGGAAGAAGATATGCTTATTGGATCAAAGCTTGGTGGTGGTGGGGGTCTACTGTTAACTATGGAGAGAAGGAGGGTCAATCCCTCTCAAATACATGGTTCAGAAATTTGGAATAGTGTTAGGAAGAGGAAAGGGGAGAGAAATCCATAAATATTCTTTTTAAATGTTTTCAAATATTAGCATCTCTGTACATTTGTCAATTTATTCAACAACTATTTCTTCAGGGTTCACTATATGCAAGGTCTTGACCCCGTTCTTTCCCACTCCGTTTCTAGGTGTCCCTTTAAGAGAAAGCAGAAAGAATTGGACTTCAGGCTGGAAAGAGAAAATGCTCTCCTAAGAAGTTCCATATTTTAGGCTGGTCCCTGGCATTTTCAGGTTTTTTGAAAAAGGAAGAGAAACAACCACCCACTCACCCACACACCCTACCCAATCACATCTTTTTGCTGCATCATTCACAATTTAGGAGCTTAATAAGACTCCTCCAAACCTATTCATAGTCCCAGTTTAAGAACTCTTGGGCTATATGTTCACTAAGATCTTTCCTGGGTTACAAGATTTGCAAAGATACTGTGGGTTGACACTGACATTTGAACACAGAGTCCTGCTTTTTCGAATAGCCAAGGAAAGATAAGTACATTCCACTTCTTGAGGGAGACTGCCTAGGTTGAGAGGAGGGCTAGTTACAGCAGTTGCTGGTTGGACTTGGGTTCCCATATGCCACCTATATCTTACATGGAGTCCTATCAGAAAAGTTGATCTCTCTAGCATGTGGGTTATATAAAATAGGACAGGAAGTATTCATATATTTTGGATGTTCCCACTGACTGAGCAGGAAGCTGTAAGAGAGATAACAGATGATTAAGACTTCTCCCCAGGCTCCCTTTGGGAAAGCAGCCTTTGGGAAAACATGTGCAGAAAATGAGTGACAAGTATACTTGAAAAGTTTTCAACTGCTTTGACTAGGCCTGTCCTGTTTACAAAGCATTCTGAAATAACCAAATGAAGTGGCTACACATCCTGGACATCATGAAAAGGGGGGAAAGTCCTGGTCATTGTACAGTGGCCTAGCGTTGAATGTACCTTTGGGCTTGTTTGTCTTGCTAAATCTGTGGCCCCTTGAGGGTGCTTTATATTTCCTTCCCTTGGGAGAATGAAATGTTTTGGTGTTAACAGGATACTCCAGCCCCCTTAGTGTGGACTTCATTCCTTGTTGCAGCATCCTGGTTTGAGGGCAGGCACACCTAAGGTAAAGTTGGAAGGTGGAGCGGAATGGATAAAGGAAGAAAATTTAAAAAGTAGAGAAAGACAATAGCAGGCTTTGGGATTCAACTTGGCAAAAATGGTATTAAGTAAAATGGTTCTTTCCAAGATTCAATTCTCTAGTCTACAGTGAACATTTTGACAGAAGTCCTTTGGGTGATGTTGGAGGAGAAAATGACAGTGCAGTAGAAAGGTGGGGTCTTATTTTTAAGACAAAGGCAAGTTGGCCAAGAAGAAATTAAAATCTAGGCTTTAATCCCCAGTGGGCTGTGTGCGTCCCCAGGAGCATGGCTTCTGAGCTGATGCGTCCTGGGTCTCCTTGCTATCTGTGGCCTTTGGGGATGGACTCTATCATGGGCTAGTGCCAGCAGAGATTAGCCTCCTTTTGTGGTCCCCAGACTGACAAAGAGAGCTGGTCCTCAGAGAGCAACCTTGGAAGTTAGAACAATTGTTTACTCATGAGTCTTTGTAAACCATAGCTTAGGTAGGGGAAGTTCTTCAGGTACTTTGGACTTCTTAGATGAGCCAGGCTTCTAAAGTGAATTTTTTTTTTTAATTCTGGAGTTAACCTGAAGGTTGCAAAGAGGGGATGCACACATTAAACACAAGACTTTTTGCCAGGGCTAATTGCTTCTAGACCCAGGAAATAAAGGGGTCTTCTTTTCACGGCAGTGCTTTATCAGCCTTTTCTGACAGCGGCTGGGAGTCTGAGGGTCAGTTAGCAAGTCTGACATGATGAACTTACCTTGCAGCTTTTGCTTGGCTCTTAGCTATCCCCACCTCCCACCTCCAGGTGCAGCATGCTGCTTCTGGCTCAAGGGGCAATACTTCAGAGAGAGAATGTATTGCTCTCTCCCGCCATCACCTTGACCTTGGTTTCTAGGTTTCTAGTGACCAGTTATCTGCCTTATCTTCCTGTTCCTGGTTGACCCTCACTCTGTCCCAAAGTTCCTAGTCGCTGCATTCCTCTCCCAGTTCCTCAGTGAGATTGTGGTCTTCTGCTCCCTCCAGTAACTATATTTGCTTGACCTTCAGTTCTAAGCTTCCATGCCTGAGTCTTCCCCATATATTTCACACTTCTTTGGCATCAAATTGCCTGGCCTCTTACCTAACAAAGGTTTAAGGATATTAATATTTTCATCTGGGGCATGCATTTCACCTACCCTTGATTTAAAATTTTTTAGGGGCTGGCATTGTGGTGTAGCGGATTAGTCCACTACTTGCAATGCTGGCATCCCATGCGAGTCCTGGCTGCTCCAGTTCCAATCCAGCTCTCTGCTGGTGCACCTGAGAGGGCAGTGGAGGATCCTGCCACCTATGTGCAAGACCCAGATGAAGTTCTGGGCTCCTGGCTTTAACCCTGGCTCAACGCTGAATGTGTGGCCATTTGGGGAGTGAACCAGCAGGTGGAAGATCTCTGTCTCTGAGTCTCTTACTTTTTCTCTGTAACTGCCAGATCTTCCATTTGCTGGTTCACTCCCCAAATGGCTACAATGGCTGGGGTTGGGCTAGGCTGAAGTCATAAAATTTTTTAATAAATAGAAAAATTCACACCTAAATTACTAATTTATTGGCTGCTCTGAACGACACTGAAAACAGCTCATTAACTTGCTAACCCCAAATTGCATCATCCGATAGGAATACAAACAAGATGGGCTAAATAAACTGGACTATCACCTAACACCTCATAACATAAGCAGGAGGAAGCTTAAATATCAATGTGATACAGACAACAATCAGGGCAAGCATTTCAATAAAACATGAACCTGCTACAAAATCATTCAATCAAGAATCCTATTTTGGTTCTGGCAAGGGCTTAAGAATTAAGAATCACAGTCATAATAATTGTCATAATTGCTGTTTAAAACAGGAGGGGAAATTGCTTTATTCTCTTTTGTCTCTAAATTATCTTGGGAGGAAAAAAAGTGAAGTGTACTTTAACTTCTCAGATAAGAACTTATTTGGAGAATCTTTTCTTAAACACTGAAGTTCCTGTCTCTATTTTATCATGGAAGTCATTCAAGAGGCTCAGTGCAGTGGAGGATTTAAGACTGTTGAATTGTAGTTCAGGATTATACAAGACCAACACATGAAAAACACACTGGAAAGTTCTTGAACTCTTTCTGGACACTGAAAGCATTGGTATTATCAGGGTCACATTTTCACCATGAACATTTGGTGGCATTTACATGTTTCAGGATGTTTTCAGCTGCCAATAACAAAACCAAAGAAAAATGGTTCATAGAACAAGAATAGAATAGCTATTTCTCACACAGGAGGTCCCAAGGTTGGTTCAGCTCTCAGCAACATCATGAAGAATCCACAGTCTTCTATCTCATCTGTCAGGGGTGAGCCCTGAGTAAGTTCAGGGTCACGGGAAGGCTGCAGGAGATCCACAGCGCAGCATCCCAACGCAGGGAGGGAAGGGTAGAGGCTCTTCACACTCCTTGTCTCTTTTTCTCTCTCTCTTACTCTCTCTCTCTCTCTCACTCTTGCTTTTGCTCTTTCTCTCTAAAATATTTTACTTCCTTCAAAGAGTGACAAAGAATGAGAGATACCTTTTCATCTATCGGTTCATTCCCCAGATAGCTGCAATGGCCAGGGCTGGTTCAGGCCAAAGCCAGGAGTCTGGAACCCCATCCTGGTCTCCATGTCACTTGGGCCATCTTCCACAACCAGTACTCCAACATAGACAGGATGCTGGTGACACAGACAGTGGATTAACCTATGGTGCCATAGTGCTGGCCCTCTCTTCCCTTTTATCGGAGGAGAAAATCTTTTCCAGAAGCGTGTGCCCCTCTCTTCCTTCATCTCATTGATCATGCTGCATCCCTAGCTGAAAAGTGATCATCTGCTCTTTTGCCAAGTTATGGGATACTTCATTGTGCTTGGGGTTTGTTTTCTTTGAAGCCTTGGTGCAAGTTTTCCTTTTTTTTTTTTTTAAGATTTATTTTATTTATTTGAAAGACGGAGTTACAGTGAGAGGTAGAGACAGAGAGAGAGAGAGATCTTCTATCCACTGGTTCACTCCCCAGATGGCTGCAACAGCCGGAGCTGCACCGATCTGAAGCCAGGAGCCAGGAGCTTCTTCCGGGTCTCCCACATGGGTGCAGGGGCCCAAGGACTTGGGCCGTCTTCTCCTGCTTTCCCAGGCCACAGCAGAGAGCTGGAGTTCTCTCCTTTCCTGAAGGCAAATCTTCAACTATTTTGTTTATTATTATTGGTCACTTTGGGCTTTCTGTCTTGAGTCAGATTTGTAATGTATATTTTTCTAGAAAGTCATTCTCCATTGTCTGGATTTTTAAATTCACCAATAAAATTGTACACAACATTAAAAAAATTTAAATCCATGCATCCTGTTTTCATTTTTAATGTATTCTTCTTCCTTCTTCCCTTCATTTCCTCCCTGCCTCCCTCCCTCCCTCCCTCCCTCCCTCCTTCCTTCCTTCCTTCTTCCTGGCTCATACTTACCAAAGGCTTTCTCTGTTTTGAACTTATTAAAACAAAAATTAAGCCTATTGTTTTTGAGTTTCTATTTCATATCATCTATTTTATCATTATTAATTCCTTCCTTTTATGTTCTCTGGTTTATTTGTTCCTTTTCTAATTTCTACAGTTGAAAGCTAAGTTCATTTATTTTTAATTTTCCTTGCTTTCTAACATCTGGATTTAACATTGTAATTTTCTTCCTGAGAAACAATTTTCTCAGAGTTTGAGATGTTTTGTTCTCATTGTCACTGATTTCTAAATAATTCTACCCTGTGGGAAAACTATACCGCCTTACCCCATTCATGCTAGACTTGATCATGTGACTTGCTTTAGTCAGTAAGACATGAGTGGAATGGAAGCCTACATCTTAAGAACCACAGTGTGGTCCCATCATCTTTCTTTACCTTCTGCTGCTGAAAACAAGCCCCTATTCTTAATCTCTTTGATGTAGACTTTAACAGGTCCCAGTTTCCCTTCCTTAACCTGCAGCTCTGCTGTTTTCACTTTGATGATTACAAGTCAACTCTTTACTAAAGATTAACTCATGAAATTAAGGGAATGGTACAAGGGTCAGGCCATGCCTACTAGACTCTGGGTCACAAGATTCAGAATTCAATTATCACCTCCATAGTTACAGTCCTAACACTGGACTACTTCGAGAGGCTTCACAGGAATTCCAGGGCCTGATCACACCAGGTAAGAACCATGCTATCTGTAGCAGCCAGACAGACTGGAGCCCATGGTCATCACGGCATCTTTAGAAGAACATGCTGGCCATTCTATCGCTGACCAAAGGAAAGCCACGAGCACTGTGGACTAACCAGAGACCTGCACATGAGCTGATCCTGCACTGCTCAACCTCAACTTTAATCTACAAAATTCACCACCCTTAGAGAGAGTCCAGAATTACTTGGTAGCTGCCTGACTCCTTGCACTATGCATTGAAAAATAAACTATCTTTTTGTAAAAGCTGTATTCATTTATTTGAAAGTCAGAGTTAAAGAGAAGGAGACATAGAGGCAAAGAGAGGGGGAGAGAGAGAGAGAGAGAGAGAGAGAGATCTTCCATCCCCTGGTTCACTCCCCAAATGACCACAACAGTCAGGGCTGGACCAGGCCAGGAGCCAAGAGCTTCTTTCGGGTCTCCCATGTGGTTGCAGGGGCCCAAGGACTTAGACCATCTTCCACTGGCTTCCCAGGCACATTAACAGGGAGCTGGATCAGAAGTGGAGCAGCCAGGACTTGAACCAGTGCCCATATGGGATGCCAGTTAACCTACTTTATTCCATCCCCTGGTGTCAGTGATTGGTTTTCTCCAAGTCAGGAGAATACGTTCCTTTTTTGTGTGGAGGAGAATGGTTCTTACAATATCTGGCTATCTCACCAATAGTGATGCTAATGGTATAAATGGCACTAGGTTCAGATGGGAAGAGCCTGATACCTCTATTATAGTTAGCTTTTATTCTCTGTGATCAGAAAATAACCTTAGTGCTGTAACCTTAGTATCACATGCATGACCAGTCCCCCATCCATAGAGGTTGTAGTATTAATTGATAGCTCTTGCCTGAAAAAATCTTTTGTATAGAAAACTTTTATTTAATAAACTTTATAGGTACAGCTTTTTGTAGTGAGTCTCCCCATACCCACCCTCCTGCCCGCAAACATTCCCACCTCCTACTCCCTCTCTCATCCCATTCTTCATTAAGATTCATTTTTAATTATCTTTATATACAGAAGATCAACTCTATACTAAGTAAACATTTCAACAGTTTGCACCCACACAGACACACAAAGTATAAAGTACTGTTTGAAGACTAGTTTTACCATTAATTCTCAGAGTACCACTCATTAAGGACAGAGGTCCTACATGGGGAACAAGTGCACAGTGACTCCTGTTGTTGATTTAACAACTGACACTCTTATTTATGATGTCAGTGATCACCCGAGGCTCTTGTCATGAGCTGCCAAGGCTATGGAAGCCTTCTGAGTCCACATATTCCGACGTTATTTAGACAGGGCCATAATCAAAGTGCAAGTTCTCTCCTCCCTTCAGAGAAAGGTACCTCCTTCTTTGATAGTACTTTCTTGCAACCAGGATTTCACCCACAGAAATCTTTCATGTAGGTCATTTTTTGCCACAGTGTCTTGGCTTTCCATGCCTGAAATGCTCTCATGGGCTTTTTAGCCAGATCCGAATGCCTTAAGTGCTGCTGAATCAATCTTTATATGAGGGACTATAAAATGACTCCTCTCTCCTGTTAGTTATTTACTTTCTTTCTTTCTTTTTTAAAGATTTATTTATTTATTTGAAAGTCAGAGTTACACAGAGAGATAATGAGAGGCAGAGAGAGAGAGAGCCTTCCATCTGCTGGTTCACTCCCCAATTGACCACAACGACCGGAGCTGTGCCAATCCGAAACCAGGAGCCAGGATCTTCTTCTGGGTCTCCCGTGTGGGTGAAGGGGCCCAAGGACTTGTGCCATCTTCTACTGCTTTCTCAGGCCATAGCAGAGAGCTGGATTGGAAGAGGAGCAGCCGGGACTAGAACTGGTGCCCATATGGGATGCCCGCATCAGGCCAGGGTTTTAACCCACTTTGCCACAGCGCCGGCCCCAGTTATTTACTTTCAAAGTACAGAGTTGGTTCAAATGGTGACAAGAAAGGTTTTTCCTGACTTCCTCTTATTATTATAGACTTCTGGATTTGCAGAGATTTTATGTGTTTCAATTAACTACAAGAATTTCTCTTTTTTGATGTTCAAGTTGTTTCATATGCAATTCCTAATGAAATTACTGATTGTAGTAGAACCCTTCACCTGGGAAACAAAATAATAGAAACCCAAGTCACTGGGCTCAGCAAATCAGTGGAAAGATTAAGGGGGGCAAAACCTAGGACCGGTAGCACAACAGCTACAGATCTCTATTATTTTGAGATACAGGTACATGATGCTTTAGAGAAGAAGGATCTGTTTTTGATCCTCCTAAGAAGGGAGAGCCACAGGTAACAATAGCTGTCAGAATAAATCACCTGAGAATCATCCATTTATCAAATGTACCAAAATGGCCAAACAGCTCATGCCCCTGAGAAAGGGCAATGAGTTAATGTCTGGAATATAAAGATCATGCCAGAGGAATGTCAGTTAAACAATCATAAATAGCATCCCTTTTAAACAGATAAGGAATTGAGATGAAGAAGTGGCTACACATGCCAGTGATCCACTTGGGGAGTGGTCATTCAGTTAGCAAATATTTACCATTAAGATCACTGGGCAATGGGGCTGGCGCTGTGGCATAGCAGGTTAAGCCACAGACTGCAGCACTGGCATCCCATTTGGGTGCCAGTTCAAGTCCCAGCTGCTCCACTTCCAATCCAGCTCCCTGCTAACATGCCTGGCAAAGCAGCAGAGGACAGCCCAAGTCCCTGGTCCTCTGTACCCATGTGCGAGACCTGGAGGAAGCGCCTGGCTACTAGCTTCAGACTGGCCCAGCCCTGGTCATTGCAGCCATTTGGGGAGTAAATTAGTGGATGGAAGATATTTCTCTCTCTCTCTCTCTCTCTCTTTTGACAGGAAGAGTGGACAGTGAGAGAGAGAGACAGAGAGAAAGGTCTTCCTTTGCCGTTGGTTCAGCCTCCAATGGCCGGCGTGGCCGGCACACTACGGCCGGCGCACTGCGCTGATCCGAAGCCAGGAGCCAGGTACTTATCCTGGTCTCCCATGCGAGTGCAGGGCCCAGGGACTTGGGCCATCCTCCACTGCACTCCCGGGCCACAGCAGAGAGCTGGCCTGGAAGAGGGGCAACCGGGACAGAATCCGGTGCCGCGACTAGGACTAGAACCCGGTGTGCTGGAGCCGCAGGTGGAGGATTAGCCTAATGAGCCACGGCGCCAGCCTCCCTCTCCTTCTCTTTCTCTGTAACTCTGCCTTTCAAATAAATGCATCTATTTTTTAAAAAGAAGCTGGTAGGCTAACAGGTGTTAACTATAAAGCCATTAGCACTTCTGAGATTCACAAAAGGAAGGAACCCTGTCTAGCTGCAATAAGAGACGGTGCTGGGAGCTGTTTGGCACTGTGGTTAGGACACTGCTTGGGATGTCCACATCTTGTATCAGAGGGTCTGGTTTCAGTTCCAGCTCCTCTTCCTCAGATCCAGCTTCCTGCTAATGTGCACCCTAGGAGGCATAAGGTGACAGCTCAAGTTCTTGGGTCCCTGCCACCCACATGGGAGACTCAGAATGAGTTCCTGGTTCTTGGCCTCAGCCTCGCCCAACCCCATCTATTGTGGACATTTTGGGGGTGAACCAGAGGGCAGAAGATACTCTCTCTCAAATTAATTAATTAATCAATTTTTTCAAAAGAAAGAAATGGTGTTGGGATGAGAATTGGCTGTTACAGATGAAGTTGAGAAGTTGGGACAGTAGACAGTTTTATACAGAATTCCAGGGCTATAAACACAGAATGGTGGTTTAGGGCTAGGTTATGTAGATGCTTGAATTGCTGAATAAACATTTAGATGGAGTTTGTAAATAATAAGGAACTTTAGTGGATTCATAGCAGAAGGAAGAGGAAACGATGGCCAGGTTCTTGAATGTTCCATGACTAGACTCAGAAATGCTCTCCACACTGCCCCACACATTAGAAGCTACTATCTAATATGGAAAAAACATTGAGAAAACATTAGGTGAAAAGCTACACACAGGATGGTTTGCTTCCATCTGCATTAGACACGCACACTTCATATTTTACACATTGAGAATCTCTCTGGGCGAATGCAGGAGCCACCAGGGCTGGGGCTGCCCCCTACTAGAGCTACCGGGTGCAGGTGCTGCAAATCACTGGTCACAGTATTGTGCATTTTTTTTTGTTAATTAATGAATTTCCCTTCGTTTTGGCTTAGTTTTGTTTCTTTTAATTTTTATTTATTTATTTGAGAGAAAGAGAGAGAGAGAGAGAGAGAGAGAGAGAACAGATAGAAGACAGAGAGCTTCCATCTGCTGGCTCATCCACCAAATGCCTGCAACAGCTAGGAGTGGGCCAGGAGAATGCCAGGAGCCAGGAACTCAATCCAGGTATCCCACATGAGTGGCAGAGAACTTAGCACTTGAGCCAACACTGCTGCCTCCCAGGGTCTGTACTGGCAGGAAGCCAGAGGCAGATATCAAGCCCAAGTATCTGACAGGAGACACAAGCATCCTAACTGTAAGACCAAACACCTACCTCGTAGGCTTAGTTTTTAGTCACAAGAGAAGATGGCTGTTGTGCCAGAGCATAGAACCGGACATTAGAGGGTCAGGGTGGCCTATGTCTTTCTCTTGGAACCTCAAACTATCACCTAAAATTGAATCGGTTTCACATCCTGTTGAAGCTGACCTTAGGAAAGACAGACAACTCCAAGACAACACTCCCTCCTGCGTAAGATAAGGACAAGAACATCTTCCTTACAGGGTTTTGACAAGAATGAAGGTGCTGTGAAGCACCGTGTAAATGAAACTTTTAAAAAATTAATACATTCAGGGGCAAGTGCTGTGGTGTAGCGGGTAAAGCCACTGCCTACTGTGCCGGCATCCCATATGGGCGACGGTTCAAGTCCCAGCTGCTCCACTTCCTAACCAGCTCTCTGCTATGGCCTAGGAAAGCAGTAGAGGATGGCCCAAGCCCTTGTGCCTCTGCACCCATGTGGGAGATCTGGAAGAAGCTCCTGGATCCTGGCTTCAGATTGGTGTAGCTCTGGCCATTGTGGCCATCTGGGGAGTGAACTAGCAAATGGAAGGCCTCTCTCTCTTTCTTCTTCACTCTCTGTCTCTGCCTCTCTGTAACTCTGCCTTTCAAATAAATAAATAAATCTTAAAAAATTAATATGTTAAAAATGTGTTATGTTCCAGAGATACCTTGAACTCCTTAGATTTAGTTCTTTTTTTTTTTTTTTTTTTTTTTTTTGACAGGCAGAGTGGACAGTGAGAGAGAGAGAGAGAGAGAAAGGTCTTCCTTTTGCCGTTGGTTCACCCTCCAATGGCCGCCGCGGCCGGTGCGCTGTGGCAAGCGCATTGCGCTGATCCGAAGCCAGAAGCCTGGTGCTTCTCCTGGTCTCCCATGCGGGTGCAGGGCCCAGGGACTTGGGCCATCCTTCACTGCACTCCTAGGCCATAGCAGAGAGCTGGTCTGGAAGAGGGGCAACCAGAACAGAATCCGGCGCCCCGACCGAAACTAGAACCCGGTGTGCCGGTGCCGCAAGGTGGAGGATTAGCCTATTGAGCCATGGCGCCGGCCTAGATTTAGTTCTGCGTTTTAATTTGGGACATGCAGAGCCATTGAGGGCGAACGTTGCAGACCAAGCAGACCTCCTACCTCTCAGCAGAGTTCCTGGGCTTGCCAGATTTGTGGATGGAAAACCACAAAATATTCTTAGAGATCCAAATCTCTTCTTGAGAGATTTTTACAAAAATCTGGGTGAATGCAGGGTGATGTTTCCTAATGCTAGGCTGGGCTTTGCTGTTCTTACCCGGCCATGGGGGAAAGAAGAATCACCTGTAGTCTCCCCTTTTCCTAGTCTGCACTTGGACCAGCAGCCATCTGTCCAGCATGGTCACCTTGCAGAGGAAGGGCTGATGAGCTTGTGAATTTCTGGTGTGAGATGTGAAGAGTGGCTTGTGGAAAAGCTCCTTTGGAAAGTATTAATTTACTTGTTCTGTGTAGATGTCTCCCTACAGACATCATTAGTGGCTGTTGATTCTCTGGGCACTGCTCTGGAAATAGATTTAAAGAATAGAATCCTGGGGCTGGCATTGTGGCATAGCTTCTGCTAAGGCACCTGGGAAAGCAGCAGAGGATGGCCCAAGTGCTTGGGCTCCTGCACCCATGAGGGAGACCTGGAGGAAGCTCCTGCTCCCTGGCATCTGCTGGCCCAGCCTGGGTTGTTGTGGCCTTTTGGGGAGTGAACCAATGGATGGAAGATTCTCTCTCTCTCTCTCTCTCTAATTCTGCCTTTTAAATAAATAAATAAATCAATCTTAAAAAAAAAAAAAAAAAGAACGGAACCCTGGAAGGCCTGCCCAACATCACTGCTTTTGCCATTCACAGACAAGCCCTTATTAGGCAATAGGAAAAACGTCTACGCAATTTCATGGGCTGTAATCTGGCAAGTAGCCTCACCCTCCTCCCAGGACTTCCCACTTCACATACAAAGCATTTTCCTTTTGAAAATGAGGTCTTTATTCTACTAATAGAAGAAATGGCTGCTTTTCTTTCCCCTCAAACTATAGCCTAAAATTGAATCATCACATGTGCAAGGGGTTGGTGCATTTTGCTGGTGGATCGGGTCTGAGAAGAAGGGTGGAGCTAACAGGTGGCTTTCATTTCTCTGGGGCTGAGTGCAGGTGAAGACACACACAGAGGACAGCAGGTATCTGGAGGAGGAAGCTACAAGACACGGAAGCCATTGGACTTTGAGTCCAATGCTAGGAATTGTTTCATGTAGCCACTTCTACCTACAAAGTACTTACCAGTTATTTCAACATTTACTGTAACAAGGTTATAAGATAAGAATGATTGTCGCCTCTATTTTAAGGCTTGGAAACTGGAACCGAATGATTACATCACTTTCTTGAGTCACACTTGGAATCCACTCTCTGGGGAGGCCTTTACTCCCTCTACTGCCCCGGAACCCTTTCAGGTGAGGCTTGTTTCCCCCCTACTTCCCATAGCTCTGACCACCGGGCATGGAGGTGAGCAAGGTGTCTCCATTTCTCCTGCTCCACAGTCATCATCCCCTTCGTCAGCCAGGAAGCACATCTCGTCTGATTCTGTTTGCTAAATATTCCTCTTTTTGGAATTAATTATAGACTCTGGGGTCCCTTCTCTGAATTCACAGAGAGTTTCATTCTTTGTCACTCTTAGCAAATTCATGATAATTTTCCAACCCACATGGATAGTCTGACCAATCCCCGGCCTGCCACAGTCCACCTCCCCTCCTCCAGTGATCCTCCCGCCCTGCTTGTGCCCGAGGCCAGCTTGTTGCTCACCAAATCTGTTTCCTCTGCTTCCTGGGCAGATACATTCTCCCTCCTCATTTGTAGTTAGACGTGGCGTTATTGTGGAGTCCTGGACAAAGGAATATGGAAGCCACCCATGCAGTCCTCTGCTTGAGCTCTCATTGTCTGCCGGACAGAGAGACAGGATCCAAGGTTCCAAACAGCGGTGTCCAATAGAAGTGGCAGGCAAGACACCTTAGAAGGTACTTCGGAAATTTGTGGGAAATGGGTTAAAAGGTAGGTTTATTTTTGGGGAAAAAAGTTTTGAAATGCATGCATACAAGAGGTCTCCAAAAAGTTCATGAAAAATACATTTTATGGAAAAACTATGCATGGATTTCAAAAAAAATTTTGTTACCAAAATAAACTTACCTCTTAATTCCATTTTTTTCATGAATTTTTTCAAGTACTGTTGTAGTTGATTTTAAAATTTCTATTAACCACATTTATAACACACACACACACACACACGAAGCAGGTGAAATTAATTACTTTTTAAAAATTTAAGTGGCAGGGGCCGGCGCCAGGCCTGGTTAATCCTCCACCTGTGTTGCCGGCATCCTATATAGGCTCCGGGTTCTAGTCCCAGTTGCTCCTCTTCCACTCCAGCTCTCTGCTGTGGTCTGGGAGGGCAGTGGAGGATGGCCCAAGTGCCATAGGGAGACCAGGAGGAAGCACCTGGTTCCTGGCTTCAGATCGGTGTAGCTCTGGCCATAGCGGCCATTTGGGGGGTGAACCAACGGAAGGAAGACCTTTCTCTCTGTCTCTCTCTCACTGTCTAACTCTACCTGTCAAATAAATCTTTAAAAATAAAAATTTAAGTGGCGGAGAGATGGGGTAGGAGAGATAAACAAAGAGCAAGCAGCATCCTGGCTTACAACCCAAATGCCTACAATGGCCTGGGGGCAAATGCCAGGAACTAAGAATTCAATCCAGTCTCCATGTGAGTGACAGGAACCCAGTTATTTGAGCCATAATCTGCTGCAACCCAGGATCTGCATTGGTAGGAAGTTAGAATCAGGAGCCAGAACTGGGAATCGAACGTAGATACTCTAAGATGAAATGTGGGTATCCCAATAATTGTCTTAATTGCTAGACCAAATGTTTGTCCCCAAATTAATTTTAATAGAGCATTTTATTCAACCCAGTATATCAAAATGTCACTTTAATGTGTCATGTAAAAATTACTTTTTTAAAAAAATATTTTTATTTGAAAGAGAGATAAGGAGAGACCCTCCATGTATTGGTTCACTTTCCAAATGCTTGCAGTAGCAGGACCTGGGTAGGCCAGAGCCAGGAGCCCAGAACCCAATCTGGGTTTCCCGTGTGTGTGTGGTAGGGACCAAGTTACTTGAGCTATCACCTGCTGCCTCCCAAGATGTGCACTGGCAGGAAGCTGGAATCAGAAATAGAGCCAGGATTTGAATATAGATATTCTGATTTGGGATGTAAGTATCCCAAATAGCCTCTTGATTGCTGTGCCGTATTAATGAAGTGTCTTCAATTCTCTTTCATACCAAGCATCTATTAACTTAGATGCTGCATTTTCATAAAAAATAGCTTATCTGTATTTAATTTTGTAAAGTAATTGCACATATTCAAATTGTTCCAAACACACTTAGATTTTAAATTAATTAGATGTAAATAAGATCGAAAGTTCAGTTTCTTAGTTGCACACGTTGCATTTCAAGTGCTCACTTACCACATGTGGAAGTGGCTGCTGTCTTACAGGGCACAGCACTACAGCCCAAGATGCCAGAAAAAGCCCAGGCCCTGAACGACTGCAGAGAGCAAGCCTCACCCTCGCCCTCCATCAGCAAGCATTGGATTGTGACGTGAACAAGAAATAATCTTTATGTCATCCTGATCCCCTTTATCACCCCAGCCCTATGGTCAGATGTTACTAGGTGATCTCTCAAGTTCATGGAAAAATGCAATTAAAGGATAAGTTTATTTTGATGGAAAAAATGTCTTTGAAATCCAAACATGGCATAGTTTTTGTCATCATGCATATTTTTCATGAACTTTTTGAAGATCCCTCATTACCAGTAGCTCTGCCTTCTCTATCATCCTCACTTTAATCTTCCTTCTCTCCTTACCTGCTATATTTTCGGCTCTCTTCCTCTAATACTGCTGCTCTAGTATTTTTTTGGCCCTACCTTCCTCTTAGCCCATGGGCCTGCATCATCTGATTTTTACTCCCTTGCACACACCCTCAACTCTTTGTCCTTGTCTCCTCCTTCTCCTGTCCTCTTGGGAAACCCACAGCTTGAGTGAAGTCTACTTTTCCACCTGCGTTCAGTTGAATGTGGATGCACAGAACCAGCGGAGCCACACTGACTTGCCTTATTTTAAATTAGTAGCCAGCATTTGGCCTACTGGTTAAGATGCCCGTTGGCATGCATGAATCCCATATCAGAGTGTCTGCTTTCCATTCCTAGATCCAGCTTTCTACTAATTCAGAACCTTAGAGGCACTGGTGATAGATTGGGTAGTTCGGTCCCTGCCATTCATGTGGGATACCTAGATTAAGTTTCAAGATCCCGGCTTCTATATATTTAAAGACATTTATTTGAAAGGCAGAATGAGAGCAAGGGAGAAACAGAGAGATAGAGGTCTTTTTTTTTAATTATTTATTTGAAAGTCAGTCACATAGAGAGAGAAGAAGAAGCAACGAGAGATAGAGAGAGAGAGAGAGAGAGAGAGAGAGAGAGAGAGGTCTTCCATCCTCTGGTTCACTTCCCAGTTGGCTACAACGGCCTGAGCTGTGTGGATTCGAAGCCAGGAGCCAGGAGCTCTTCTGGGTGTCCCACACAGGTGCAGGGGACCAAGGACTTGGGCCATCTTCTATTGCTTTCCCAGGCCATAGCAGAGAGCTGGATCAGAAGTGGAACAGCTGGGACTTGAACCAGTGTCCAAATGGGATGCCGGCACTTTAGGCATTATTTACCTGCTACGCTGAAGCATTGGCCCCAAGAGAGGGAGAGAGAGAGAGACGGAGAGGGAGAGGTGGAGAGAGAGAGAGAGAGAGAGAGAGAGAGAGAGAGAGAACATCTACTGATTAATTTTCCAAATTCCCACAACAACCAGGGCTGGGCCAGGCCAAAGCAAGGAGCCAGGAACTCTGTCCTTGTCGCTCTTATGCTGGCCCCATATAAATATAATTTCTATGAAGATATTTGAGTGTACTTCAAAAGGTTAATGGAAATGGAATTAAAAGATAAGTATTTTTTTGGTGCCCAAAATTTTGTAGTCCATGCATAATGAGGGAGTCTTCAAAAGGTTAATGGAAAATGTGTTATTATTAAAAAAAGTATATGGATTTCAAAAATTTTCTTGGATAAAAAGAAACATTAAAAAAATTATTTGAAAGGCAGAGTTACAAAGAGAGGAAGAGAGACAGTGAGACAGAGAGAGAGAGCTTCCATCTCCTGGTTCACTTCCCAAATGGCTGCAAAAGGCTGAGGCTGAGCCAGGCCAAAGCCAAGAGCCAGGTGCTTCTTCCAGTTCTCTCACATGGGTGCAGGGGCCCAAGCATTTGGGCCATCTTCTGCTGTTTTCCCAGGCCATTAGCAGGGAGCTGGATTGGAACTGGTGCAGCCAGCACTCGAACCAGCACCCATAAGGGATGCTGGCGTCACAGGTGGGGGCTTAACCTGTTACGCCACAATGCTGGGCCCCCCAAATAAACGTATTTTAATTCCATTTTCCACAATTAAAACTTTTTATTTATCTGTCTGAGAGGCAGAGCAATGCTGGCGGTGGGTATAGAATCCGGGCATTCCAATTTGGGCACTTCCCAGATGCCTCAACCATTAGGCCCAGTTCCCTCCCTCCCACACATTTTTTGAAGTCCCCTTGTATAGTCTTTCAGTCATTTTTCCCCTTTGGGGAAAATCATTTTTGTAGTATGTTTTTTCCTTCCTCATTGTAGAGCGAACATCATTCCATGCTATTCAATTTTCTTTGATAGCATTCCTATACAGATGTAGGAGAATTTATTTCACCAGTTCCTTATTGTGGCTGTCTGGGCCGTCTCCAGCATTTCCACACTATAAACAACACCGCAGCGAGCATTCTGTGCCTATTGTCTGCTTATTTCCTTAGGATGGCTTTCTCTAAGTGGAATTGCTGGGTCAAAGGCGAAGGGCATTTTCCAGGCTTTGAATTCGCATTACGGAATTACCCTCCAGAAAGATGGTACCAATTAGGTTCCTGCCAATAGCGCATTGTTGAAAAAGACTTAAGTCCAACACACCGAAAGGATAAAAGCTCCCCGTAAACCATAGCAGCTGGATGGGTTTTCTGTGGGGTGACCCGAGACGCCTTGAGTTGAGGAGACTTAGGGGTCGGATCAGGCCCTGTAAGGAAGTCCTGTTCTCTACCTAGCACCTCCATTTGTAGCTCCCCAGCGAGCAGTCCACTAGGTCCAACACACCCTTTCCACTGTGGCAGAATTCACGAAGGCACCTTTTGGCATAAGCCGGAGACGAAGCCCTTCCTCCAGCTCACCAGGCCCCTTTCTTCTGAGCCAGGTCGGTGGAGCAAGCTGATGGCCCGGTCACCCTGGCGAGCTTCTTCATAGTCTGAAGGTGGAAGCGAGTCCCTTTGCTGCTGGCCACATCTTTCTTCTTCCAAAGGATGTGAAACCTGGCTGTGGACCAAGCCCTGCATGGGAGCCCAGGCCCAGACAGCAGGGGGTGCTGCCAGCCGCCTCTCCCTTCCCCGCCCCTGTGTGGAAGTGGAACCCTCTTGAGGTTTTTAAGAGCCCGGGCCCAGCTCTAGCAGCAGCACCAAGAGGCTTCACACTTTCTCCCCCACGTCCCACCCAGACATGGAGGAAATTAATAAGAATTCTTCTCATGCTTTTAAGTATTTTCTGTTGTTGTTCCTATTGTTATCAGAAGTCAAATCTGAAGCAGAAAGGAAGGGAGGCCTCCGGAAAGTCTTGGACCTCCTATTTCTTCAATAGCTTATGGTTCCCAGCCTGTACTGTAGTGTCTTTTTTTTTTTAATGAGGATTTTTATATTTATTTGAAAGGCAAAGTTAGAGAGAGAGAAAGGGAGAGAGAGTGAGAGAGACAGAGATCTTCCATCAGCTGGTTCACTCCTCAAATGGCTACAATAGCCAGGGTTGGACCAGGCCAAAGCCAGAAGCCAGGAGCTTCTTCCAAGTCTCCCACGTAGGTAGCAGGGACTCAAGCACTTGGGCCATCCTCCACTGCTTTCCCAGGCACATTAGTAAGGAGTTGGATCTAAAGTGGAGCAGCCACGACTTGAACCAGTGCCCATACGGGATGCCATAGCTTCACCTGCTATGCCACATATTGTACTATAGTGTCTTAATGTTTCCAAGCTGAAGAGCAGTAAAGGGTAGGAATAGGGTAGTTTATGTGTATATGTGGGGGAGGCATTGTTGGACAATAGAGATAGAGAAAGACCACTGAACTCTGTATATAAAACTAGGGATCTTCAAAGCCCTGTTGTTCATCACAGCCCCATGTTAGGACAGTCCTCATATCTATAGAGTAGAGCAAATAAATGAATGCTAGGATATCAGTGCAAAAATATTACATTCCAACGAATAAAACAACTTGTGTCCATATGGAACACTGGTGGCTCTCACAGACACACTGTTGGGTGAAAGCAGCCTGACCCAGAAGAGAAAGTAAAAACTATAAAACACCATGTCTGTGAATTTCAACGTGTGAAATGCCTATTAGGTGGTAAGCTAAAGAAAAGAAGTGATTTCCATAAAAGTCGAGGCAGTGGCTCCCTTTGGTAAAAGAGTGGGTCAAGGTCATTGGGAAGGGACCAGAGAGGGCTTCTGGGTGCTGATGATGAATTATTGCTTGACTGGCAGGTAGTTACATAGGCTTTTACTTTATCATAATTCTTTAAGACGCATTCTCACGCTTCATGCATTTTTTCAGCATGTATGTATTTCTTCACAATTTGAAATTTGTCTATTCTTGTGTCTCTCTGTATTTGGAAATATAAAGGGTTGGTGTCTCCTGGCGTAAGTCCCAAGTTGACCCCGACATTCTCGATCTGTGATTATATCTGTGATGTGATCAAGGACCCCCATAAGGCTGCCTTTGTGTTAGGCCACCCTAGTGGGTGACAGTTTGTGCAAAGGGCAGAGAAACAAGATCAACTCAACTACTGCGTCACAGAGTTGTCCAACTACTCTTCTCCTGTAGCTCTCTGAAGGCCACTTACACTCAGGCAGCTGCGATCACAAAAGAGCCATTGCAGTTTTAAAGGCAGAGGATAGTCTATGAGAAGGAAATTCCCACCCGTTAGAGTCAGACAGCCTGAGGCTGAAACTTGTCCAAGCCTGAGAGCTCTGTGAAACCAAGCCTAGCAATAGGTGTTCTTGGGCTCTGAGAGGGAACGATGAACTGACTTGTAAAGTGCCTGACGCATGGAGGTAATAAATGGTGGAGATATTATCCTCATTTTACTCAGGAAGACAGAGCCCCTGTGGGTTTGGGACTTATCTAAATCACCTGTTAGCAAAGAGAGGACTAGAGATTTAACCCTGGGTGCGTGTCTATCACAGTCCAGGGCACATGGCTTTTACCCTCCACCCCAACCATGCCATCATAGGAGATTATGGTGGGGGTCAGTTACAAGGGGTGAGTGGAGAGGCATTTCATAGAAAATGTGACACCTGAATTGGTCCTTGAAGAAGAGGAGAGGCCTGCCAGGCAGAAGAGTAGCACTGGCCCAGCCTCTGAGGGGTGAAAATTTGTAGCATCACTGGGTAAGGGTAGAAGAAAGAGGAGGTCACTGACCTTCTCCAAGTGTCAGCTTTCATATCTATACAGTGAAGGTAGGAAGGGCTGCTCTACTTGCTTAATTTTTATTCATTTACTTATTTTTAATGATTTGCTTTTATTTGAAAACCAGAGTGACAGAGAGAGAGAGAGAGAGAGAGAGAGAGAGAGAGAGAGATCCTCCAACCTCTGGTTCACTTCCTAAATGCCCACACCGGCCAGTACTGGGCATGGCCAAAGCCAAGAGTCTGGAACTCCAACACATGGATGGCAGGGACCTACGTGCTTGAGCCATCACCTTCTGCCTCCTGGATGCACATTAGTAGGAAGCTAGAGTTGGAAGAGAAACCAAGACTCTAACCCAGATACTATGATATGGGATGCAGACATTCCAAGTGATGCTTAGTCACTGAGCCACATGCCTGTCCTACCCAGAGAAAATCTTAAACTTGGTTGACATCTGTGAGTAACAGAGGAAATTGTGAGCTTACCTTTTGACCTACGGATACCGCTCCCAAACTGGGATCACAGGAGAAGAAAGGAAAATGCCTGGAAATACTGACCGGGAGATACTTAGCACAGGAGTTAAACCCAGAGTAGATCCTGCTAGTCCACACTTTGAAAACAAAGGTTTGTTGGTAATGAGTGTGGAATTGTTAACACACACCCTAGAGTGTCCAGGATTTGTTGGCTCCAAATATAAATTTAGGGAGGCAAGGATAAGCCCATCTTCTGGGAAAACCTTGTGAACAAGAACTTTCTTTGTTTTGTTTTTGATTTTAATATTTATTTACTTATCTGAAAGGCAGAGGAACAGAGAGAGAAGGAGAGCTAGAGAGACATATATCTTCTTTATACACATTGATTCATTCCCCAAAGGGCTGCAACAGTAGGTCCAGGCCAGGTTGAAGCCAGCTGCCAGGAATTCCACCTGGTCTCCCACACAGGTGGCAGGGGCCCAAGCACCTGGGCCATCCTCCACTGCCTTCCCAGGCACATTAGCAGGAAGCTATTTTGGAAATGGAACAGCTGGGACTCGAACCCACACTTTGATATAGGATATTGGAGTTGCAAGCAGCAGCTTAACATGCTGCACCACAATGCAGGCCCCAAAGGGCAGGCTTCCACCAGCCAAGTAATTCACAACTCCTGGCATCCTGTGATCCTCTGAAAGGACTAACAGCTAACAATTCCCATGTGCCAGTCACTTTTATATGGCACTTGTATGATTTCCTACTATTAAATGAATAGTTAATTAATCGTTATAACAATGCTGTGAGAGGAGCTAGTTTGCTTACCTCCATTTTACAGATATAGTAACTTGGCCAAAGTCCCATAGCTAGTGTTGAATGAAGTTGGATTACACTCCTGCATGGACCAGACTAAAAATCAAAATGGAGTTATTGAGCTGAAAGTCAAGCTGAAACTCAATTGTTCACTGACCTTCTGAAAAATCAGGAGAGAAAAAGATAACAGCTCCAATTCCCAAACAGCTCAGCTTTAATCATCATAACAATAATGTTTACACCTGGCCTTAATCTTCAATCCTTAAAAAAATAAAAATTATAATAACCTGAAGTAACCTGATTTAACCAATAAGTTGTCTTTCTATAGTTCTGTCTCCTTGTCACTACCTTAAGAAGAAAGTAATTTTGAAATGGCCAAACTAATTTTATTTTATTTTTTTAATTTGTTTTCTTTGGTCCTTCTCTGCTTATAAAACCTACCTCATCTACTCAGCTCATTGGAACACTCATTCCATTTTATGCAATGAAGTGTCACCCTATTCTAGATGTACAACAAACCCAACTAAGCTCTTCAGGCCAAGTTGTTGTCATTTTGCCATTCGACACTAGGAAGCTGTAGGATGTGCACACAGGCAGAGCTGAATGGGGAGACCATCTGCTCTCCATTTTCCTCTTCCGCCTTTTAGCCTGGTTAATTTATGAAGGACAGCAAGCTTTTATAAGAAAATTGTTTATTATCTTTTTGAAACTTAGCCTGAATTTTCCACATATTTTAGAGTCAAACTTTAATTATCTACTTGTAATTCAATGCAGTGGATAGAATGTTTGTGAGGGTCACCTGAATCTCAGAGATGTTTTCAAATGTTTATTTACTGGCTCAATTTAAAGACTGTAGAAAACAAAAACAAAAAAATTGGGACAGGCATTTGGCTCTGTCTCCCAATTCCAGCTTCCAACTAATGGGGATCCTGGGAGGCAGTGGTGATGGCTCAAGTAATTGGTTCCCTGCCACCCACACGGGCATCCAGGATTGCGTTCCCAGCTCTCGCCAGGCCCAGTCCCGCCCATTGCGAGCATTTGAGAAGTGAACAAGTGGGTGGAGACTCTTTCTATGTCTCTCTGCCTCTCAAATAATACATATAAAAACGGCTGACCCACATTCAAGAACCGTGAGAAATTATTTAAAATTACTCATTTGAAAGGGAGAGAAACAGAGAGGAGAAACCCCAGTAAAAATAGGACTGAGAGGGAGCTCTGTGACGATGGTGGAGACTGAGAGAAGAGTGAAGAGCGAGCCTGGGAATGCAGTGGCCTCACCTAACAAAAGAATTAACAAGCTGTAGTTGACAAGCATAATCCCCCTTACTGTGGATGCTGGAGACAGACCAGCACTGCACACAGCGACAGAAATTACAATGCTTAATGAATAGTTTTTAAGAACCACTGGAGCAGCCCACGAGGACACAGCGATGGGAACAGAAACTTGGTTGGTTTGTCCGGGGTGGTCTCTATTCCGCCTCCTTCACATCCTTCCTAAAATCATCTCCCCGGTTTCCACCAGGAGTGGGTGGCTTGGCTGACTACCCCGTGGTACCTGAGCCATGTGACTGGCTCTGCTGATGTGGGGGAGAAGGTCAAGGGCATCAGGCTGTGTGTCCCGGGCTCTCAGCCCCGACATGACTGGGGACCAGGCGCCTCTCTGTCGCTGACGGTTCAGGTGCACCCCACCAGACACGAGCTGTGCTGCTGGAGGCCTTTGACATTGGAGACAGGGGATTCACTTGAAGTGAGGTTTTCCCCAAGCAGGGAAAAAAAAAAAAAAATTGGCCATTGACAGAACTAAGGAAATGAGCTGAGAAAGCCAAACAAAGAATAGTGGTTGGATGATTCATAAGGTGGGGTGCTCCTTACTGGCACAAAAATAATATTATTGTAAGATTGAAATCTGCCCGTGGCTGTCTTCTCCTTTAATGACCATTTTCTTTCAGAATTCTAAGTGCAGGTTAGGCCCAGGAAGGGGGAGAAGAGTTGAAAGGAAGAACTTTTATTATAAGCAGGACCATGGCCTCCACTGCCCCTTCCCTCAACAACAGAGGCCATGACCCTGCTAGCAGCCCCGAGGGCAGTGCCGTGCTTGCCCTTGTCTGGGCAATGTAATCCATTCTGTTTTGCTACCTTTGTGAACCTAAGGAAGCAGGAGCTCTTAAAAAAATCTGCCTAGGCTTGCTCCAAAGAGACCTGGGGGTTAGTTGCAAGTTAGATGGCTTCCCAGTAACTTTCCCCTTATTGCTATTGTGAGCACTTGCATTGTTTTAACCAATAATAGCCCAGGTGCAGTCAGGACTCTTTTCTTCAGACAGGAAGACCCCAGGAAGAGCTGCCAATTAGCAACCATTCACAGTGCACAATGGGTGGGTGCCTGTCATTTCCAGCTCTGCCCAAGCTAAAAGTCTGGAAATGCAGCTCAGACCAGGGTGAGCCGTGGGAAGCTGCAGTGTCCTGGGGCTCGCCTGGGAAAGGGTTTGCTTCAAGAAGAGTACTTCTGGTCCTCAAGCCGAAAAGCAGTTAAAAGAACATTTAGTTTGATAAAAGGCCTTCCATTAGGGAGAGGTGAGCAGTGATGGGCTGGGTGGTGGCAGGAAGCAGGGATAAGATTCCAGTTACAAATGTGTTACTGGGAGCTGGGTGGGGACAAGCCTGGCTGAAAGGAGCTTACAGATAAAATTCTCCCGCACAGCTAAAAATAAGAGACGTGTTAGGTTCGGCGTTGTGGCATACTGTGTTAAATAGCCGACTGTGGCCCCGGCATCTCCCATGGGTGCCAGTTTGGGTCCTGGCTTGCTCCACTTCTTATCCAGCTCTCTGGTAATGTGCCTGGGAAAGCAGCAGAGGATGGTCCAAGTCCTCGGGCCTCTGCATGCACTTGGGAGACCCAGATGAAGCTCATGGCTCTTGACTTTGCCAGTGAACCAGTGGATGAAAGATTTTCTTCCTCTCTCTCTGTCTCTCCTTCTCTCTCTATGATTCTGCCTTTCAGATAAATAAATAAATCTTTAAAAAATTTTTTGCCTTTTTTTAAAAAAAGATTTATTTATTTGAAAGATGGAGTTACAGAGAGGCAGAAGCAGAGAGAGAGAATCTTCCATCACTGGTTCACCCCCCAAATGGCTGCAATGGCCAGAGCTGGGGCCATGCAAAGCCAGGAGCCAGGAGCTTCCTCTGGGTCACCCACGTGGGTGCAAGGGCCTAAGGACTTGGGCCAGCTTCTATTGCTTTCCCAGGACATAGCAGAGAGCTGAATTGGAAGTGGAGCAGCCAGGTCCTGAACCGGCGCCCATATGGAATGCTGGCACTGGAGGTGGCAGCTTTACCCGCTATGCCACAGCGCTAGCCCCAATCTATAGTTAAATCTGCATTTTAGCAACTGTGGGGCTATAATTGAACCCAGGATACTCAAAGGATGTGTTTGTGCCCTTGGGCCAGTTACTTCACCTTGTGGTGCCCCTTAACTTAAATGTAAAATAGGGGTGTAAGGGTACCAACACCATGGAGTTGGGGAGAGATCCAGTGACGAATTCATGGAAAATATGCAACATGCATGCGACAGATGTTAGCTTCTAACTGTTGTCAAAGCTCTGAGTTCGCAGTAGCTCTTCCATGGTACAATTTAGCCAGAAGTTTCAGTTGCTAATTAGCCTTGTAATCTTGGAACTGAACATTTTCATCTGTAAAATGAGGGAAATAAAGTCTAAGCTAATCTAGAATTACACTCTGCATTTCCCTAAAGGAAAGACTGAAGCCAGCAAGTGGTCCCTATCTTTGACACATGGCAACCTGTGCCTGTCAGGCCAAGGATACTCAGTGCTGCTGATCATCTATTATCTTATCAGGAGGTCACAGCCAAGGTTGCACAGGAGTGCACCTGATGCTCCCTTTCTGGAAGCCAATCTGCACTATTTATCAAAAACCTTAAGAGTATGTGTACCCCCAAATTCCACTTGTAGGAATTTACCCCAGGGCAGTGATACATAATAATTAAGGATGTTGCAAGAGAGCTAAAAGGATGTTCACTATAGGGTTATTTGTAATAAGGATAAACTGGCAAAAGATAAGACAGAGGGTTGGTTAAATAAATTATGGTGCATCAATAGAACGGAGTGTAAAAAGTAATTAGAGTTTTAAAAAAAGATTTATAGTGTTTTTATTGTTAAATAAGAGCAGATTCTCAATATATAATATGACTTCAGAGTGACCAGAATGGAGGTAATTTGGTAGATATATGAGTATGTATATACTCACCTACAGTAAGAATGCAAGTGGTTCCATGGTACCATGCTGCCTCCTTCTGTGTCCACTCTTCTATTTTTTTTAAGTTAAACACTTTTTTTTTGTCCACTCTTATTTTCAAGTTCCTATGCTATGATTTCAAGATGCCACACCAAGGCCAGGCATCACTGCCCTCTTATAACACGAAGTAAATGTTTTAAAAGGGGGCAGGGGCAGGGAGGAACGTTGTGGTGTATCAGCCACCTGTAACACCAGCGTCCCATATGGGCACTTCCATCCATGTGCTAGACCCGGATGAAGCTCTTGGTTCCTCACTTGGGCCTGCCCAGCCCTGTGGCCATTTAGGATTCAATCAGAGGATGGAAGATTCTCTTTTTCCCTCTCTCTCTGTAACTCTGACTTTCAAATAAACCAATAAATCCTTTAAAAAGATGTATTTAAAAAAGTGAGAAGAGGGGGAAAGAGAGTTCTTTGGTTGTAGTTGCCTCTTAGGCCACAAAATCTACCCAAAAGGCCTAAAAAGTAGAAATCTTTGGGTCCAGCACATATTGTCATATCTGTGGCATATTGGGCTAAGTCTCTGCCTGCGGCGCTGGCATCCTATCTGGACACGAGTTCATGTCCCAGCTGCTCCTCTTCCAACCCAGCACTCTGCCATGGCCTGAGAAAGATGACCCTAATCATACTGGGCCCGCCAACTTCAAATACTTTAAAAGGGGAAGCCTACAGGGCAGGCGGGAGGACAGACTGCAGGGTGCATGTGAGTCCTGGTGTTTTCTCAGTGGCTTTGTGTTTGTGGTGGCAGGAGCTTAGGCTAGTGCTTGTGCCTGAAGGGCAGAACTCCCAACGGAAGGCCGTCATTCTGAGGGTGGGAGGTGGGTGGAGCACTTCAGCTCTGTGAATTAGTCACATTTGCTGCTCAGCTGGAGTGGCTATGGAGGAAGGCAGCTGAAACTACTAACGTTAAGTGCCTGCCATCACGACACGTGCTGACGTTAGCGTCATGACATTCTACTGACCCCTCTCTGCTGGGCAGTGATTTAAGTGTGATGGGAAGGTTACAGACCACTGGGCCTTCCCCTTTGTTCTGGTTCCCATGCCTGCCCCAGGCTTCCCTGTCCTTTTGTCATCTCTGATATTGGTACCCTAGCATCCAGTTTCTCTGGGGGCATTTCTCCACCTTTCTACTTGGTGTCTAATGGCCTGGGAACAGTGGCTCGCCACTCCTCCGGTGCTTTCTCCCCTCTGGCCTTGCCCACACCCTGCAAAAGGAACCAAAGCAGGGGGGCAGACCGTGCCAGGTCCCAGGCCGAGGCACAACTGACCGATCAGTTGGGTTTCAGGGCCAAGTCAGTGATTTGCGAGTCAATGCTTACCAACCAGCTCTCCAGAAAAATCCCTGATTTGTAGGACTGGCCTATTGTTGTGATGCCCATGCACCCCTCAGGTTTGTTTCAAGCTGCACTGTGATGGGTCTGTGAACACAGGGTCAGGAGGAGGTGGACATAACCACTCCTGCACACCCACCAGGAGCCCAGCGAAGGACAGCCACCGCTTCCGAGACAGAGGGGAGCCAGTGTCAAAGGCGTGCTCTTGAATCTCTCCCAACACACCCTACCACGTGCCCACGTGCGCCCCTCAGGTTTGGGGCCACCTTTTGCTCTCCAGTGAGAGGTGATGCCAGCCTCACCACGAGGGGGATGTGAAAGGGCTAAAGGAAGTGACCTGCTCCTTTTGGTGTCTCCAGTGTGACACGGGGAAAGCATCCACTTAGAGTGGCATATGCAGCTGCTAGGTGAGCCGTGACTGAGACAGGGTGGACAGTGAGCAGACAGCGGATGTGATCACAGTTCTCAAAGAATCCTGATGTCAGTCAATGGCCTTGACCTTCTCAAGTTCCTCTTCCAAAATCAAATGGAGATGCATTCATTTCTCTTCCTTTCTCCATCCTTATACCCAGAGCATTGGGTCATAAGCATGACCAAATGACCCAAACTGGACTGCTAAGGGGACAGACGGAGTGGCCAAGGTGGTCCACAGCCCATCAGACTTAAGTGGCTGAGAACTGATCGGACATGGAACTGTCTCAGCAAATGTTGCTGACGAAGGCATACAAGCTACAACCATGCTGAAAAATCCACATGTCTGGACAAGGCGCCGCACCTCAGCATCTGCTGGGCTGTTTTACGGGCCTAACTCCTAAACACAGCCAGGCAGAGGCCAGGCCTGGAGGGCACACCGCTCCCCGGAAGCACAGTGCAGACGAGGGCATGCGAATGTTTGTTCTGTTGAGCTGCTCTCTCACCATTGTCTGCCATGCTACTGTTATGACATGTGCCCGATCAGCCTTCGCTCCCTCATTCCACTGGCATTTGTTAAAACAACATTCACGGGGATCCAGTCTGGATGTGTCTCAGCCTGGCTGTAACTTTCCACTTTCAGGGAGATGCTAACAAGTCCTGATTTCACAGCTTTTTGAAAACAAGAATTCTAAAGCATACACACGGGAGAAAAATTCTCTTAAGGAGGAAAGGAAAAGGGAAAATTGGGATTTTAGCATCAACAAAAAGGTAAACCAACTCAACAACAATCGCAGGAGGCCATTGTTACCAACTAAGCTCCTGCACTGGGCTCCAAGTGAGCAGGCCAAAAATCAAGATGGAGATACTCATGCTAAAGTTCCACATCACCTTGCCAACATCAAGCTGTTTGTCTGAGCTTCTGAGAAGTCAGGATTAGAGAGACAGACAGCCAAATTTCCCTTACAGGCTGGTTTCGATTGGCATGAAGTTCCCTCTGCCTTAATCCTTGCACACAAAAGCTAACCTTAAGTATCCTGATGCCAATCAGTTATTTTTCTACCATACTGTCTCCCTGCCCTCATCTTACAAGAAAGCAACTTTGAAGCCGGTGCCGCAGCTCACTAGGCTAATCCTCTGCCTGTGGCGCCGGTACTCCGGGTTCTAGACCCGGTTGGGGTGCCGGTTCAGTCCCAGTTGATCCTCTTCCAGTCCAGCTCTGCTGTGGCCTGGGAAGGCAGTGGAGGATGGCCCAAGTGCTTGGGCCCTGCACCAGCATAGGAGACCAGGATAAAGTACCTGGCTCCTGGCTTCGGATTGGGGCAGTGCACAGGCCGTGGCAGCCATTTGGAGGGTGAACCAACGGAAGGAAGACCTTTCTCTCTGTCTCTCTCACTAACTCTGCCTGTCAAAAAAAAAAAAAAAAAAAAAAAAAAAGCAAGCAAGCAACTTTGAAAAGATCAACTACTTTTTGGTATGTTTTTGTTTCAGCTTTTTTCAGCCCTTTTTATCTATAAAACAAACCTCTTTTGCTCCCCTCATTGGAACACTCATTCTGTTTTACAGAATGAAGGGCAGTCAGATTCTAGAATAAAAAACAAAGCCAACCAGGATTATTAAATTGTCGTAATTTTGTCCTTTGACACACGAGAAGAAGGAAAAGTTACAGATCCATAGTGGGTAATAGGAATATTTAATCAAAGAGTAAAATGTAAAGTATCCAACAATATGATTGTTTTGGGGCATGCAAGGAAATATAGCAATGTAGTTTAAAGATTTATTTATTTATTTGAAAGGCAGAGAGAAGGAGAGGGGAAGAATGGGAGAGAGGGAGAGAGATCTTCCATCTTCTGGTTCACTTCCCAGATGACTGCAACAGTCACAGTTAGGCCAGGCTGAAAGCCAGGAGCCAGGAGCTTCATCTGGGTCTTCCATGTGGGTGGCAGGGGCCCAAATACTTGGGCCATCCTCTGCTGCTTTCCTGGGCACATTAGAATAGAGCAGCTGGGACTTGAACTGGCGCTCATCTGGGATGCTAGCTGGCAGCTTAACCCTTATCCCAGGATACCGGCCCCAGAAATGCAGGTTGTTTTTTTTTTTTTTTTTTTTTTTAAGATTTATTTATTTGAAAGTTAGAGTTACACAGAGAGAAGGAGAGGCAGAGAGAGAGAGAGAGAGAGAGAGAGAGAGAGGTCTTCCAAGCGAAGGTTCACTCCCCAGTTGGCCGCAACAGCTGGAGTTACACCGATCAGGAGCCAGGGGCTTCTTCCAGGTCTCCCATGCGGGTGCAGGGGCCCAAGGACTTGAGCCATCTTCTACTGCTTTCCCAGACCATAGCAGAGAGCTGGGTCAGAAGTGGAACAGCCACGACTTGAACCATGCTTATATGGGATGCCGGCACTGCAGACGGCAGCTTTACCTACTACACCACAGCGCCAGCCCCAGAAATGCAGTTTTAAAAGAATTTTCCTATCTACACCCAAGCCACCTACTCCACAGAATTAGAATGAGTGGAATGAGACATCTAGGGTATATGTTTTAAGGAGGCATTCACTGTCACGTTTATGTGTTGAACTGCACTTATGATCCTAAGCTTGAGCACTACCTTAAATATTGTGTCCTAGGTGCCTCAATCTCTTCCCAGCCTTGCAGGTCTTATTAAGGAACTACAAGAAATTAAAAAAAAAAAGATTATTTCTTTCTTGGGCTTGGTCTGTTACCTCTGTTCTGAGCCGGAGAGGAAACATTTAAGGGATTAGGGACAGAGGTAATTCCTATGGGGAAAAACCAGTGACCTTGGCACTGAGTGTTGTCAGATAAATGTGGGTTTACTCAGCCCTTACAGTGTCCTTGGGCAGTCCCGTTAGCCTCTGGAGCTTTCCTTTCTTCACTTTTGAAGTGCAGATAATAACACCTACCTCATTGGATGGTTGTGAGCATTGCACATGATACACAAAAAATGCCCAGTCTCACACAGCGCCTGGCTCATAGTTTGTGCTCATTAAATAGCATTCATATTGTTGATCATGGCAGTGGTAATGTTGGTGACACTGACCAGGTGAGAATACACACGTGGAATTGCCACAAATGCTACCCTCAGATACCCACGTACTCGTGAACTACAGATATTTTTTTTTTACTATAAATATATATGTCCTCAGCAATGTTTGGGACATATTTACACCGGGGAAATGTTATTCACTGTCTATTTGCAATTCAAGTTGAACAGGACAACCTGCCTTTTGTCTGGCAGCCCTGGGCGGGGAGTTGTTAGTACAGTGACTCTGATATGTGCCTGCCATGGGTGGGTGGCAGGAATGCACCTTTGGACAGAAGGCCCTGAGGCCCGGTATACTCTGCAGTGCCAGCAGGTGACCTGCTGAAGGCTCCCTCGGTGCTTTTGGCTGCTGGCTTTCTCTCCCTGTCTTTCTCTGCCCAGAAGCTTTTTCTACTGCATGCAGAGAATGAATGTGGGAATGACCGTGACAGATGGCAATGCAGATGGGAGAGGCAGGGTGTGTTGCATTGGTTTAAAAATACACAATAGTCAGCTGTCCCCATGCACCCCAACCAAACTCTTGGGAAAAGCCTGACTCTTTTCTGGGGGCATCCCGTCTCGCCAGCCCTATTTTTAGGGAGTCTTTGCTATGAATTTCATAAGAGAACAAAAGGAGAGGACTCTCAATAAGCACTTTTGCTATGGAAGCAGAATTGTAAAAATAAGCCTCAGGTGCCCTGGTCCCATTGCGACAGTCTAGGTTATGTTAATGAATATTCCTCCAAAAAAAGGTAAAAATCATGACTTTCATAAGAAATAAAAATGAACACAGGTTACAGATTTTGTTTAACTCGGTAATGAGGGAATTGATAAGAGGTTGTAATAAGTTCAAAGAAGTCCAAAATATCACACATTTCTACAGAGTGAAGGAAGGAAGGGGCCAGTGCATATAGACCTGGCTTTGGGGTGATTGTGGGCAGAATTGTACCCCCCAAATTCATCAAGTTAAAATGAGGTTTTGTTTTGTTTTGTTTTGTTTGTTTGTTTGTTTGTTTTAGGGTGCCCTAACCCAGCAGGACCAAGTCTCTTATGAGAAGCGGTGGTTTGGACCCACACAGCAGGAAGGCCATTGCAGATGTCAGAGACAAGGAGGGAGGCCTCAGAGGGCATACACCCTGCCAACACTTGGTCTCAGCCTTTAGGACGGTGAGAAAAGAAATGTCCGAGCTCTCTGGGACTTTGTTAGGCTGCCTGAGCAGGCTGACTACTACCAGGTCTGTAGGTAAGAACTATTTTGCATGCCTGTGAGGCATCTACAACTTCCAGAGTTGGAGGACAGTGCCCTCAGAATCAAATAACCCAGCCAGCTTGAGCAGGATCAGCAGGCTACGGCTTGTGGGTCAAATCCAGCTTTGATTCACTGCCCGTTCTGTTTGTTTTGTTTGAAAGGCAGTGCTACAGAGAGAACCATTGGTTCACTCACCCAATGCTGTGACAGCCAGGGCTGGGCCAGTTTGAAGCCAGGAGTCCAGAGCTTCTTCTGGGTCTCCCACGTGGTTGCAGGGGCCCAGGGGCTTGAGCCATCTTATAGCTGCTTCCCCAGGCACATTAGCTGGGAGCCGGATTGGAAATGGAGCAACTGGGTCTTGAACTGGTGTCCATATGGGATGCTGGTGTGGCAGGCAGAGGTTTAGCCTGTTATGCCACAACACTGGCCCCACTGTCCATTTTTATAAATGAAGTTTGATCAGAGCACAGCTACATTCAGTCCTTTATACATATTTACTACCTGGACTTTTACCAAACCAAACCAAAACCAAAACAAAAACAGGTATGGAGCCTTCTGTAGACAAAGCATCAATATTTTCCCACAGTGGAAATGTCCTTCCAGGCCATCCAGTCCAGGGGTTCCCAGAGATCTCTCAGGTTAGTAGAATTTCAAAAAAGGGATGGGGGCGGAGTAGTGATGGGATCTTCGGTGCTCACCTTTGTCAATTATCAATTCCTTTATAAAAGAAGATATTTTAAAACAAATGCAAAGCTTGTTGCATTGTCCTTTCCTTCAATTCTCTGAGTTTTAGTGAAAACGTTACCACCAACCAGATAGTTGATGGTCTGGATTGTAGAATCGCTGATCTGGTCCTACCCTAAGTGCCAACACTGGCTCTGTCCAGCAAGACTGCTGGCTTGGACTGAGAACTCTGGGCTTCCTCCTGGTACCCAGGCTGAACCCTGGGGGGAGAGGGGCGGGCTCTGGGGGCTGGTTACCTCCCGTGCGCTGCACACCTCCCTTCAACGTCAAGGACTCTTGCTTGACTTTACATGATGTGTTCTTTCCTTATTTAAAAAAGAAAGATATGCTCACTGCAGAAAACTTGGGCAAAAATAGATTTTTTAAAAGTTTGTCTTAAAAATGTTTATCTCTACCAGGGTAGACCTGAAGATTCCCTGAGTCACCGAGGAAACTAAAACATGCTTTCATCTAAAAATCCTCAATGGACCCAGCACATCTCCCAAAACCCAAATGGAGCCTGGCCCGTAGCAGGCCTCAGTGCCTACAATGGCATTTCGTAGGTGATCCAAGAAAATACAGCAAGTCCTTTTGTGTTTTTATTTCCTGATCACCAAAATGGCTAATATGGTAAGTCTTTGACACAAAACATATCTGTCGTACTTATCTTTATTCCTCCGGATCAATTTTTTTCCCTTTCAAAGATTCTTACTTCCATTTAAGAAGCAAGCATTGCTGACTTTCATTAATTAGTTTTCATCACACTTTACTGTTGAAACAATTTAGGTAACTTAAGTCTTATTATGAACCTACCTTAATGATACATACAATATAATGGCCTTTAAAAATTGATCTGGTAGACTCATGATTCCAAAAGACATGGCTCTAGCAGTTCCTAAGAGACAGTGTCCAAGTCATTGAATTATTTCACATTCGTGTCTGGTCACCTAAATGACAAACATCTTAAAATTTATATTCAAAATAAAAACTGGAGAATATTTTTTTCATCTGTGGTTTGCAGCCTTAAAATCCATAATGAATCACTCTTTCCTGTGAAAACATCATCCATACCTCTGCTTGCCAGGGATGTTTCAAGCCCCTTTCAGACAGTTTTCATTAATGTTGCCTCCTTTAAGAAATGGAGATTCAGGGGCCGGCGCTGTGGTGCAGTGGGTTAAAGCCCTGACCTGGGGTGCCGGCATCCCATGTAGGCTCCGGTTCAGGTCCCAGATGCTCCTCTTCTGATCCAGCTCTCTGCTGTGGCCTGGGAAAGCAGTGGAAGATGGCCCAGGTCCTTGGGGCCCTGCACCCACATGGGAGACCCAGAGGAAGCTCCTGGCTCCTGGCTTCAGATCGGCACAGCTCTGGCCATTGCGGTCATCTGGGGGAGTGAACCAGCGGATGGAGGACCTCTCTGTCTCTACTTCTCTCTGCAACTCTGTCTTTCAAATAAAATAAATATTAAAAAAAAAAAAAGAAATGGAGATTCAAAATAATCTCTGACAGACTGGAAAATTAAAAATGACTTTGCCCAGGTTCCTGTCTAACTATTTCATGCATATCTATCTTTATTTCCCCTTGAGGTTTCACTATTAAAAAATTGATAAGGTCATTTTACTTTCTAAAAATAGGCAAGCATAGTCCCTTTTCAAAAAATTCCTTCCTTGGGCCGGCGCCATGGCTCAATAGGCTAATCCTCTGACTTGCAGCGCCAGCACACCGGGTTCTAGTCCCAGTCGGGGCGCCAGATTCTGTCCCAGTTGCCCCTCTTCCAGGCCAGCTCTCTGCTGTGGCCAGGGAGTGCAGTGGAGGATGGCCCAGGTGCTTGGGCCCTGCACCCCATGGGAGACCAGGATAAGTACCTGGCTCCTGCCATGGGATCAGCGCCGGCTGCGGCGGCCACTGGAGGGTGAACCAACGGCAAAGGAAGACCTTTCTCTGTCTCTCTCTCTCACTGTCCACTCTGCCTGTCAAAAACAAACAAACAAACAAACAAAAACAAACAAACAAATTCCTTCCTCTCCTTGATGAGACATCTGGCCGCACCTTGTTGGAGCCTTCGCTTGAATCGCACTCACATCCTAACACCAATCTTGCTTATTTCTTGCACTTGCTTATTTCTCTTCATCTCCAGTATTTAATCTTCCTGGTCAAGCCTGCCTCTCACTGAGCTCTGCCCATGTTGGGGTATCTCCTTTGTTCTGAACTGGTCCATGTGGGTTCCCCACCTTGCATCTGATGAGGAAGTCCTGGAAGTTGCCTCTGTTCCCAAACGCTCCCATTTATTCTCGTAAGATTTTTCTTCCATTTTGTATGAACATTTTCCTGCTCAGTAACTCCCCAGTACCCAGATCTCTGTTTTTTTCTGACTTCCTTGGGAACTTTTCATAAAGTTCAGCCTTGAATCATTTTGTCCCTTGAGCTAGAATAATTTTCTTTCAACCTGCTGCTACTCACCAGCCATGGTGTCAGTTGCGTATGGCCCTACCCTATGCGAGGGATGCTCCGTGTGCTCCATGTGTGTTATTTCCAGTCTTCACAATGGCCTGGCCAAGCTCCGTAACCTTAGACAAGTTACAAAGCCTCTTTGAGTCTCAGTTTCCTCATTTAAAATGTGAATACCACCACCAGTGGAGGCTGCATTCTGTATCTAGCACACCACCTTTCTAAGGTGGTTGTCTTACTTCCCTCGGGTGTCCCCATCACCACCTTATATGGGGCTCAAGGTATAACTAGACCTCCACACATGTTACTTGGTGCTGTAGTTTGAACATGACTTAGCTTCCCAACTCATGCAGACATTTACTCCCCAGAGTCATCAGGGTACTGACAGAGTGATAACATGATCTAAGCATGATGTCTGGGAGGTGCACCTAAGTGGGAGGTCTGTAGGTCATTGGGGGCTGGCCCCCACAAGGCAGTTCTTGTGAGAAGGTTGATTACATATGTCTGACTCGGGCATAGCTACTCTGTCTGCTTCTTAGCTCACCACTGACCATTCCTTTGCACACAGAGTTAGTGCCATCCTCGGGTCCAACCAACAGAGCCCACTCAGTCTTAGCCTGTGGAAGTTGTTGGGCCCCTCCCCAGTGTGGGAGACCTGGAAGAAGCTCCTGGCTCCTGGCTTCATATTGGCCCAGCCCAAGCCATTGCAGCCATCTGGGAAGTGAACCAGTGGATGGAAGATTCTCTCTCTCTCTCTCTCTCTGCCTCTGCCTCTCTGTAACTCTTCCTTTTAAGTAAATAAATAAATATTAATAAAATAAAATAAAACACAGCAGGAAGAGCATTCAACCCAAAAGCTCAGGAAAGGTAGATAGGTGCAGTAACTTAAAAAAAAAAAAGAAAAGAAAAGAAAAGAAAACCCTTGTGTGCTGGCATGCCATATTGGAGTTCCAGTTTGAGTCTTAGCTACTCTGTTTCCAATCCAGCTTCCTGCTAATGCACCTGGGAAAGCAGTGGAAGATGGGCCAAGTACTCAGACCCCTACTACCCATGTGGGAAAGTAGGATGGAATTTCTAACTCCAGCTTTGGCCTGGCCCAACCCTAACTCTTGTGGCTTGTCTGGGGAGTGAACCAGTGGATGGAAAATCAATCTCTGTCTCTCCCTCTCTCTTTCTCCCTCTCTCCAACTTTGTCACTCTTTCAATAAATAAATAAATCTTAAAAAAAAATAAAGAAAAAATAACTCTAGAAAGAGTTACCAAGGGATTACAGGAGAACCTCAATCCATTCTGAAGGCAGTTTCTCAAGTGACTTTAGGACCTCCCACTAGGCCTCACCCCTTAAAGGTCCACACCACACCATTTCCCAACATCAGCACACTGAGGACTAAGCCTCCAACACATGAACTTCTGGGAAACACGTAAAACCATATCCAAACCATAGCATCCCACCCTTGATCCCCACGGTTCATGTCCATCTCACAGCAAGTGTGTTCACCCTCCTCCTTCTGGCTTTATTAAGACACAATTGACAAACAAACAAGACACTGCTTTTTAAAAGTGTAATGTTTATAAAGCCACATCCTAAGAACTCCATTACTAGGTCAGATTAACTGGATTTGTTCATTATTAGTCAACTTTTTTTTTTATTTTTTGTTAAAATAGACTTGTTAGAAATCTATCAAATTTTTATCTACTTCCTTGCCTTAGGAAAAACGAGCTTTTGGACACATAACCTCTATCCACCTTGGTGACTCAGGATGTTGCAGGTGTACCCGGATTAGGATTCGGAAAATCAGGGATCATGCTGAGGAGGAAGGAGAAGTAGCGTGGGCAGCCTGTGCCATATGAGCCAGGACTCCACTCCCAGAAGCTCTCTCCTTACTTGTTCCAGATACGGTTAATACTGTGTAGTTGCGGGTTACTGTTAGCTGGATTCCAGGAAACTAAAATATCTCTGGCCAGTGTTTTTGCAATTCTTGTATTCTGTCCTCAAGGGACAAAACTTTAAAAATGACTTCAGCCATTTGACTGAAATCATTTTTCACACTGGGGTGAGTAAGAGTTCCTTTGCACACATATATTGTTTATATCACCCGGATTTATATTTGTGTCCCAAATAATGTTTGTAGCTTTAGAATTCTCAATTCACTTGTGCTTTGGAGACACACTAACTACAACACAGTGCTGGCTGGCCGGTTGTAATGAGGGCCACCATTTGTGCAATTCAATTTCTAAGCCCACATGTCTCCTATGAGCCTTGAAATAGTCATGAGATCTGCCTCCCAAAATATGTGATGACCTAAAAGATGCAAAGACAAAAGAATCTAAAAAATGAGTACAGATCATTTTGTTTCACATGCATTGCAGTATCCAAATTACGTGCTTTTTAGGATATTTGAAAAATTGCTGTCAAATTGTGTGAAGTTTTAAGAAATCACAATCATTATCTATCTGTAATGACACTGAAATGTCCATGGCAGTGCTGATTAAATCTTGTGCACATTAGAATCATCTGATAAACTTTTTAATTTAAAAGACTTATTTTATTTATTTGAAAGGCAGAGTGAGAGAGAAGGAGAGACAGAGAGAAAGAGATCTTTCATTCACTTGTTCATTCCCCAGATGGCTGCAATGGCCAGGCCAAAGCCAGGGGCCTAGAATTCCATCCTGGTCTCCCACATGGGTGGTAGGGACCCAAGCACTTAGCCATCTTCTGTTGCCTTCTGAGGCACATTAGCAAGAAGCTGGATCAGAAGTGGAGTGGCCAGGACTTGAACTGGCACTCATATGGGATGCCAGCTTTGCGAGCAGAGACTTTAACCCACTGTACTTCAATGCTGGCCCCCATCTGGGGAGCTTTTGAAAATCTAAATGTCCAAGCTGGAGGTGGGGATCAAAAGACCCAGAGGTGGGGGCCAGGTATGAGTATTTGTAAAACATCTCTAGGTGATTACGAAGCTCAGCAAGTTTGAGGACCGATGATGGAAGGAATTTCATGAGTCAGCACTTTGTGGCATAGTGTATTAGAGAGCTCGGCTGAGTACTTTAATTCACAGACCTCGTGGACATTTACCTTTAAAGCACTTTAATGTTATGATAGTACATTACTTCTAAAAAAATAAAAAAGAAACTATCAGTGAAATTGAAAAATATTCTGTAATCTGAATTAGTGCCAAATCATTACAACCCATTCCCTTTTAAGGGGAAGAGCACTGGGAACATCCCAATCCTTTTTATAAGAACAGAAGCAGGAGAAATACCGCCAGATTAAGGGAAGAAAGACTATAAACAAAGAAAAGCTAAAATGATTATTTACTAAGAATTGCAAATGCTCATTTTCTGGGTCCACCACAAAGTTCCATTCTCTGCTGCTAGGACTTTGCGTAATTCACAGGGACGTGACGGTGGAGGGCTCGTGATTTTAGCTTATCAAAATAAACCCGAGGGTTCCTTTCCTAGCCCTCAGTGAAAACGGTCACTTCACTCATCTTTATGGAACAAAAAGGAAAAGAAAGGAAACCATGTCCCCATCGCGAGCTTGCCTGCCCTTTGCATCGCTCTGTAGTAGAAATGTCCATCCTAAGTGGTCAGGCTGCATTCAACTGTGTGAGGAGCATTGCAGCATTGTGTCAGGGGGTCTGGCGGAGGGGGTTCTTCACAATAACACACACACCCCGGACTTGGAGGAGTTACCCTTCCCATAACCCACGGGCCTGTTGGGGTCATTCAGTTCTTCAAACAGTCCTGTTTCTATAATTTCTTCCTGCCATGCGATGGGGACAGCCCCAGTTGCAAATCTTTGGAAGAACTTCTTATCTTTGTCATCAAATTCTACCCCCCGAACCTCAGAGAAATCTTCAATTTCATCGATGTCTTTGGCATAAACTACCGAAGGGTCTGGCACAAATGGGGGTTCAACCAGGCCGGCCTCCAGGCGGGGAAAGTTGATGGTTTGGAAGAAAGGGTGTTTCCTGGGATCATCAGACTTTTCTCTGCGGAGAAAGGAGAGCAATCAGCCCAAAGCACAGACCACCAACAAAACAGAAAAGGTTCCAGCAGTAACAGTGGACAGCATTCTTTTCTTATAATGCATTTCATTTAAACATTATTTAACTATATTTATTTGAAAGGCAGAGAGACAGAAAGAGTGAGAAACAGAACCAGAGAGCCATCTCACATCTGTTGGCTCACTCCCCAGATGCCCACAGCAGCAGCCATGACAATCTGAATCTCCCACATGAGTGACAGGGACCCAAGTACTGGGACCGTCATCTGCTACCTCCCAGAATGTGCATTAGCAAAAAGCTGGAATCAGGGGCCAGCGCTGTGGCGCAGTAGGTTAATCCTCCACCTGCGGTGCTGGCATCCCATATGAGCGCTGGTTCTAGTCCTGGCTGCTCCTCCTCCGATCCATCTCTCTGCTGTGGCCTGGGAAAGCAGTAGAAGAGGCCCAAGCGTTTGGGCCCCTGCACCCACATGGGAGACCCGGAAGAAGCTCCTGGCTCCTGGCTTCGGATTGGCCCAGCTCTGGCCATTGCAGCCATTTGGGGAGTGAACCAGCAGATGGAAGACTTTTCTCTCTGTCTCCCTCTCACTGTCTGTAACTCTACCTCTTAATTAAATAAATAAAATCTTAAAAAAAAAAAGTTGGAATCAGAAGCAGAGCCAGAACTAGAAACCAGGCACTGTGATATGGGATGCAGGCATTCCAAGAGGCATCTTAACCACTGCACCAAACACCCGCCTGTTTTAGTTACAGAGAAAGTGTAAGAAATAAATAGAAGCTTTGAAAAATAACAACTTTTAAAATCACTCCCAATTCTGCAATAGGAAGACAGTAGCATTGTCATTGTATCCTAACAGTATGCACCTGTAGATGCGACTTTTCAGAGTTGAGCACTTGACATGACTTTAACTTCTGGTATTTGGTGAGAGCACCAGCAAAGCTCAGTGGGGTCAGGTCCGCTTGCCTGCAGCTTCTAGTTGTTGTCTCCTTAGGGTCACACAGAACAAGCTAAGCAACTCTGCTCCACATAACCACCGCTCACATGGTGAAAGCAATGAGGGGAGGACGTTCGGCGTAACAGTTAAGAGGCTGCTTAGGGTGCATAGGAGAGCACCTGGGGTTGAGTTCCAGCTCCAGTTCTGGATTGCAGCTTCTCGCCAATGCACACAATGGGAGGCAGCAGGCAGTGGCTTGAGTGTGAGGGTCCCCGCCACCCTTCTAGAGACCTGGATTGAGTTCTTGGCTCCCAGTTTCCACCTGGCCCAGTGCTGGCTGTTGTGGCCATTTGGGGGAATGAACCAGTAAATGGGAGTTTGTGTTCTCTCTCTCTCTCTCTATTTCTCCCCTCCCCCCCGCCCCGCCGCTGTGTGTGTGTGTATCTATCTGTGTCTCTCCACAGCACACATACCTTATTTGTAACATGATATAATTTCTAGGAGCCCCACATACCTCCCCAACAGCCAAAATAATCTTGGTGGTATTTCTTTAAAGATTTGTTTATTTTGAAAGTCAGTTACAGAGAGAGAGAGAGAGAGAGAGAGAGAGAGAGAATCTTCTGTCCACTGGTTCACTTCTCAGAAGGCTGCAATGACCAGGGCTGTGCCAGGCTGAAGCCAGGAGTTAGGAGCTTCATCCAGGTCTCCCACTTGGGTGGCAGAAGCCCAAGCACTTGGGCTGTCCTTGGCTGCTTTTCCCAGGACATTAGCAAGGAGCTGGATGGGAAGTGGAATAGAGAGGACACAAACTGGTGCCTATATGGGATCCCAAGGTGGTAGGTGGCAGCTTTACCTGATATGCCACAACAATGCCAGCCCCTTTGGTATTTCTTCAAAGACTTCAATCATTAGTAATTTGCAATGACTGAGTGTGGTATGAATGAGCATACATTTGGTGCTGAAGACTATGGTTATTGTTATGAAACCCTCCTCTGTGCTAGAAGTTATTCCAGCATATGTCTTATAATTAGGAAAGAAGTATTTTCCCAACTGTGGAACCCCTTCTACTAGTTATCTGTTGCTGTATAACAAGTTGGCCCAGAATTCAGTGCCTTAGAACAACAAGCACCCATCATCTCAGTTTCTGTGGGTCAAGAATCTGGACGTGGCTTCACTGGATGTCTCTGGCTCAAGGTCTCTCACGCAGTTGCAGTCAAGCTGTTGCAGGGCTGGTCTCATCTGAAGGCTTGGCTGGGGCATCATCAAGTCTCCATTACTCACTCCATGAGCACCTGCACAAGGCTGTCTTTTGACATTGAAGGCTGACTCTCTCTAAGGCAAATGAGAGTGAGAACAGAGAGACAGAGAGAGAGGAGACACTCCAAAACAGAAGCTGCAGTCTTTATTACCCATCCTCAAAGGACCCCTCATCACTCCTCCCTTGTTTTATTTGCTAGAAGCCAGTGAACGAAAGAGGCAGGGATCACTGGGACCACCTTAGGCCTGCCTACCCCACCTCTCTTGTTTCCTCTTCAGTCCAGGCTCTAGCAAAATTTAAAAAGGGTCATTTTGTGGCTTGAAATTCAAAAATAATTTTTATCTTTCTTTGATCGGAATAGATGCGTTGGTGTGATGAAGAAACGTCTTCTATTTGGCAGACATCGATTTCCATCATAAATCAACTTTGACAGAGACCGATAAACACTCCTGATCCTCCTTTTACATTTTCCATTCCACATATCAAAAAGCTTTTTGGGAAAGGATTGAGGGATTCCCCCTCCACGTTGAATGGTAACTGTAGCAGATTCTACCCAGTAAGACAACAAGAAGCTAAGACCAATAACAATACCGCAGATGGTAACTAACATTTATTCAGGGCCCACTCTTGGCTGATACGATGTGAAACTCCTCTCTGACATTAACCAGCACGGCGGCCCAGTCTTACCCTCGTGCCTGTACTTTTAACTTCTTTACTTGCTTCTGGGTTCCTAAACAGCTGTGCAGCTGAGGAAACCAGAGAATGTAGGTGAGTTTTCCAAAGGAGACATTGTGATCAAATTTTCTCATGGAGACAAGAAACTCAGTTGGAGGCATCTGATGCCCGGCCATGCCTCAGTTGCTCTTCTGGGTCTCAGGCCTTAATCCTATCTTAGATCAGGAATGAACCCCAGACTTATGTTTCTCAAAGAAAAGGCGTTGCAGTCAGGCCAGGTGCCACGAGGAGGGAGTTTTCAGCACCTCCACGATGGCCAGCAGCGGGAACACACTGTCCCAGGGGTCCAGAAGCTCTTAAACCTCACCCCGAGAAGCTTTAATGTGGATCAATGGAGAATGTCAAGGAGCTTGGTAACCTCGGAAGACTTGGCAAGGCGGTCCTTGTATCAGGATGAACAGTTCTCAAGCAGTGCCGCAAGCAATGCAGGCCTCCGGGCCTTGATCCGGCTGACTGCAGCCCTTTTGCAACTAATTGTGAAAGACTAGGGAACAGCAGCCCAGGCAGTGTCCGTGGGTGCCTGTGCCACCAACAAGGACGAGGCTTTGCAACCTCTGCTCTCTCTGCTCCACGGAACGGGCCACCGCACAGCCAATCAGTTTTACCATTTGCAGTAGCAATGCTCACCACAGTGCACAGTGCTGCCATTAGAAATGGCACGGAGATGACTTTACTCTTGACTCTTTTCCTGGCAGCTTTGTGCAGTGTACTTTGGACAAGTAGGAGAGGCTGTTGATGGAGGCATCTTTAGCTTACATCCAAATGGGCAGCTGCAAGGCAGACTGGAGTGGATCAGATGTCAGATCATCAGCAGAGGCTCTTTTGTTACGGAAGCCTACAAGGAGATTATAATAGATTTTCTTGTAATAGTCACTGAAGCAAAGAGACCACCTGCCCACCCATGAGGACCACACTGTGGGATTTGTTCTGCCAAGAACAGTGGGTATTGGCACGGGGTTGTGTTGCCTTGCGTGGTTATTTGCTCTTGTTCTTCTGCTTTGAAGGACTGGAAGAAAAGCTGCAAAAAACTTAACTGAGCTTCACGGTTTTCTTTATTGGGAAAGGTCATAGTTGTCTCTGTTCGGAGCCCCCGCGAGACGCTCAGAAAAGCTTTGGCTTCTTCTCTGACTCCCAGACCCGTAAAGGCAAAAACAGAACTCCTCCTCAGTGAGGTGTAAAGAAGGGTCTCTAACTTATCCTAAGTGCTTGTGTACGCAGCGGGGAGGGGCACTGGAACTCTGCGGTGTAACATGCTGTCTAGGCATTTGTCTTGGCCTTGGAGGACACCACAGAGTTCATCAAACATTACCTCATTTGAATGCATTTTTGAAAAAATACGAAGAGTTGGAATGAAAGTGTTGGAAGGTTTGTCTCTCACTGAACAGCTTTTTTGTTACATGTCTTTCCTCTAATGGCGTAAACAGATCGATTGAAAACAATCATGGCCGGCGCCGTGGCTCAATAGGCTAATCCTCCACCTTGCGGCACCGGCACACCGGGTTCTAGTCCTGGTCGGGGCGCTGGATTCTGTCCTGGTTGCTCCTCTTCCAGGCCAGCTCTCTGCTGTGGCCAGGGAGTGCAGTGGAGGATGGCCCAAGTCCTTGGGCCCTGCACCCACATGGGAGACCAGGAAAAGCACCTGGCTGCTGGCTTCACATCGGTGCGATGCGCCGGCCGCAGTGCGCCGGCCGCGGCGGCCACTGGAGGGTGAACCAATGGCAAAAAGGAAGACCTTTCTCTCTGTCTCTCTCTCTCTCACTGTCCACTCTGCCTGTCAAAAAAACAAACAAACAAACAAACAAAAAAAAACAATCACAACAACAGATGTTTTATCAAAATGCTCTGCTTGATGAAGCAGCTTCAGGCAATGATCTAGTGCTATAAGGTGGCATTTTCATCAAGAAGTTTGTCAATATTTTATTTATCAATCCAAAGTGTGCTTGTCAAGCTTCGAGATAGACTTTCATTCAAACTCGCTAATCAGGGCATCCCCTGAGTGGTGTTCCCTTCATCTATAGAATGCTGGCTTCCCTGACTCAGCCACTGTTCCTCTCTGCTCCTCAAGCTGACAGCCAGGACAGGAGAGCGTGGTTGTTAGTGGGCACCGTGGCTCGTTCACCTCTCCTGCCCAGGCACACGGAAGCCATTACCAGCCAGCTCTCTCACCCTTCGGCAGCACCTGAGGACAGCAGGGTGTGTGAAGTCAAGTGAGTCACTTCCCAGCTGTGCCAGACAGAAGCTCTGTGAGTTCTCTATGTTCTCTCTTCTGCTCTGGCAATCGGAAGTCACAAGTTCCAACGTAGCTGTGACTGGAAGCAGCCTGGATCTCTGTGTCTCTGCTTAAGAGAGGTGCTTTGGAGATCTACTGGACCCTTAATGGGCTTTGTGTGAATGAGAAATCATTTTTTTAAATTATATATATATATTTATTTATTTGCAAGGAGCACGCACACACACACACATAGAGAGAGAGAGGTCCCATCTGCTGTTCATTCTCCAAACACCTGCAACAGCCAGAGCTGAGCCTGGCTAGAGCTGCAGGCTGGAAACTCAATGCAGGTCACCCATGTAGCTGGCAGAAACCCAACTACTACTTCCATCGCCGCTGTCTCCCAGAGTCTACTTAGTAGGAAACTGGAGTCCAAAGGTAGAGCTGGGCATCCAACTCAGGTACTCTGATATGTGATGCAGGTGTCTTACCTGATAGACCAAATGCCCTCCCTGAAAAATCATCTCTTTTTTTGTTTCAAGCTGCTGAGACTTGATGCTTTGCTTGTTACCACGACGTGATCTATTCTGACCTTACTGATATTAACAACCTCAACGTCGACACGGGAAAATCAGTTCCATATTTCACTTCCACACAATGTAGAATTTTATCTACCTTCAAAATACTCATTAGTTAGTTTGATCATCTCTCATGCTTTGATAGTTACCACAAATGAATCTTGTTTGGCTATTTTGAAAAATCCAGTCAGCTTACCTCCATGCTGGAACATCTTGAGCTAAGGCAACCTTGTTCCAGAGCCTCCAATGGCAACGATTTAGAAGACTGAGTAACCTGGCTGCCTAAGTCCCGGTGCTCTGTTCAAAGCCAGTCATGCTACTTCCAGGTTTAGAGTTTAGATTTGCACATACGTTTAGATTTTGAAAACTCAATCCAAGTAATTTGAGAAATTCAAGCTTACTGTTCAGTCAAACTAGTGTCTGATTGTTTCCTTAAAACAAGTGAATAATAATGATCACTTATTGAATAATTCAGAAGCTATGTTTTACCTACCTTTAGTACATTAAGTCTAAACCCCCAAATGCTCCACTGTTTCAGCTGGGGTTCTTTGCAGAAACAGAGCCAACAGAATGTTGAAGAGGTCCAGAAAGCACTACTGTGACATCATTTTGAGCCAATTAGCATTAGGAGATGTAGGTTCTGAACTCCCCCATCTGCCCAAGAGAACTCGAGGGTCCATATCCCCTCCCCAGGAGATTCGCACTGGAGAGGGAGGAAGCCAGCACCACACTAAACAGACACTGTCACTTCTCCCATCGTGTCTGCTGAAGCTCCATCTATCTTTCCTAAAAGCCATGTTTTCCTATATCACTCTTGTCCCTCTTTCCTTCTTCTGTTAAGATGGTATGCTGGGGCCAGTGCTGTGGCACAGTAGGTTAATCCTCTGTGGTGCTGGCATCCCATATGGGCGCCGGTTCTAGTCCTTGCTGCTCCACTGTTGATCCAGCTCTCTGCTATGGCCTGGGAAAGCAGTTGAAGATGGCCCAAGTGCTTGGGTCCCTGTACCTGCTTGGGAGACCCGGAAGAAGCTCCTGGCTCCTGGCTTCGGATCAACTCAGTTCCAGCCATTGTGGCCATTTGGGAAGTGAACCAGTGGATGGAAGACCTTTCTCTCTGTCCTCTCCCTCTCACTGTCTGCAACTCTACCTCTCAAATAAAATCTGAAAAAAAGATGGTATGTTTACTCCGAATTCTGCCTCCATGTCATATTTTTTTCTCATGTGAATTCCAGCCTATGTACATGAATAAAAATTTGTCCTTTTCTCTTATGAAGCTGTATCTTTCATCAGTTTAATTTACAGATGGAGTCTCCAAGTATTGCTACTAAGAAGGTATTGGGGGTGTATATATATACATATACATATATATACTCATACATATATATAATATATATACACATACATATGTATGTGTGTCTATATATGTATATATATGTGTATACATACACACACATATAAATACACACACACACACATACTCTCACATATATATGAGTCCTGGCTGCTTCACTTCTGATCCAGCTCCCTGCTAATGCACCTGGGAAAACAGTGGAGGATGGTCCATGTCCTCAGGCCCCTGTACCCATGTGTGAGACCCAGAAGATGCTCCTGGCTCCTGGCTTTGGCCTGGCCCAGGCTTGGCCGTTATGGCCATTTGGGAAGTGAACCAGCGATGGAAGATCTCTCTCTCTCTCTGTAACTCTGACTTTTAAATTTAAAAATATTTTTTTCAAAAAAGATACTGGAATGTTTTTCTCTCCAACAGAGTGCGTGTTGAGAGAGAGATAGAGAGAGGGATTTTAAGGAATTGGCTCATGTGACTGGGGAGGTTGGGCAACCACAAAGGGTTGCAGTTGGAGCCCAAAGGCAGTCTGATGGCAGAACTCTCATTGGCTCTGGGAAAGTCAACCTTGTTCTATGAAAACACTCGGCTGATGGAACGAGGCCCTCCCACATCGTGGTGGGGCATCTGCTTTACCCAAAGTCTACTGATTTAAATATGAAACTCATCTAAAAACCTGCACAGAAACATCTGGAGTACTTGATCAAATATGTAGGTACTATGGTCTAGTGGAACTGACACATAAAATTGATCATCACACCCACAAACCTCTCATTATATATATGAAGATATTGAGATGTAAAGAAAGCAAAAAAAAATGAGGTGTAAAACTAATCTCAACTATACTTAATAGCTGGCAACATTATATGCACTCCCTCAGTAGCTGTTGAATGACTGACTATATTTTACAGAAGGCATTTGAAACGGGCAGAATTTTCCGGAAGTATGACTATCAGTACTGATAGTTTGAAAAAGTTTTTTTTTTTCATTTTGGAATAGATAATTTATTTGCATGATTCAAAATTCAGAAGACAAGATTGGTATATTGTGCAAATTCTTTTTTTTTTTTTTTATAAAAATGAGTTATCTATTTATTTGAAAGGCAGAGTTACAGAGAGAGAGAGAGAGAGAGAGAGAGAGGTCTTCCATCCTCTGGTTCACTCCCCAGATGGCTGCAATGGCCAGGGCTGGGTCAGGCTGAAGCCAGGAGGCAGGAACTTCTTTCAGGTTTCCCACATGGGTGCAGTGGCCCAAGTACTTGGGCCATCATCTTCTGTTGCTTTCCTAGGCACATTAGCAGGGAGTTAGATCAGAAGTGGAGCAGCCAGGACCCGAACCAGTGCCCAATATGGGATGCTGGCACTGTAGGTAGAGCTTTACCCTCTACGCTACAGCACAGGCCCCTGTGCAAATTCTCATTTGCATCCCCATGACCAGCCCCAGTTTTCCTTTCTTATGGGCAACCAATCCCAGAAATTCCTTGCATGTATTCATTAAAATATTCTTTACAACTTTTGAATTATGTATTCTTTCTCTCTTTTTCATGCAAGTTGTACCTCTTTTTTTTTTTTTTTTTCACTTTAAAATGTATCTTGGAGTGTTCCATATCAGGTGTTTAGTGTTTGAAAGCACTGGAAATACTTAACAAAATAATATACAACTATCATAGGAAAATGATAGCCCTCAATTCCAAGACATGCCACAGATCCAAAGCATTGTCCGGGCACCCTGGGCAGCGCTGTGATCGGCAGTCATTATCCCGGGCACCCTGGGCAGGCAGCGCTGTGATTGGCAGTCATTGTCCTGGGCACCCTGGGCAGCGCTGTGATGGCAGTCATTGTCCCGGGCACCCTGGGCAGGCAGCGCTGTGATCAGCAGTCATTGTCCGGGCACCCTGGGCAGCGCTGTGATCGGCAGTCACCTCGTTCTGGGGGCTTACCTGCTTCCTAAGCGCTGCTCCGGCTTCTTAGCCAGGAAGAGCCTGCAGATATCTTTTGCTTCCTCTGTGAAGCCATCATGTTGGAATACAACCTCTTCTTTCAGGGTTCTTTGCTTTAGGTCTTCTTTGCTGATCTTTTCCTTGTAATCTTTGAATGGGGTTCGTCCAGCAACCATTTCATAAATACTGCATCCCATCGCAAACCAGTCCACAGGGTAGGAATAACTCACCTTTTCCATTAGGATCTCGGGAGCCATGTAACCATTGGTTCCAGCCTGTGCACCCCAAACCAAACACAAAACAAAAGAAAACCACTAAGGGGAGTGTAACAGGCACTGCTGGTTGCCTACTCAATACCCAGTCTCCTTTTGTTTCCTTGTTAGTTTGTTTGAAGTGCAATGTGTCTAACCTCCTCTCTCTCTGCTTTCCCAGCAGCCCCTGATGAATAACACATAAAGAGTTGTTAGCTAAGGGACAGACACGGCTGCTTTGGAAGTGGGAAAATTACTTAGCCTCTCCTAGTCTCATCACCTCATCTTTTTTTTTTTTTTAAAAAAAGTTATTTATTTTATTTATTTGAAAAGGGGAAAGAGGAGATAGATGATAGATAGGTAGATAAATAGATAGATAGATAGAGAACCAAGTAAGCATTCTCACACACTACTTCACTCCCCAAATTCCCACAATGGTCAGGACTGGGCCAAGCCAAAGCCAGGAGCCGGAACTCAATCAGTCTCCCATATGGGTGACAGGGACTCATATGTGAGCTGTAATCTGCTGCCTCCCAGGATCTGCATCTGCAGGAAGCTGGATTCAGAATTCAAGGTGGGACTCAAACCCAGGCATTGTGATGTGGGTTGCGGTGTCGTCACTGCTGTGCCCAGCCCCTCACCACTTCATCTTTAAGATGAGTTGTCTCTCTGATCTCAGAATAAATGTCTTGGTTTGAACAGCAGACTCTGGCTTGTTATCTTCCCTGGTGAACCTTTGGGTGTGTATAGATTGTGTCCATTATGAACAACGGGCTTGTAAGAATCTCAGTATAAGTTCCTTTTCCTTCCTTCTGAGTCATTTTTTTGAGACACACATGCCAAAATTAACCAACCTCATTTTTTAAGATTCAAGGATAACAGAAAACTAAAAGTATTTTTTAAGGTGGAATATTTTGGTAGTAATGGTGGATGTCCACACACTATCTAACCCATGATGTTTCTTACTCTATTTGCTATGTGGTGACATTAAAACCATTCTTCTCTTCGTCTATGCATTAAATAATTAACACCATCATTTTAACTGAGAAAATTCTAATTTCACATGACACTTTATTTAATATGCATGCCAAAATACTGTAGGCATTTTTTTTTTTTAGTGACAATGTATGTCACATGATCATTGGGTTAAAAACACATGTAAGTTTATAATTGTGGCTAAGTACATCTAATGTAAAATTTACTATCTTAACCGGGTTTTTAAATTTTTTTTTATTTTTTGCCAGGCAGAGTTAGACAGTGAGAGAGAGACAGAGACAGAGAGAGAGCTATAGACAGTGAGAGAGAGACAGAGAGAAAGGTCTTCCTTCCGTTGGTTCACTCCCCTAATGGCCGCTACGTCAATCTGAAGCCAGGAGCCGGGTACTTCCTCCTGGTCTCCCATGCGGGTGCAGGGCCTAAGCACTTGGGCCACAGCAGAGAGCTGGACTGGAAGAGGAGAAACCGGGACAGAACCAGTGCCCCAACCAAGACTAGAACCCGGGGTGCCAGCACCGCAGGTGGAGGATTAGCCTAGTGAGCCACGGTGCCGGCCCATCTTAACCGTTTTTAAGAGTATGGTTCAGTCATGTTTAAATACATTCACATTACTGTGCAAGCAATCTCCAGAGTTCTTGCATCTTGCAAAACTGAAACTCTGTACCCATTAAGCAACAATGCCCCATTTCCCTTCCTGTTGGCCTCTGGCACCCACCCTTGCACGTTAGTGTCACGGTCGGTTGCTGTGATTTGACTACTGTAGGTATCTCGTATAAATGGAATTATATGTTACTAACCTTTTGTGACTGTGATTTTAACACATTCATTCAATAGATTTTTTTTTTTTTTTTTGACAGGCAGAGTGGACAGTGAGAGAGAGACAGAGAGAAAGGTCTTCCTTTTGCCGTTGGTTCACCCTCCAATGGCCGCCACGGCCGGCGCGCTGCGGCCGGCACACTGCACTGATCCGATGGCAGGAGCCAGGAGCCAGGTGCCTTTCCTGGTCTCCCATGGGGTGCAGGGCCCAAGCACTTGGGCCATCCTCCACTGCACTCCCTGGCCACAGCAGAGAGCTGGCCTGGAAGAGGGGCAACCGGGACAGAATCCGGCGCCCCAACCGGGACTAGAACCCGGTGTGCCGGCGCCGCTAGGCGGAGGATTAGCCTAGTGAGCCGCGGCGCCGGCCCATTCAATAGATATTTAATGATTACCTATAACATGCCTTGTGATTATAAAGTATATATTTACATTATAACACGTTTTCACCAAATGAATTGGCTTTTGGCAGAAGCACAACGAATAACTTCTGTAGCAATTAAAAATACAAACAAGAAACATCGTAAAGTGACTGTAGGTTTCTATGAATACCTAAAACTGATCATTTAAATCATCAGCAGAGATGTGGGAGGCAGATACATGTATTCTGTAAATTAACTCAGACTTCTAGAAGAATAAGAAGGCATAGAATAGTAAAAATCAAATTGTTCCTGTCCATCAATGAGGTTGGTTAATTTTGGCATGTGTCTCAAAGAAATGACTCAGAAGGAAGGAAAAGGAACTTATACTGAGAGTCTTACAAGCCCGTTGTTCATAATGGACACAATCTATACACACCCAAAGGTTCATCAGGGAAGATAACAAGCCAGAGTCTGCTGTTCAAACCAAGACCTTTATATATGGGATGGCCATCACACCCTGCTTGCAACTATGCATTTCAGCATGTCAAAGTTGAAAGTGCTTAGCTGTTCATGAAGTCATTATGTTTTTTATGTGCCCAGTATATGAAATGCTTGAGGAATATGGAATTTCATGGGTAATTTCTACATGCATCACAAGAATGAAAAAGCATAAATGAGCCGAGTACTGATCAAGACTAGTTGGCCTGTGCAGAAGTATTTTGGAAGTATTTTGGAAGACTGGCCGTGAGTCAGCAGGGCCCTGCTGTTTTCAGAGAAGCTGGTATATAATTTGGGTAACCGTATGTTCCGGTTTGCCTGGGACAGTCCTGGTTTACATCTGTTGCACTGGCGTCTTGTCCAGTTTTGCATTTGTCCAGACAAAAGGATCGTGTAGGTGCTGTAAGGCCCGGGATATAGTCTTACTCATTTTTGTATCCAAACCTAGGTACTTACCACAGGGCCTCACTTAGTGCATGCCCATCAGAAGTTTGTTAAATAAACAACAGAAAAGATGGTGACTGTGTGTTTTCCATTCGCCATCCAGTAAACATCTATTGAGCCATGCCCTGTAATGAGTTCCAGGAACATGAAGATATATAAGGCCTGACCTTGCCCTTGGGAATTTAGAGTCTGCTGGATACGGGTCAAAAGGTTAACACCAGGGCAGGAAGTCCAGAGAGCGTGTGGGGAGATTGCCCCACCTAGCAGCCTATTCAGGTAGTGAGCATGTGCAAAAGTTGTAGTCAGGACATATGTGGGCAGTTAGAGACCTTTAAGGAATTTGGTGGGGCCAGTGCTGTGATATAGTAGGTCAAGCCTTCGCCTTGGCACTGGCATCCCATATGGGTGCTGGTTCAAGTCCCAGCTGCTCCACTGCTGATCTAGCTCCCTGCTAAAGGCCTGGAAAAGCAGTGGAAGATGGCCCAAGTGCTTGAGACCCTGCACCCATATTGGGGACCTCAAAGAAGCTCTTGTTTCCTGGCTTTGGCCTGGCCCAGCCCTGGCCATTGTAGCCATTTGGGAAGTGAACCAGTGGATGGAAGATCTCTCTGTTTCTCCCTTTCCCTATAATTCTGCGTTTCAAATAAATAGATAAATTTAAAAAAAGGATTTGCACAATATACCCCTCTTGTCTTCTGAATTTTGAACCATGCAAGTGTATTATCTATTCCAAAATAAGGAGGAAAAAGGAGTTGGGGGGTGGTGGTGGTGTGTGATTCCAAGCTGGCTGCTAGCTCATTGGGCACAGAGAATCTTCTGGAAAGAGCACAGGAGGAGCCTCAGGAGAGAGAGAGGGGAATGCAGCTACCCAGCATCTGCCATCAAGTAATGTTTCATCACTTGAGGGTTACTCAGAGAGCTAACCTGGCTGTATTTGCAGATGTGTAAAATAGATCATTAGCAGTTCTCTGGGAAATAAGGTTCCATATCCCACAGTGCTGATCTGTTTTTTTTTTTTTTTTCCCAAGATTTATTTGTTTATTTGAAGGGCAGAGTTACAGAGAGGCAGAAGTAGAGGCGGGTGGGGTGGTCTTCCATCCACTGGTTCACTCCCCAGATGGCAACAATGGCTGGAGCTGCACTGATCCAAAGCCAGGAGCCTGGAGCTTCTTCCGAGTCTCCCACATGTTAAGGGGCCCATCTAAGGTCCTTGGGCCATCTACTGCTGCTTTCTCAGGCTATAGAAAAGAGCTGGATTGGAAGTAGAGCAGCTGGGACTCGAACCAGCACCCATATGGGATGCTGGCACTGCATGTGGTAGCTTTACCCACTACGACACAGTGCACTGGGCTGGATTGATCTGGTTTTGAAAACAGAGGAGCAAGTCAGCTTAGATGTGCTGCAACAGGGAGTGTCCAAGAGACAGGGGAAAGGAGGCATGGGAGGGGAAACAGTAGTGCATGGGGTTTGCGGCCCCGACAGCAGTTACAAGACTTCTCGGTGACAGATTGTGGTGTGGAGCTCTGTTCATCCACAGTGCTGTCCACTGGCTGGTCCCTCAATCCACAGATCAGTGACTGACCCTTTGGGGAAAGGTTCTCATCTATTTCTCTGATCATTTTCTCTCTTCTCTTTTGTTTGGAAACTCTGAACTTATTCTTTATGTTTCTTATCTTTTGCTCTTATTTTCTTTCTCTCTTTAAAGAAAGATTTATTTATTTGAAAGTGAGAGTTACAGAGACACAGGGAGAGACAGAGGTCTTCCATCTGCTGGTTCACTCCCCAGATGGCCACAATGGCCAGGGCTGGGCCAAGCTGAAGCCAGGAGAGCAGGAGCTTCATCCAGGTCTCCTACGTGCGTGCAGGAGCCCAAGCACTTGGGCCATCTTCCACTGCTTTCCCAGGCACATTAGCAGGGAGCTAGAATGGAAGTGGAGCAGCCAGGACATGACCCAGTGCCCACATGGGATGCTGGGGTTGCAGGCGCCGGCTGAATCTGCTGTTGCCATGACGCTAGTCCTTCTGCTCCTGTTTTCTAGCTCTGTGTCTTCATTTATTTTTCTGAGGGAGAGATGACACCTCTGTTTTTTCCTCCAACCATTCTATTTTTTTAAAGTATTTTACTATGGGAAATCTCAAACACATACAAAAGAAGAGAGACTAGAATAATAAACAACATACCCTACACTTGGCTGCAGCAGTTACCCATCTATGGCTACTTTTGCTTCATCTGTGGCCCTACGCATCCCTTTACCCAGACTGTCCTTGTCATCGCGTCACGTCTATGTCACTGTGAATCTCTGAAAGACAAGGCCACTTCAAAAACAAAACAAAAAAGCACTACCATACCATCCTTTCACCATACGAATAAAGATTCTTCAACATTACCAACTATTTTGACATGTTTACCTCTCTCCAGTTGTCCTAGGAACATTTTCGAGTTTGTTTAAATTTGGATCCAAATAAGGTTCATCTGGTGGGACAGACTGATAGGCTTCTTAAATCCGCTTTAATATATAGGTTCCTCCTCTGTCTGCCTCCCCTTGTCCCTCCCATAAGCTTTTGTTGACAACAAACTGACCAAACCACACAGTTTTCCACAGGCTGATCTTGCTGACCGCATTGCTGTGATGTCATTGAATCTGCTCCTGGCATTTCCTGTAAATCGATAGCTAGACCTAGAGGCCTCATTCTCCAACTGAACGGTTCACTTTTGCGAATATGAAGGGACTTCAAAAAGTTTGTGGAAAATGAAATTAAAATATGATGTACTTTGATCTAGACCCCTCTGTTATGCTAGGCAGTTTCCTCCGAGAATATCCTCTTTTGTGTCTGACTTCTTTTGTTTAACATAATATTTTTTAGATTTACCCATGCTGTTGAGCAAGTATATTTGCATATTTTTATTTCAAATGTTCTTATAATTCCAAATATTCCTTTTTTATAGCCTTTGTTTTTTTTTTAAAAAAACTATTTATTTATTTGAAAAGCAGAGATACAAAGTGAGGAGGGGGGCTGGGATCTTCTTTTCTATACACTGGTTCACTCCCCAAATGGCTGCAATGGCCAGAACTGGGCTGATAGGATGCCAGGAGCCAGAAGGTTCTTCCAGATCTCCCACGTGGGTGCAGGGGCCCAAGCGCTAGGGTCATCCTCTGCTGCTTTCCAGGGCACATTAGAAGGGAGCTGAATTGCCACAGCACCAGCGTGGCCCCTAGCCTTTGTTTTTCTTTCTTTCTTTTTCTTTTTTTTAAAGATTTATTTATTTGAGAAGTAGAGTTATAGACAGTGAGAGGGAGAGACAGAGAGAAAGGTCTTCCTTCTGCTGGTTCACTCCCCAGAAGGCCACAATGGCTACAGCTGTGCCGATCCAAAGCCAGGAGCCAGGAGCTTCTTCCGGGTCTCCCACGTGGGTGCAGGGGCCCAAGTGCTTGGGCTATCTTCTACTGCTTTCCCAGGACGTAGCAGAGAGCTGGATTGGAAGAGGGGCAGCCGGGACTAGAACTGGAGCCCATATGGGATGCCGGCACCGCAAGTAGAGAATTAACCTACTGCACCACAGAGCCGGCCTCACTTTTATTTTTGTTCGATGGACACCATTTCTTCTCTTCAATCTCAAAACATACTAATTACAGTCTTTAAAGAATCTGGTCATCTCCTCCCTCCATCATTCCTGTTTCCTATAAACTTCTTTCTTCTGATTGCTTTAGCGCTGCTTTCATTCTGGAGTATGTTTTCAAATGACAAAGAATCTTGTTTTAAAAAAATTTTTTTTTTAATTTATTTGAAAGTCAGAGTTACAGAGAGAGAGGGAGAGACCTTCCGTCTGCTGGTTCACTCCCCAAATGGCTGCAATGGCCAGAACTGTGCCAGGCCAAAGCCAGGAGCTTCATCTGGGTCTCCCACATGGGTGGCAGAGGCCCAAGTAGTTGGGCCTTCTTCCACTTCTTTCCCAAGCTCATTAGTGGGGAGCTGGATTGGAAGTAGGACAAGAACCAGCACTCATATGGGATGCTGGTGTTGCCCGGGCAACAGCTTAACCTGCTATGCCACAATGCCAGCCCAAGTAAATGATTTTGGACTCTGTGTTCATATCTAAGAGTGAAACACTAGAGAGCTGAGCAGCAGCTGTGTTGGGGCCCAGCTTGTCAACTGGGGGCCACTCTAAGGTTAGTCTGCTAGGCTGTTCACTGGGAGACCCACCTGTGGGTATCTGGAGACCTCTTCCGATGGGTGATATTCCCTAACAAGGGTCATCCAGTACCCACCTGACAGGAGTGGCTCAGGCATTGGAGCTGGGGCAGAGCCAAGGCTCCATGCACGGTACTTCACTCCCAGCTCTCAGCTGGGCTTCATGTTCCTGTGTCTCACTTCTCTCTGGCTCACTCTCCTCTATGGGGGTGGGAGAGGCGTAAACAAAGACTGTAAACAAAATCTGACAAAGCCAAGATGGGGGCGATTGCTGACTGCTCCTCAGTGATGTGCATTGTGGGTTTGTTCCGTGTGTGCCACCTTCCAATGAGTGTATTTCAAAGGTGAATGACATTCAGGATTGAAGCTGCTGATGAGGACCTTGATAAACATCAGCTGCTCAGTCGGAGCTTGTAGTGGGCAAGTGGACAATGTACCTTGTCTCAGACAAAGGTTTGTGAGACACATGCTGGGAGAAAAATTGGAAATTACAGTAGATGAGATTATTGAGTGCTTATTACATACTAAATATTTTCTAAAGTGTTTTACATGTCTTCATAATAACCCTATGAGATAGAGACCCCTTTTGTCGATTTGAAAACTGAGAGGTTAAATCTTGCCCAAGTCACTCCTTCAAGATTCACATGCAGGTTTGCACTTTTTGGTTTTAATTTTTATGTATTTACTTAAGAGCTAGGAGGGGGATGAGAGAGTACTCATGCACATTCCCAAATGCTTGCAATGCTGGGGCTAGGCCAAAGCAAGGAACCAGGAACTCTTGGGTATCAAAACCCAGTGATCAGAGCCAGCACTGCTGCCTCCCAAGGTGTGCATTAGCAGGGAGCTGGAGTCAGGAGCCCCGGACAAGCGGACTTAACTACCAGGCCAATGCCATCCCGGGTCTGTACTTTAAGTCGCTGGGTTATACTGCATTTATGAAAGTAGGTAAGATGGCTTTTTCTTATCCTTCCAAGTTCCTTTCAAGATTTCTTTTCTCCTTCTTAGATTTCTTCCTTCTCCCCATCTGCCGAGTCCTTGGTCTTGATGCATTCTTAAGATTGAGAAATCACGAGCGAGAGCCAGCAGGGCAGCCTCAGCGCCTTTCCAAAGACTTTTCAGGACGTCAGCCACCTCGTGGTCCTACAGACCGAAAATGTCAGCGGCGGCGGCGGCGGCGGCGGCGGGAGCGGGAAGGGCTCCACCTCCTTGGAGAGTGGAGGTATTTCACTGCGGAGGGAGGAATTAGAGGCGCAGGCCAGCGCTAAGCACCCACATTCCATCGCAACCTCCAGCTGAAAAAATTAATTGCTTGCCCTTTGTGCCATTTGTCTTCTGCTTGTGAACTGCCTCCTCCGAGCAAGCGGGGTGGGAGGAGAGCGCGCCGAGCAGCATGGGGCAGGGGCCAACCGCGCCGGCCTCCCGCCGCTCGGTTTAACTCCTGCAGTTACAGGGGCCCCGCGTCCCGTCTGCGCGGCCGCATCGCAACAGGCTGCGCGGCGCATGTGACCAGAACTGCCTCGGGTCTGCAGGGGTCACCCGCGTGTCAGCAGCAGCGGCAGCAGCCTCGCTGGAGGGGGCTTCTGCCTGGCTTATCGTCTTCTTTGCTTCGTTTTGTTTTGCTTTTGGTTTTATGGTACCCTTTGGAGACTCATACGGTCAACACCTGGCCAGGCAAAACAAAAGCACGCCCAGGACTGCACTGAAACAAGCATCAGACCTCGCAGGCTGAGGGAGCCTGACAGCACCCAAGCCTCTCCCCCCAACACCTCCCCCCCCCCCCACAGCGGGACAGTCATCCCAAAAGGACTGCCTAGACCGGGCGGGGCCACCTGTCACCTACAGGTGTCCAGATTGTCAGGAGGGTGGGATTAAGACACCATGCCTGTGGGGGCCTGTCCACACACCCCTAACTTTGCTCTTGGATGCTGATCCTGTAGTTGTCACCCAGCCCCACCCAAGGGAGCTTACTGTCAGGGCCCAGGCCTGGAGAAGGCCCAGTGCGGCTCTGGACAGCAGTAGACTGCCTCTTAGCCCTTGGGAGAACAGGGAGCGGCCTTTCAGTGGGGCTGGGGAGCACAACGCACATTTAAGTTTATCATGATCATACAAAACGTGTGTGAGGGGCCAGTGTTTGCTGGTCCTCCAAGGCCAAAGTCAGGAGTAAACCTCCAGTTTCTACATGTCTGAAAAACTGGCAACCTTAATTTGTATCCCCAAGAGAAATGCCCCTGTCGGGACCCTGGAGTGACCAGGCCACGTCGTCACGCTGCCGTCCAGACTGGCCGGGAGGGAGGCGGGAAAGGAAGCAAGCGGCCCGGCGCGCGGAGCCAGAAACCGCCCGCGGATGCCTCTGCCCCAGCTCATCACAAGCCAGATCCAGTCGACAGCACAATCCAAACAGAAGAGGGAATCACTATGTACATCTTTTGTTTGCCGTGGCAGGAGAACTGTTGAGCAGAGGAAAAAAACAAGCTGAGCTTAGCGCTATCAGCTGCTTCCTGGGGCTGGCTCCTTCCTTCCTCCGAGGGGGGCCTGGCCGCTTTGTTCTCGTTCCCAGCTGCTCCTCTGCGCCTTTAAGCGGTGGCCTTTGCAGACCTCGGTGGAATGCGGCCCTGGAACCCCAGGGGACTCAGCCCCAGGCTCCGCCCAGCCCGTGTGCTCAATGGGCCCAGCCAGAGGGATGCTAGAGTGGCTCTCGCGCCTGATGGGGACTTGGGTCTCTTCCTGACCTCATCTGGGGGCTTCCTGCCCTGCTGACCCCTGCAAGGACGCCCTCTTCAGCGAGCTCTGTGGAGGGGGGGGCAGTACAAAGGAGGGGTTCCAGAAACAAGGCTTTCTGCAGTCACCGTCTAGGGTCAAACTCATCCCAGCTCCTCCAGAGATTAGAGGTCACCCTGGAACTCTCTGAGCCTCAGCAATGCTCTGTCATAGGACCCGGATGAAGATTAAGGAGATGACACAGATTAGGTGCCTCCCCAAGGCCTGGCACACAGCAGACTCCCTGGCAGCCGTCACCCTGGCTAGGTACATGTTGACTCAGGCAGCATAGCTATACAAGAAAAAAACCCAGAAGCCATGAAGACTTCTGCTGATTCTAAGGGCCTGGCACGGTGTCAGAGATCAGCGGTTGGAGCTCGGGCGCCTGATGGGTTCTCCGGTGGTTTCACATGGTGTGAACCTCTCCAACAGCAGGCTCAGACCTGTTTTCCACGGTGCCTCTAAGATGCTCGGGCTAGAACCCTACATGAAGCCCGTGGCGGTGAGGAGGCAGGTGGGTGTGCCTGCTCAGCTGCAGCCCTGGGTCCTGCTGGCTCCCCGCACCTCCCTAAGAACAGAGCTCACGCGGCTAAGGTCACCTGGGCAACCGCAGTGCCTGTCAGGGGAAGCAGAAGGGAGCACAACAGGGCCCGGCGCTCGGCTGCTTGCACAGTCATTTCCCGAGTGCTTTCCAAGTGGCTGCCCCGCTCCACCAGGCATTTATCTACCTCGTTGCTTAATCTTCTCATCAACCCTAAGAGGCAGGTGGTATTAACCAGGCTCAGGAAGAGGCCTGCCTGGCCAGGGGTCATGTGCAGGGCTGTGGCCCGGCCTACAGGGCATGTCTGTGTCAAACAGACGTGTGCTCTGAATGATGGCGCAGACAGCATGGGATGGACGGCGGCCCCCACCCTCCTTGTTGCCTGGTGCCTGTAGGAGGGCTCAGCCTCTGTGTACAGCAGCCAGTTGAGTGGCAGGACTGGGAACTGAACATGCAAGCTCCTATGACCTTGCTGTCCTGATGACCATACCTTGTCAGTTGCTCATGATCTGAATGGACACTCTGGGCTCCCAACTTGTGCCAATAGCAAATGAAGTGCTGCAGCCCCTGTGTGGTCCCTGGACTGTGTCGTCTCACAGGACAGCCCCCTGCTGCCACAGCCTGCAGAACTCCCGGTTCAATCTCTCCCTCCTCATATGATCCACTGCACAATGTGGCCGTCCACCCAGCTCACACACTCTCGGCTTCACTCCCTGCCCCTCTACCCTCATCCCAACTTCCTACTATTAAAAAAAAATTTATTTATTTGACAGGCAGAGAGACTAAGAGACAGAAACAGATGGATAGAGACAGAGCTCCCATGTTCTGGTTCACTCCCCAAATGCCAGAAAGTAGGGAACTCGATCCAGGTCTACCATACAAGTGGCAGGAACCCAGGTACTTGAGCCATCCCCAGGATCTGCATAAGCAGGGAGCTGGAATCAGGAGCCAAGCTGGGTATCAAACCCAGGTGCTCCTAAATGGGATGCAGGTGTCTTAACCAGGGTCTTTGTTGCTAGGCCAAATTGCCTCCCTCCCCAACTCCCTCTTTTTGATTGTCCTTCCATGGCTGGTTTTGTCACTTCCCTACTTAAACTAGCTTTCATGACTCCCTCAGAACCCTTGGCAGTGGGTTCAGATGTCCTTGTCTGACTCCTCCAGCCTTTGGGGACAGGTGCCTGCTAGATTCTCCAGGTGCATGCTTCATCATGCCTCCCCCCTGCACCCCCTCCCTGGAGTGGGGTGGGGTAGGGGGCTGCACAGCTCAGGCAGCCCCAGAGTCCCTCTGCAGAGCCCCAGGTCTCCCACACCTCCGGGCCTCCATCTAGGCCCGCATGTTCTGCCTGTGGCACTGAGGACACTGCGGGCCGTCTACTCTGTTGCTGCGGCCGTCCTGTGCATTGCTAGGGGGTTAGCAGCATCCTCAGACTCTCCTGGGTCAATGCTGGTAGCACTTCCCCAGTCTCCTGATACTGCCACACGTCCCCTGCAGGTTTGGCAAAATCACCCTCAGTTGAGGATGGCTGACTTGGGCTGACGCCTGGGCCCAGCCCACTCCTCTTCCTTTCCACCTGTCACCTTGTACTTGCCTTTCAAGTCTTGGCTTGGTTGTCATTTCCTCCTAGAAGCCCTTCGTGATCTTGTGACCCCCACATCTCCTTGTCAGGCTGGAGGACACCCCCCCCACCACCACCGAACCAACCCTGACGGCCTGGATCACACTGTGCTGCCACTGCTCCCTTCTTGGTTGGTTTCTTCCCTCTCCTAGGGCTTCCATGATGGCCGACATTTCTGTCCCTGTCATGTATTCAGAGCCCACATCTGTGCCCACGACACACCTCACCTAGTCAATCATCCTCGACATCTCTTAGGTTTTCATTCTGACCCCTCCCCCCGCCCCGCCCCAAATCCAGCAGTGTGCATCGTCTCCACAGCCCCTCTGTAGCCCAGGCTGCCACCATCTCTCACCTGGATTACAAAGACCACAATCCATCTAAATCCCCTCTAAGCTGTTCTCACTGCAGCTGGGGTAATCTTTTCAAAACAAAATTTGCCCCCTTGGTTAAATCCTTTCAAAGGCCTTCCAGTGAGCTTAGGCAATAACCCAAAGTCCTTACCAGGGCCCGGGCAAGGTCTGGTCCCTGCCACCTCTCTGTTCCCTATGACCCACACATCTGCCTGCCAGGTGAATGTGATTTCCTGGCTTCCTTTCATTAGCCCCAAGCACCAGATCCCCACTCTGGCCGATCCCATGGCCCCATGGCCATGAGTCTGCTTCCAGGGAACCCAGTGTGTGGCACCCCACATGGACATGCAATTGAGTGATAGTTAAGCTCTACCCCCCTAACTAGATGGTAAGCTCCATGAGGACAGGGATCATGTCCAGTTTTTGCTCAGTATATTATTCCTCATGCTTAGCGCTTGCCTGGCTTGTGGGAAATGCTCAATTAGTGGATGCAGAGGGAGCTGGCATTGTGGTACAACAAGCTAAGCCAGCACTGGGGATGCCTAATTCCATACTAGAGTGACAATTTGACTCCCAGCTACCCTGCTTATGAGCTAGCTTCCTGCTAATGCACTTGGGAGGCAGCCATGATGGGCCAAGTACTTGTGCCCCTGCCACCCACCCACATAGGAGACCAGGATAGACGTCCTGGTTCTAGGTTTTGGCCTGGCCTAGCTCTGGCTGTTGTGGCCATTGGAGGAGTGAACCATCGGATGGAAGATCTCTCTCTCTCTCTCTGTCACTCTTTGAAATACATCTTTAAAAATTATTTTGAATGAATGAAAACCTTTGAATGAAGAAATGTTAAAAATAATCCCAAGACTGTAAGGAGTATTTTTGAATGCCCCAAATAGCAGTCAATGCTTTCAGAACGGATATGAAATTCTGTTGTGATCAAAAGTAACTAGGAATAAAATTTGGTTGGCCATAGTATTCATCCTGGTTGAGACCAAAGTGTGGCCATGAAGAAACCAGAAGGCTCCTCCTGTGTGACCCTTAAACTGGTCCTCAGAAGTAAATTCTCAGAAAGGAAAACACTGGGGGCCTGAGGGGAGGGGAGGGTCATGATGGCTGTGACCTGCAGGTGTGGGCTCCGGAGGGAGCCACGAGGAGACCTTTCAACAGTACCCAGAGGCCTCTCTCTCTCTCATGATGCTTCTGCATGTGGGGAGGGTCCCAGGGTTCAGGACAGAACAAGGTAACTAACCATGTAATACGCCTTTGGGTCACTGTTCTGACTTCATTTCCATTCCTGACAAAGCAGCAAGTTTTCAAGATTCATGATTCCTTAAATCTGAAGGCCACTGCTTTCTAAAGAATGCTCAATTTGAAAAAATACTAGCATGAGCCCACTACCCAATTTTCCTATCATATTTGCCTGAACTCTGTAAAAAATTAGCTGAGTGGCAGGTCTTGTGGCACAGCAGGTTACGCTGCCACCTGGGACACCCGCATCCCATATTGAAGTGTCTAGGCTTGAACTTCCTTCCCATTCTGATCCAGCTTCCTGTTACTGTGCACCCTGGAAGGCAGCGGATGATGGCTCAAGTACTTGGGTTGCTGCCATCCACATGGGAGATCTGGATGAGTTCCAGGCCCCCAGCTTCAGCCTGGCCTAGCTCTGGCTATTGTGGGCATTTAGGGAGTGAACCAGCAGATGGAAGATCTCTCTCTCTCTCTCTCCCCCTCCCTCTCTCTGTTTTTCAAAAATAAATACATCGGGGCCAGCGCCATGGTGTAGTAGGTTAATCCTCCACCTGCAGTGCATATGGCATTCCATATGGGTGCTGGTTCTAGTCCCGGCTGCTCCTCTTCCGATCCAGCTCTCTGCTGTGGCCTGGGAAAGCAGCGGAGGATGGCCCAAGTGCTTGGGCCCCTGCACCTGCATGGGAGACCAGGAAGAAGCTCCTGGCTCCCGGCTTCGGATCGGCACAGCTTCGGCTGTTGTGGCCATTTGGGGAGTGAATTAATGGAAGGAAGATCTTTCTCTCTGTCTCTCCCTCTCACTGTCTGTAACTCTACCTCTCAAATAAATAAATAAAATCTCAAAAAAAAAAAAAAACGTAAGTAAATACACTTTAAAAACTGTGTGTGAATTTGTGTGACTGTAGATGTCAGCTGGGCACAGAAGCATCATCATGTTTGAGTAATGATGCTTTGGTCAGTGTGGACCACATTACAACAGTGGTCCCATGGGCTACATTCTCTTGTGACATTGTGGCGTCGCAACTTCTGTAAAGCACATACGCTTCGTGGTGTTTGTACAATTATGAAATCTCCATTTCTCAAAGTGCATTCCTGTTCCTGCACTTAACTGCATTTATTAAAAGTGCATGTGGATGGCAGCCAGGACCACCTTCAATCACGGTGTGCCTGTGGGGGGGTGGGGCTGGCTCTGAGACCAAGTCTCCACCATTCCCTTCCCCGTGTGGGTGGGGGCGCTCCTTTTCTGAAATCTTCCTGTCCGAGGTGCTCATGGGTTTGTGGTTACCAGACAGTCATAATGTGTTAACGTCATCACACACGCTGGAATCTGAGTTGTACTCGAGTGGAGGTTTTTAACTTAATATCAGTAAAAAGTATAGGTCCTGTGACGCCTTGTGCATGCACTCAAGAGGGTGGCGCCCAAACTCTAAGTGCTTTTGATGTAGCCGGATTCACATCACTTACCGGCACTGGGACTTCAGCGGGGGAATCTAACCCGAGTCTCAATTTCCCTACCTGTAAATTGAAGCTAACAGGATAATTTTTAATGGATGTAGATTCCATCACCTCCCGATTAAGGAGTCAGAGGTTTCTGACTGTTCAAACTGTTGAGGTAACAATAGTTCTGAGAGGCATCCACTCCCATCCTTTGCATCCTGATTTTGCTTTGCAGAACACATTTTCTGGGTTCTCTGTCCTCTGGCACCCAGGACAGACAGTGAGTGACCTTGTCCTAGCCAATGGACTTGGCTGTGGCTGGGCATGTGGCCTGGCATGTGGCCTGAGCTGTCCTGTGAGACCTTCTCCGGGAGTTCTGAAGGAGCGTTTTCTGCCCATGGGGGTTTTTCAGTGGGGAGGATGCGTATGGGCTGTTGGTGGGCTCCACGTGGGAAGAGTTGAACTGGGAACCCGAGATGGGCCTTACAGACCTGCTCAGACCCCTGGATCAGGCCAAGCCTCCAGGTTTCTTAAGTTATGTAAACCATCACTTTCATTTGCCTAAGCAATACCTTTTTATCTTGTAAGCACTCTGTCTATTAGATCAGAAGAACGTATTCCATGCGTTCATCTTCTGAGTAGGCAGATATTTTCTCTCAAATATCTCAGAGACTATCTCGACCTGCCTGAGAGGCAGCCACGGAGAATCACAGGACAGCTGGGACAAGACCAGGCCTGGACCCTCCTGGGCCTGGCGGCCTCACTCACTCACTCACTCACTCACGTGGGTGCACCCAACTGCTCCTGTGTCCCCTGAAGCGCCTCCCTGAGTCACACTGCACCGGAGAGGCCAGCAGACCCCACGGGACAGAGGTCGCCACTCTAGGAGTGGCTGCATGCCCCTCCAGGCTCCACCAAGACTTTCAGGGACTCAGTAAAGGTCTGGGGCTTGAGGGAACCTGGGTGAAGGGCCAAGGGAATGAGCAGAGGAATGGGACTGTGCGGAGCCCCGGGCTGACCTCAGGCCCTCGCTGCCCTGCATGCAGGTCATTACAGTGGCTCCTTGCTGGGTCCCCTTTCTGCCCCACCCCTACTCTTTCTCTTTCATATCCTCTTCCGTCTTCCTAATGGATCACTTCCTTCTCCATCTTCTTCCTTCTTCCTAAAGGATCACTCTGGTCATGTCACTCTTGTATTCAAAAACCTGCCGGGGCTTCTGCAGTGAAACACCTGAGAAAAGCTAACTTTATAAAGCTCACAGTTTTCGAGGTTCAAGTCCAACATTGTGTGGTCCCACTGGTTTGGCCTCTGATGAGGACAGCCAAGGAGCATGGGGTACAGGCAGAGGAAGGATCACAGAGGGGAAGCCAGGAAGCAGAGAGGGTGGCTTGGGCACAACTCTGCTTTTATAACCAAGCCCAATAATCCAAGGACCTCCCACTCGGCCACCTCCCAAGCATCGTGAATGGAGTAAGTTTCCATCCTCTATCAACTTATGACTTACTGGGTTTAAATGGGAACACAATCTTGTTCAAACCATAGCAGCTCCCTACTGCCAACAGAGTAATCCATTGTCTCACCAATAGCTTGAAAGGGCCTGTGTCCATCAGGAAGACTCAGCTCATACCTAGGGAAAAATTACTTCATTGGAAGAATCATATCCAGATTCATAAATTCAATTACAATGCCCAGTTCTATAATAATAGGTGGCAGGTGTTTCCTGGGGGAACACAATGTTCCTCTCTAACCATGTCTAGCACCTCGTTGTAGCCTTCATTTATTTTGATGTCATCATACAAAATAATCCTCTCGGCTACCTTCCTTTATTAACTATTTGTATGACTTTCTATTGCCATGTAACAAATTACCACTAACTCGGTAGCTTTAAACAATATTCATGTATTAGCTCCTGTTTTGTAGGTCAGAAGTTTGGGCACACATGGTGGGGCTCTGCAGTTAGGGCCTCACGAGGCTAAAGTCAAGCTGTTGGCCAGGTTGCATTCTCATCAGCAGCTCAGGGTCCTCTTTCAAGCTCACATGGTGATAACAGTATCCAGACCATGTGGTTGGAGGACTGAGGTCCTTGGGCCCTGGCTGGCTATCTGTCAGAGGCAGCTCGAAACTCCTAGAGACCACCTGTTTCCTTTGCCACAAGGCTTCCTCCGTTTGCAAAGCCAGTGATTGGGCATTGAAGCCCTTTCGTGTTTTAAATTTCTGCCTTCTGCAGTCTCTGACTTCTATATCCGTATTTAAAGGACTCTCATGATTAGGGCAGGTCTGCCCAGAATTCAACTGATTAGTGACCTTTAATTACATCTTCACAGTCCCTTTCGCCTCTTAATGTAATAATGATCATGGGAGTGCTGTCTTTTGCACAGATCCTTCCTACACTCAAGGGGAGAGGATTATACAAGGGCAAGAGGGTTTTTTTTTTTTTTTTTTTTTTGAGGTGGGGAAGGTCATCTGAGATTTCTAATCGTAACTATTATTTTCTAGTTCTAGTAAAGACACTGAAACAGATTTCCTGCCACTCCATATTTTTCCCTAGGGGCCAGTGCAGCTGATGCCTTCAGCTCACCCAACACCTAATCTCACTTCTGTCTTCCCAGGTCAGCCCCTAAAGCACAGGCTGGAAAATGAAATGTGTGTTTTTCAGCCGCCTTTGCAGCAAGAGGCAGCCACGTGACGTGGTCTCGGCCAATGGGCAATAAGCAGAAGGCTGTGGCCATTGCTCCTTTCTCCTGTCTGGGAAGTGGACTCCGTGTTGGAGTTGCAACAGACATCATGTGACGAGAAGGACAAGGTCAAGAGGTTTGCACCGAAACCCGTTCCTTGAAATGGTGAACTGCCGAATCCACACTACAATCTGATATTCTGTTATAGATAGCAGAGAGCGACCGCAATTTGTACAAAACCGCATCACTGAATGGGAATAAACCAGCCAAACTTCCAAGCCAGGATGCCTGACTTTCTGAAAGGACAGCCGCGAGTCAGTGCAGCTATGCATCTCCATAGCCACGGTGACTTTTGCTTCTCACTTTCTCCCTGTTGTCTATGGGAATTCTTCCATGGAATATCTTTTAAAGTGTTTTTTCTGTACTTTATTTGAGAGGCAAAAAGAGAGGGAGTGACAGAGAGACAGACAGACACACAGAAATCTTCCTTCCTCTGGCTCAATGCAGCAGCAGGCCCAGAGTACAAAGCTATGGATCCTATCACCCTGTAGCTGCCGAAGTAATCCACTGCTTTTTGGGTTTTCCGTGACATGCAGCTGAAACTCAGCCTTCACTGACATGGCTCCCATGACTACGCCACGCCTCCTGCCTCTCCTCCTGCTTCCTGGACCTCTCCAGCCCCCTTACCCCCACCACATCCCCCCCATGTGTCTGAGCTCCTCACCCCCCACTGTTTCCCAAGTGACTCAGTGGTGCCTCAGCTCCCAAGCCATGGCAACTCCCGATCTCCATGTTTAGCCCGGGTCTTTCTCCACAGCACCAGACCCTGTGAATCTAAATGCCCAGTGAACACTTCTGCCCACCTGTTTCGTCAGAGCCTCAGGGACGGTGAGCTCACAATTAAACTTGCCGGCTTTCCTGCTGTTCTCGTCCCTGCAGCCAGAGACCCCCGCCTTTCCTTACCCTCATACTCTGCAGGTCCCAACGACCCCCCAGACCTCTCTTCACAGCTCCAAGCTGCTCCACTTCTTTGCTCTCAGCGCACTATTCAGACCTCGGCATCTCTTGCAGATTTATCTATTTGACAGGCAAGAGTTACACATCTGGTACATCTGCCTCACCTTATAGCCTCATAAAACCACCTGCAGTTTCCCAAACGTGCCACCATCTTCCTCCTTTTCTTTCTTGACTGCTCTCTGTACCTTGTAAGCTGAAAACTGTGCAGACTAGTTTCCAGTGAATATTTAAGGTTCGGTCTTGGGGTCTTGGCCCTTGTCTCTCTGGGGAATCAGCCACAGAAACTCAGTGATAAATACCTATTGGAGTTCCAGGGATTTTGTGTTGACTTAAGATGATTGCCTATTCATAATTCCCCTTTTAATCAAAGGATTCTCTGCAAAAATCACTTCAAAACAAACTGATCAAAATAAATATCAATTGTGGTGCTGTGGCATAGCAGGTAAAGTTGCCGCCTGCAGTGTCGGCATCCCATATGGGCACCTGTTCGAGACCTGGCTGTTCCACTTCCTATCCAGCTCTCTGCTGCGGCCTGGGAAAGCAGTGGAAGATGGCCCAAGTGCTTGGGCCCCTGCACCTGCGTGGGAGACCCGGAAGAAGCTCCTGGCTCCTGGCTTCAGATCAGCCCAGCTCCGGCTGTTGTGGCCATTTGGGGAGTGAACCAGTAGATGGAAGACCTCTCTCTGCCTCTGCCTCTGCCTCTGTCTCTCCCTCTCCCTCTCCCTCTCCTTCTCCCTCTCTGTAACTCTGCCTTTCAAATAAATAAATAAATCTTTTAAAATGTTTAGATAAATAAACATCAGTTGCCATTGTTCTCATCTACATATTTTTATTTTAAAACTTTACACTCCCCCAAACTGAACTCAACAAGAAAGGAATTATTTTACCTTTTTTTTTTTTTTTTAATTGAGAGAGAGGGCTGGCTGTTGGTTTGCTTCCCAAATGCTCACAACAGCCAGTAGCTGGGAAGCTGGGAGCTGGGAACTCAATCCAGGTCTCCCAGGTGGGAGGCTGGAACTCAATTACTTGAGCCACCGCCATTGCTTCCCAGGTCTGCATTAGCAGGACCTGGAGACAGGAGCCAGAGCTGGGAGTCTAACCAAGGTACTCTGAAATGGGACACAGGCTTCTTAACTACTAGGCCAAATACCCACCCCAACATTCTACTTTTAATGTATTAAACACTAGGGGCTTCTTTCTTTTCTTATTGTATTAAAATCTACCTCTGAGGGTCACGGAATTCTAGGATGCAGCCCCCTCATTGTCCAGAAAGTGAGGCTGTGTTGGCTCAGGGGAATGCAGCACAGCACTTTGATGGAACACAGCAAGTCCTTGGGTTTAGTTCTTTCTATCTCACCATGAAGTCACGGACCACCCCCGACTGACACAGACGGCTCCCCCTCCCCTGAGAGGAGAGAGCCAAGCCGACTCCGGGCAGCCGGCTAAGCTGATCCTCTTACGCTGTCTCACTTAAGGCCAGATGACAATATTAAGGGCTTTAGGAAAAGGAAATCCAAAGAATTCAGTACAAAGCTCTGTTGCCCTGGCAACAAAACAGCCCATTCCCCTGCTCTTGGCCCCTGTGCTCTGAACTTGGGGCAGGTGGAGAGCCACTCACCCTCTGTGTGATGGGCTTGTCGTCTTGCACCTGCACGGCCAGCCCCAGGTCGGACAGCCTGCAGTTGCCAAGGTCATCCAGCAGCACGTTCTCTGGCTTCATGTCCCGGTAGACGATGCCAAGGGTGTGGAGGTGCAGCACTCCGCAGGTCATCTGGGCTGAGTAGAAGACCACCCGCTCCATGGCCAGGCCCCGTGAGCCTACACTGTAGATGTGGAACTTGAGGTCTCCCCCGTTCATCAGACTCATGACCAGGCAGAGATGGGTCTTGCTCTCAAAGGCATAGGCCAGGGAGACGATGAAAGGGCTGCTCACTTTCTCCAAGATCTCCTTTTCTAAGAGAGCCATCTTCTCACCATTTTTCTTCTTCAGCCGCTTCTTGTCCAGTTTTTTACAAGCGTACATCTTACCGGTGTTCTTCACCTGGACGGCGCAGACCTTAAGGGGAGAGAGAAGGGGAGAGGGAGAGGTAGAAGGAGATGGCCGGAGAGGGATGCAAGGGCCATGGCGATCAAGGAAGAGGAGGTGGACATTAGCCAAGATGAGGAGATGGCCGGAAGAAGGGTGCAGTGGGGACCACAAGACACCATGTCACCCTCTCTACGATGGCCACAATAAAAAAGAGGAAATTAGCAAGCATGGGGACGAATTGTAACCCTCATGCACAGCAGGTGGGGATGCAAACATGGGAAAGCGTTTGATGGGTCCTCACCAGTCCCACACCTGGATGTGCACCGAGAGACCAAGCAAACACCTGCCCGGGACTGTTCAGAGCAGTGCTACTTATGCACAGTAGCCAAGACGTGGGAATGGCCCAAGTGTCCACCTGCAGACGCGTGGAGACGAGAAATGGGGCGTCTCCTGACAACAGACTACCAATGAGCCGTAAGGTCTGCAATACTCGTGCACGCTACCACCTGAGTGCACGGCCAGCGCACTCTGCTGCATGGAAGGCGTCGGGTAGACAAGGACACAGCTGGCAGGATGCACCCCGTGGAGTAGGCAAAGCTGCTAGGAAGCCGACTAGGGGCCTCCCAGGCCCCTCCAGGAACCCTCACTGCCATAGTAAGGAGGCCCTCCGCTACAGCTCGCCTTGGCCTTCCCCGCCCGGGACATTTCCACCGTGCTCCTCATGAAGCTCACGGGCGAGCTCCTCGGTCACGTCCACATTGAGCCTGTCCATCTCAGGTCACTTGTAGTGTACTGGTCACAGGTGACCAGAAAGAAGGGAGCAAGGAACCCCCCACATCTGGCACTGAAATTAGTTCTCAGTGGATTGTGTTGACATGCAAAAGTAATAAAGGCAAAATGACCCCTGCTGTGCCCCCAGGCACCTCCCACCCGGCTATGCAGACACTCACCTCCCCGAAACCCCCTTTGCCCAGCACCCGGAACTCCGTGAAGTACTTCTCTGACACCGGCTGCATCTCAAAGAGTTTCCACTGCAGAAACTTCTCGTAGAAGGGGCTGGCCAGAAACTCGCGGAAGGGCTGCTCCTGCAGGAAGGCCATGGTCTCTGCCTGCGCCAGCGTCACCACGGCGGCCTGCTCCTCCTCTGTGGCGGCTGCTTGGCTCTTGGCGGCCAGAGCTGGGCTAAGGAAGGCCAGCGGCTGCCCTGGGGCCAGGCCTTGGGCACAGGCGGCCACCAGCCCCTGCAGCGCGCTGCCCTTGGCCGGCCCCTGCTCGGCCAGCTCCCAGCTCTGCACCTCTTCCAGGAAGGCCGTGGCCTCGCGGTACGCCGGCACCGTGGCCAGGAAGTCGCGGAAGAGGCGGCGGCCAATGGGCTGCTGCTCGCAGAGGCTGTGGAAGTGTGCGGGCAGCTCCCGGCGGAGCTCGGCGCAGGCCTGCGGGCCGGGCAGCGCCAGGCTCCGGCGCCGCCGCTGCAGCTCGCGGCTGTCAACCTCCGAAGTGTTCCGGGCCTGCAGGTAGGCCGTGTTGGCGATGAGGTTGTCCAGGCCCCCCATGTCGACCATGGCTGGGCCCCCCGGCGGTCCCCAGGCAGGCAGCGCAAGGGCGAGGGCTCTGGGCCGTCAGGTGTGGCCACCGGCTGGCTGCCCTCCTTCCAAAGGGTGAGCGGGCCCCCAGGGGATTTACTGCGGGGCTGCGGGTGGGACCGGGGGATGGTGGGAAGCAGGTTTCTGTTCTAAGAAGCTTTGGCTGGCTATGTATAGCCGCCTGCCACTAGCACCTGACCGCTCACCTCTCATCTGCCAAGGCCAAAGCCACTGCAGCCACTGCAGCCCCTGCCGCGGGCTCCCACCCGGGCTCCTGCCTCCTGCTCCGCCCACTCATGGTGTGGGCCTCCTCCACGCACACCTGTCCTGGAATGTTCAGTTACCTGTCTCAAAGGGAGGGAGCAATGATAAGGTGGGGTCTTATTTTTGTGAAAGCAGTGTTTTTTTAATTTTAATTTTAAAAATTTTCTTTATTTATGTACTTGAGAGGCAAAGAAATGGATAATGGAGAGATGATTGAGAGAGGGAAACAGAAAGAAAGGGGAGAGGGGAAGGGAGAGAGAGAGAGAGAGATGCTGTCTGCTGTTTCATTCCTCAAATGAACACAGGGCCCACATGGGGCCAGTGGGAAACAGTCCCAGCAACTCAATCCAGGTCTCCCACATGCGTGGCAGGGATCCCATTAATTGAGTTGCCACCCCTGCTCGCCAGTGGTGTTAGCAGGAAGCTGGAGTGAGGTGTGGGAGCCGGCTCAGAACCTGGGACCTGTGATGTGCAGATGTGGTGTGTTAACCACTAGGTTGACTGGCCACCCTAAAAGCAGTGTTTTGAACTCTTTGTAATGTGACGTGTTTCCTACCAGGCACACGTTATGCAAACTCCAAGGAGTTAACAAGTCGGGAAGAGGAGCTGTGAGACACTGGAGGTTTCCTCCTTGGGTCCAGCAGCCCAACCCTGGAGCGAGTTACAGCCGAGGATGCTCTCCATGGGGGCTCCTGAGAAGTGGTGTCAGGGTCCCTGGGGGCTCCAGGGGCGGTGCTCAGAGCGGGCTGTGGCTCTGCCCTGCTGGTGCACCGTGAGCAGCCTACAGACACCCTCCCATGGTGGCTTCCTTAACCCTGAGCAGTCCCACCTGACGTCCCGTGAGTTACAGGAAAGAAAGAACAGCATTAGTCCTGATCCGAAACATACTATTCAGCCGTGTTCCTGAAAGAGAGGTGGAGGGAGTCGTCTGGCATGTGCGGCTCCGACTGGAGCAAGAATTTTCCATGCTCCCCGGGACAGAGCGCCCGCTGCTCCGCGGCATGCGGCCGCGACTGTTCCAAGGGCACGGTCTAACGCGGGGACTCTGAGTGGCCAGGAGCCTGCGGATGCGTGCCGAGCGCGGGAGGGCCAGGCCCCCCACGTCTCAGGGCGCCCTCCGTGGAGGGAGGGCAGTCGCACACCGCGACCTCCCTGGGAACAGAAATTGGTTTAGACAGAGATCAGGCTTAGAACCTCTGCTCCAAAAATAACAGCGTGCACCTACAAGGGCAAGGCTATGCCGGCTTTTTCTTCCCAAAGCAAGGCTAAGGCAGCTTAAAAACAAAGTCATTCAGCATTATGCCAGAGTGTTTAGAAGGAAGGGTGGGGGGGGGGAGAGAAAGAGAGAGAGAGAGGCTGGAGGGGGACAGAGCCAGGCAGGCTTTTTCCAAACAAACAGCCTGAGCACACACTCTGCGCGCTGGTCGCCCTGAGCGCTGGCTCTGCCTGTCGGAGCTGGGACCGGGCCCCCAGAGCTGGCACACACGTGGCCGCAGCTACCAAGCATTATGTAATGACCTCGTGGGTGGCCTTTGGCTCTGGCCTGCCAGCTGTAAGCGATCACCCCTACTGCAGAGACGGGTGGCCAGCTGAGAGGGACCAGGACCGGGATCCTGCCCACGGAGGAGATCTGTGCCTTCCTTGTTCTTGATAGGTTATTCCAGCTCTGCGTTTCCAAATAGTGAAAAGTCCCTCCGAGAATTTCTTCTGCTGAGGAAATGCCTTTTCCTGTGGTTCTTATCAACACGGTGCCGGTACTGCAGGGCAGAACTTGGAGAGCATGGCAGACCTGTCATCGCGTAGATGTTTACCCTGATCACTGGGGGAAAGCTTTCCCCAGTGGACACGAATGCAAAAACTGGTTGGCTCCTTTTGCGCACTGCTACTTCCTTCACACTTTTAAAAAAATACTCTTATTTTTATTCATTGATTTTTTTTTTTTTTAATTGAGAAACCTAAAGAGAACTCTCATCTGCTGATTCAATCTCCAAATGCCCTAAACAACCGGAGCCGGGCCAGGCTGGCGCCAGTAGCCAGGAACACAGTCCATGTCTCCTGGCGAGTGGCTGGAACCCAACTCCTTGAACCGTCACAGCTGCCTCCCAGGGGCCGCGTGAGTGGGAAGCTGGAGCCAGGCGTCAGACCTGGGCTCTCCGATATGGGACAGACGTTAAATGCTGGTGCCTGGAAAGCTTTTTAATCCAGCACTGACCCATGGAAATCCTTGACGCCAAATAGGGCATTTAAAAATTTCTAGTATCCATTATAAAATGATGAAAGGAAAAAGGCAAAATTAACTTTAATAATTATAGTTTAGTTAACCAAATATATCCAGAATATCATGTGAAGATGTAATTGATAGAAAAGTTGCTAATGGAATATTTTATAGCCTTTGTTCTGTCCTGAATCTTCAGAATCTGGTTTCTGGTTTACACTTACCTCTCTCAATTCAACCTAGCCTCATTTTAAATAATTTGGATAACACATGCTTAACCTTTGTTTATTTTTATTATGTACAATTTACTATTTATTTTTACTTATTTGAAAAGCAGAGAGACAGAGATCTCCCATTTGATAGTTCACTCCTCAAGTGCTACAACCGCTGGGGCTGGGCCAGGTCAAAGCTGGGAGTGGGGAATTCCTGCGTGGGTGTCAGTGACTCTCCGAGCCATCACCTGCTGCCTTTCTGGGTACACATTAGTATGAAGCTGGCATTGGAAGTGTAGCAGGGACTGAACCCAGTCACTCTGACATGGAATGCTGGAGTCCCAAGCAGCATCTGAACCACCGAGCCAAATGTCTGCCCCTTAATCTTTATTTGTGTAGTTTTTTTTTTTTAATTTGACAGATAGAGTTAGACAGTGAGAGAGAGAGACAGAGAGAAAGGTCTTCGTTCCGTTGGTTCACCCCCTAAATGGCCACTACGGCCGGCACTGCGCCGATCCAAAGCCAGGAGCCAGGAGCTTCCTCCTAGTTTCCCACACGGGTGCAGGCGCCTGAACACCTGGGCCATCCTCCACTGCCTTCCCGGGCCACAGCAGAGAGCTGGACTGGAAGAGGAGCAACTGGGACTAGAACCGGTGCCCATACGGGATGCTGGTGCTGCAGGCGGAGGATTAACCAAGTGAGCCACAGTGCCGGCCCCTATTTGTGTAGTTTTATCATTCATAAAAGATGAGAAAATTTTTCTTCTTAACATTTTTATTTATTTATTTTATTTGAAAGGCAGAGTTACAGAGAGGGGGGCGGGAGAGAGAGAGAGAGAGAGATCTTCCAACTGCTGGTTCACTCCCCAAATGGTTACACTGGCCAGGGCTGGGCCAGGCTGAAGGCAGGAGCCAGGAACTTCTTCTGGGTCTTCCACGTGGGTGCAGGGGCCCAAGTGCTTGGGCCAATATGAACCCATATTGTTCATATGGGATGCCAGCATCACAGACAGCGGTTTAATCCATTTTGCTGTTTGCCAACCCCTCATTTATTTGTTTTCTAAAAAGTAATGCTGTAGACTATCTAGTTGAAAATCTACTAAAAATTATCTGACCAACGAGAATAGAATTTAAATAAGACAGTATTTGAGACAAAATTTGGACCTTATAAAATGACAAAATGGTACTTCCCAGCAACTTTAAACAGAGTAGCATTATTTAATTTATTTTTTTTTTAAAGAGGTTTTTAGGGAGCTGGTATTGTGGTGTAGCTGGTAAGGCCACCGTCTGCAGTGCTGGTATCCCTTATGGGCTCCAGTTCAAGTCTCAGCTGCCCCACTTCTGATCCAGCTCTCTGCTTTGGCCTGGAAAAGTAGTAGAAGGTGGCCCAAGTGCTTGGGCCCCTGCACCTGCATGGGAGACCTGGAAGACACTCCTGGCTCCTGGTTGGCCTGGCTCTGGCTGTAGCTGCCATTTGGGGAATCAACCAGTGGTTGGAAGACTTTCTCTCTCTCCCTCTCTCTTTGCCTCTGCCTCTCAAATAAATAAATAAATCTTTAAAAAATAAATAAGAGGGGGTTCTTAGGAACTTTTAAAAAAGATTAATTTTATTAATTAATTTATTTGAAAGGCAGAGTTACAGAAAGAGAGAGGAGGTGTGGTGGAATGAGAAGGCCATGCCAAGATGGCAGCTGGCAAAAGAGCCTACCTGGCAACAGGCTGTGATTGGATGGCTTCAGAAACTGCCTGGCAACAGGCTGTGATTGGTTAGGGCATAAACCGCCCCTTGAGTAGATTGGCTGCCTCGGTTATATAAGCTGCTGTACCAACTGAAATAAACGAGTCTGTAGGCTGCTCACCTCTGGCCCGCTTTCACCCGACTCCCAGGGTCTGTGTGATGACTCCGCGCCTCTTGCCCCCACTGCGCTCCTCCTCTCAGAACGAATCCACAGCAACAAGGAGGAGACACAGAGATTCCAATTTCTGATTCACTCCCCAAATGGCCACAATAGCTGGGGCTGAGCCAGGCTGAAGCCAGGAGCCAAGAGCTTCATCAAGGTCTCCCATGTGAGTGCAGTGGCCCGAGGACTTGGGTGATCTTCTGCTGCTCTCCCAGGTGTATTAGCAGGGAGCTGGATGGGAAATGGGTCAGCTGAGACTCAAACCTGCACCCATATGGGATGCTGGCATTGTAGGTAGTGGGTTAACCCACTACACCACCCCCATGGTGCCATTTTAAAAATTTTACCCACTTGATAATACAGAGATGTGCATGTATAATGGAACTCCTTATGTGACTGTTAACAATAGTATCCAGAGCTTTTTCCAACTTAAGGAATGATTGTAGGTCCAACTGAACCAGCAGATGGAGGATCTCTCTCTCTCTCTGTAACTTTGCCTAAAGAGAGAGAGATAGAGAGAAAGAAAGAGAGAGAGACAGTGCAGGCAGCACAGGGGCATAGTGGGTTAAACTGTGCCACCTTTGGCAGCAGCATCCCTTGTGGGTGCCAGTTCAAGTCTCGGCTGCTCTAATTCCTATCCAGATGTCTGCTCTGATGGCCTGGGAAAGCAGTAGAAGATGGCCCAAGTGCTTGGGTCCCTGCATCCACGTGGGAGACTGGAAGAAACTCCTGGCCTTGGATTGGCCCAGCTCTGGCCATTGCAGCCATTTTGGGAGTGAACCAGCAGATGGAAGACCTCTCTATGTCTGTCTCTCTCTGTAGCCCTGCCTGTCAAATACTAAATAAAATATTTAAGAAAATGGGGAGAGAGAGAGAGAGAGGGCGAGAGAGAGGGAGAGAGAATACATCCTTAGATTATTTGAAGAAATTTTAAAGCTAAATTTTAAAGCTGCACTTTAAAATGCTCAGTTTTCTTTGTAGTCCAAAGGCACGCCTATTTGAAGACCAAGTACTGCAATGTAGTTTAATGTGCTAGTCCATGATCTCACAAACAAATAGAAGATACTTTGAGTAGTGTGAGTGCTGAAGCCTAGTAATATGTTAGCATGGAGATACTCGAGTTACTCAGACTAGTCAATGTCCGATTCGAACCCTTCCACAGTGAACATGTTTTGTCTTCTTATTTCAACGGAAGCCCTCTTCTACTGGAAGATAAAGCAAAGGGGTCTGCACCCTCCCAACAGCAGCTGGCCACGCTTTAGAGTTTAATAACATGAAGGAATGACAAGTACCTCACAGGTTAAAAGTTTGTTGAACAGTAGAGATGGGCATCTAGCCTAGTGGTTAGGACACTGGCTAAGATGTCCATGTCCCGTATTGGAGAGCCTGGGTTTAACACTTGGCTCCAGCTTCCTGACAGTGCAGACCCTGGGCAGTAGCAGAATTGGGTCAAGTGCTTGGGTCACTGTCACCCACACGGGAGACCTGGATTGAATTCCTGGCTCCTGTTTCAGACACTTGGGGAGTAAACTACTGGGAGGGAGCTGTCTATCTGCCTCTTTGCCATTCAAATACATTAAGTTCATAAAGAAGAAAATTTAAAAATATATGTTTAAATATTTATTTACTTGAAAGGCAGAATTGGAGAGAGAGAGCAAGAGAGAGAGAGAGAGAGAGAGAGAGAGAGAGAATCTTCCATCCACTGGTTCACTCCCCAAAAGGCCACAATGACCAGGGCTGGAGCAGACTGAAGCCAGGAGCCTGGGACTCCCTCCTGGTCTGCCACGTGGGTGTAGGGGCCTAAGCACTTGGGCCATCTTCTGCCGATTTCCCAAGTGCATTAGCAGGGAGCTGAATAGGAAGCGGAGCAGCTGGAATTCAAACCCAGCACTCATGTGGGAGGTTGGCATCGCAGGTGGTGGCTTAACCTGCTGCATGACCATGGCAGCGCTTCAGATACATTTAAAAGTAGGGGCTGACGCTGTGTGCAGTAGGTTAAGCCGCTGCCTGCAGTGCCGCATCCCATATGGGCACTGGTTTGAGTCCCAGCTGCTCTGTTTCCAATATAGCTTCCAGCTAATGAACTGGGAAAGCAGCGAAAGATGGCCCAGGTGCTTGGGCCCCTGCACCCATGTAGGTCTTGAGACCTGAAAGAAGCTCCTGGCTTCTGGTTTCGGGCTGGTCCAGCCCTGGTCACTGTGGTCATTGGGGAATGAACCAGCAGTTGGAAAATTTCTCTCTCTCTCTTGTCTTCTCTCTTTCTGGAACTCAGCCTTTCAAATAAAAAATAAAAAAAAATCTCTAAAAATATATATAGGGCCTGGCACTGTGGTGTAGTGAGTAAAGCCACTGCCTGCAGTGCCGACATCCCTTATGGGTGCCAATTCAAGTCCTGGCTGCCCCTCTTCCAATACAGCTCTCTGCTATGGCCTGGGAAAGCAGTAGAAGATGGCCCAAGTCCTTGGGCCCCTGCACCCGCGTGGGAGACCTGAAAGAAGCTCCTGGCTCCTGGCTTCGGATCAGTGCAGCTCTGGCTGTTGCAGCCATTTGGGGAGTGAACCAATGGATGGAAGACCTCTCTCTGTCTCTGCCTCTCCCTCTCTGTAACTCTACCTTTCAAATAAATAAATAAATCTCTAACACACACACACACACACACACACACACATATATTTGGGGCAGGCTTTTGATGTAGTGGTTAAGTTGCTGGTTGGGACACCTGCATCTAAATTGGAAAAGAGACAGAGACAGAGAGAATGAGAAATCTCCCAGCCGCTGGTTTACTCCCGAATGCCCACAGTCCTCAGGGCTGGACCAAGTTGAAGCCAGGAGCTAGGAACTCAGTCTAGGTCTCTGGGTCTCATACACAGCAGGTAACCAACTACATGAGCCACCATCTGTTGCCTCCCAGGCAGTAGCAGGAAGCTGGATTCGAAGCAGAGAATTCATCCTCTCCAACCCAGGCATTCCTACACAGGATAGGGGAGTCCCAGGGAGCCCTGGCCCAGCTGTGGCTGGGAGCTCTGCCTGTCTTTGTGTCTCTCTGTATCTGGGGTTTCAGAGCACAGGTGAAGAATTGGCCTTCTGAGGAAGGGCCACTCTCCGGTCTCAACAGAGAGGAGCATGGTCTGATGTGTGTTGGGCTCGGGAGGCCACTGCAGAGGAATGGGGTAGGCACCAAGTCCAGTGCGGCACAGAGAAGGGAGCAATGAGTTTTCTAGCTTTCGGGAAATGTCAGTTTAAAACCAGCCATTTGGGGCCGGCGCCTTGGCGCAGAAGGTTAATCCTCTGCCTGTGGCGCCGGCATCCCATATGGGCTCTGGTTCTAGTCCCGGCTGCTCCACTTCCAGTCCAGCTCTCTGCTGTGGCCTAGGATAGCAGTGGAAGATGACTCAAGTCCTTGGCCCCTGCAACTGTGTGGGAGACCAAGAAGAAGCACCTGGCTACTGGCTTTGGAGTGGCGCAGCTCCGGCCATTGTAGCCATTTGGAGAGTGAACCAACGGAAGGAAGACCTTCTGTCTACTGTCTGTAACTCTACCTCTCAAACAAATAAATAAAATCTTAAAAAAAAAAAAACCAGCCATTTTTTCTATTAATTCCACACATTATCCAGCAGTCACAGCACATTTATATACGATGCGGGTAACCTTGAGACCAGCAATCAATCAATCAACCAATCGATCAATAAGTGCTAGACTTAGACTGGAAACTCAGGGTCCCACTTCTCAATCCAAGACTCTTCTCAGTGTGCACTGTCCCCATGGCACACAGAGCCTGGAGGTCAAAAGAATCTGGACTGATACGTGAAGAAAAAAGCTGGGATTGTATTTCCAAATGATTCGTGGGCTCTGTTTCCCACTACAATGGGAGATTGTTAGTTATAAGACTGGCGTGATGTTTTGCTGTAAAACTAAGCATCTAGTTCAGCTCTGTTCCTATCCACCGGGAAATAACTACCATGCATCGGAAGGACAAATCCAGTGTTCCCTACAAGTCACACCAAGAGCAGGTGGTGAGAAATTTTGCTTTTGAGGCTACTTATGAGAGAAAACATTACACACGCTTTGGTAGGGGTGGAAGAATTTGAATACTGTTTGAACTTTCTCATTTCTATCATAAATTAAGTGTATAAATATTGAATTTAGTATCTATGATCTGGTACAATGTAAACATCCTCCTTTCTAAACAAGACTGTTTTAATGCTGTCCACACACCCATCACAAGGATATTCTTCTTAAACAAAGAGTCACAGTAACTGAGAGAGAAAATTAATTGGTATTTTGAAGGAAATAGAAAATACTTACAGAAATAGAAAATTTTGATAAAGAATCAGTTTAGAAATGAATTATGGCTCAGGTGCGAAAGAAAATGAACTGTGTGTGTTCACACAATGTGATTTTAGAAATTTATTAAATAAACCTCTGGAAAGACAGTTTAAAGGAGATGAAAAGATTGTTAGAGAAGATAACATAATACACTGTTAGTGAAAATAAATTCCACGGGACGTATATTTGATATGTGGGGAAAACCCAGGACTTATCTAGGAAAATGTTTTGTTATAATGACGAGTGAAACATAGGGATAAAAGTTATTTTTTGAAGAATATTTGTATTCTGGAATGGACAAGTATTAAGTGTTTGTTCAAATTTCATTAAGTTTGCTTCCAAAAAGGTCCCCCCTCCCACCACTACAGTCACTAGAGAATAAAAACAATTGAGTTGAGTGGATAAGGGAATTAGGAAATTTCAAAAAGTTCATGAAAAACAGGCAGGTTGGTGTTTAGCCTAGTGGGTAAGACAGTGGTTAAGATGCAGGGTCCCATATTAGAATAATGGGGTTCAATGCCTGGCTCTGGCTCCTGACTCCTGCTTCCTGCTAAGGGGCACCCTGAATGCAGCAGGGATGGCTCAGGTAATTGGGCCCCTGCCACCCACGTGGAAAGCCTGGATTGACTTCCCAGTTCCCAGCTTCCGCCTTGGCCCAGCCTTGGTTGTTACAGGCATTTGGGGAGTGAACCAGTAGAGCTCTCTCTCACACACACACACACTTCTCTCCCTGCCTGTCAAATAAATACATTTTTTAAAATATGTATTTATTATGGTATAAAAATATTTTGATATCCAAATGTCATGGAAAATACCTGGTATGAAAAGAGCTGTGTATGGATTTCAAAGATTTTTTTCACCACAATAAACTTATCTTTTAATTCTGTTTTTCCAAGAATGCTTTGAAATAGTCTCCTATTGTAAGGGGCCATAATAGAAGATTAGATTCTTGACATCTGCCACCATAAAGCAAATGCAACACCACATTCAGCTGGTGACACTAAGCACCCTATCTCGGATATTACATGGCCAGTAATGACGTTGATGTATAAAAGGGAATTAGCAAAGTAGAAATGAATACAAAATCATGTCAACGAAAATCTTCACGTGACTCTCCTGGCTGTTTTTCATCTGTCTGTTCCATCTACTCATTCATCCCACAAGTATGTGTGTAGAGATATTTGATTGGGCAGCTCTTTCCTGGCTTCATCTGGGCTTATTCATAGGGCTGCATTCTGCCCATGGGTCTGCAGGTGGCTAAGCTCAGTGGGGTTAGGCCTCTCCATCGCCCTCCCCACCAGGTTTCCTTGAGGTACAGTGGCCACAGGGTACTTTTCCATATGGGCAATAGCAAAAGCAGCAAGGTCTCTTGAAGCTTAGGCTCAGGAGTGGCTACGTCATTACTTCTGCCAATTCTGTTGGTCACACAAGTCACAAGGCCAGGCCACGTGGATGGGAGCAGCTGTGAAATCCTGTGGCCATGCCTTCCAACCCAGCAGCTCTGAGAGTTAGTGCTGCAGAGGAAGCCAAAGCAGGAGCCGAGAAGGGAAGTGTGGGGCACACTAAGGAGGAGGCTGCCATTTTCAACAGCATGGTCCACCCTTTGTGCATGGTCCACCCTTTGTTCTTTTCTCCACCATCGTCGTGAGTGTGCCTAACTCCCCCTTCCATGCCTTCTCACGAAACTTTCAGAATCAAAAGGTTCCTGGGGCCAGTGTTGTGGCATAGCAGGTAAAGCCACCACCTGTGATACCGGCATCCCATATGGACGTCAGTTCATGTCCTGGCTGCTCCACTTCCGATCCAGCTCCCTGCTAATAGCCTGGGAAAAAAGCAGCAGAAAATGGCCCAAGTGCTTGGCCCCCTGCTACCCACGTGGGAGACACAGAAGCTCCTGGCTCTTGGCTTTGGCCTGGCCCAACGCTGGCTATTACAGCCATCTAGGGAGTGAACCAGTGGGTGGAAAATAACTTTCTCACTCTGTAACCCCAACTTTCAAAATAAATAATTTTTTTTAAAGAATCAAGACATTCCTGGCCAAAAATCAAAAACAAAGTCTCCCTTTTCCCCAGTGGATTTGAGTGAAAACTGGTAATGAAATCAGACACAACTCCAAAGGAGACATCGGAGAAGCCCCAGGCTGGACCTACGAGGAACTGCACTTGGGATGGCACACATTCTTAAGCTCTATCAAGGTCTTCTCAAACCATTTCAAGTTGAAAATGTCAATGTTGTCTGGACAGCCGGACATGTTTGATTGGGGTGTGAAGAGTGGGTTCATTTAGTAATAAATATGTGAAAGTGCCTTTCAAATAAATATTTAAAACAATTAAAAATAACAAAAAAAGGAAGTTCTAAAGCTGCTGCTAAGAAAGGAAGGTTTTAGAGCTCAGGGAGGAATCCCAACTACACTAAAATTTCCATCTTCTAAGAGGGCAGCTCCAAGAGTTCATGCCTTTAAGGCATTGCAGACTGTCGTAGAAGAAATATGGAATGAATCAAACACTTTTCCCTTCAAGCAATTACCTCTCATTACTTCTGCAAGTATCTTCTGCATTTTTGATAAACTTCTTGAAAGTATAGTGATCATAATGAATCCAAGGAGTGTTCCCACTCGCCTCCGCAGGGGCCCAGAGCAAGGGGAGAGGCACAGTTATTCTGACTTGAGTGCTTTCTGGAACCGTTGGACAATAAGACAAATGGAACACCATTAATGCCTTTACCTGTATTTTCCATTTAGTAGCAAATATAAGAAGGTGTTGATTAATGTCTGAAAAGATAATAACCATCTCTCTCTTTTTTAAAAAGTTCAAGTTTATGTTACCTAGAGTAAAATGTACAGATCTTAAATGTCCAGTTTCATTAGAGTTTTGACAATTGTGTGCACTCATGTAACCTCGCCAAAACCAAGACAGAGAAGAGAATATCTCCATCACAAGTTGAAAGCTTTCATGTGCCCTTGGCCCAGTCGATACCCCGCACCAGGAGGCTACAGCTCTGATCTCGATCACCAGAGATTACTTCTGCTTGTTCTTGAACTTCAGACAGATAGAACATTCAGCAGTCTTGTGCCTGGCTTCTTTTGCTCAAACCTGGTATTTTGAGACTCTTCCACTTTGTGCCCTGTATGGGTAATTTATCCTCCCCTTCTTTTGTGCTGCTGAGAAGTGCTCCGTTCGTGATGATCCATGGTTCTTCTGTAGATAGGCACTGGGGTTATTCTCAGTTTGGGACTATTAACATAAACGTGGATATGAAACAACGAGCTTGGAGCATTCCTCTGTCAGTCTTTGTAGATATCTTTCATTTCTCCTGGGCGAATACCTCAGAAAGGAGGTGTTTGGAACTCGTGGCAGGTGTATGAAGGGACTTCAGAAAGGTCATGGGAAGCATGCATTCTTTTCATTTTCCCACAAAGTTCCTTTACAAAGTAAAAAAAAAAAAAAAAAAAATCAGAGCGAGAGATGCACACATGCACACACACTCAGAGTGCTCCCGGTCTCTGGTTCACTCTTCAAATGCCACAGAGGTCAGAGCTGGGCTGGGCTAGTGCTGGGAACAGGGGACTCATCCAGTTCCCCAGTGTGCTGGAGCTGTCACCACTGCCCCTCCAGGTCATGTCAGCAGGAGGCCAGAACGGGAAGTGGAGCTGGCACTCAAACCCAGGTTCTCCACCATGGGGTGTGGGCGTCGCAGCCAGCATCCTAATCACTAGGCCGACAGCCTGACCCCCATAATTTCTGAAGACCCTGTGTATGTAAGTTAGAATATGTGTATTGCCTGTTTTTCAGAGTGACTATGCTGGTTTTCATTCCCACCAGCACTGAATGAGAGTTATAATCCCTCTAAATTTCCAACAAGATTAGTGTTTTTTAAAAAGATTTATTAATTTATTTGAAAGGCAGAATTACAGAGAGAGACAGAGAGAATGAGAGAGAGAGATCTCCCATCCTCCGGTTCACTCCCCAAATGGCGGCAATGACTGGAGCTGGGCTGGTCTGAAGCCAGGAGCCAGGAGCTTCTTCCGGGTCTCCCACATGGGTGCAGGATCCTCTCTGCTGCTTTGCCAGGTGCATTAAGAGGGAGCCAGATCCAAAGTGGAGTAGCTGGGTCTCGAACCAGGGCCCATATGGGATGCCAGCACTGCAGGCGGCGGCTTCACCTTCTACTAGGCCACAACGTGGGTCCCCAAGATCAGTGTTTTCAAACATTTAAATTTAAGCTTTTCTGGGGGTGGTGTGTACTTGAATTCTGTTATGATTTTAATTTGATTTTCTGGGGAAGAATATAGGTCACTTTTTCATGTGCTACCAGCCTATCTGTATGTCTGCGTCTGGAAATATCTTTCTTTTCTTTTTTGCCCAGTATTCAGCTGCTTGATTAAGCTGTGTGAGAGTACCACCCCATCAGACAGTCCTCTGTTGTCTGACCGTGGTCTTTAATGGAGAAGCTAAGTGTTATGCAGACACTCGGGCTGCAATGGCACAAATAAAATAATTGGGTGAGAGCATTAGATGTTCCCAAACAGCTTATCCTCAGGACAGTTGTAAAAGCAAACGTTTTACTTGTAAAAGTCTCCATGCACTATTTCAGTTCAAAGTTTCAAATATGAAGAACAGCTACTTTAGAACCATGCATAAAATCAGAGCTTGGAAAAATATTTTAAAGTAGTGTCCTGGCCTACGTGACATATTTTTTTCCAAATGGGTTTATGCTTTGAGACATAACTTTATTTGTGGATTATCCACATTTGTATCATAATAGACACATGCCAAATGCCCATTTAAAAATTTCACTCTGCAAAGCCGGCATCTTGGTGCAGCAGGTTAAGCTCCTGCCTGGGATGTAGGCCTCTCATATGGGTGCTCGTTCAAGTTCTGGCTGCTTCGCTTCCGAGCCAGCTCCCTGCTAATGCACCTGGAGGAGTTCTTGGGCCCCTTCTACCATGAGGGAGAGCCGAATGGTGGTCCAGGCTCTTGGCTTCAGCCCAGCCTAGCTCCAAGTGTTGTGGCCATTTGGGGAGTGAACAGTGGATGGAAGATGTCACTCTCTCTGTGTCCCTCTCTCTGTCACTCTGCCTTTCAAATAAGTAAATCTTCGGAAAAAATGTGCTTTATAAGTCATATTCAAAAATACAGAGATGTCATTTCAGAAATAAAATGACTTCTGAGCTCCTTCCTAATTCTAAGTCCATGAATGGTTAAAATCAGAATGTAGAGCTCTAGGCGAGGGCGTGTGGTGCAGTGGGTTAAGCTGCTGCCGGCGACACCCACATCTCACGTAAGGGTGCCAGTTCAAGTCCTGGCACCGCCACTTCCCATCCAGCTTCCTGCTATTTTGCACCCTGGGAGGCAGCAGATGATGGCTCGAGTGTGTGGGCCCCTGCCACCCACGTAGGAGTCCCAGGCTCCTGGATTTGGCCTGGCCCAGTTTTGGCTGTTGCAGGCATATTGGGGAGTGAACCAGTGGATGAAGATCTCTCTTTCTGTCACTCTGCCTTTAAAATAAATAAAAATAGATATATTTAAAAACATACAGGTCTAAAGTATATCTACTAATGAACACTTGGGTGTACCCAAGTGTCAGCAGTTGCTGGTGGTGGTGGGTAATGTAGGCTGCTTCACTCAACCTCCGGCCCAGGTACCTGTCCCACTGTCTACCTCTACCCTGTGTTCCTTTGCAACTAGAAGTGGCCAGGTGACGTTCTTCTGGCTGAAGACTGACATGCTTCTGTTTCCAAGCAAAGGCCAAAGTCTTGCTAAAGAAAAAAATATCCTGCCGGCTGTGGGGTGCAGCAGTTAAGAGAGTGCTTGGAGTATCTACGTTCCCTATCAGTGCCTGGGTTCCATGCTGCGCTCTGCTTCCCCAGGGGACAGCAGGGGATGGCTCAAGTAGTTGCTCCCTCCACCCGTGTTCCTGACTCCTGACTTTGGCTCTGCCCATACCTGGATGTTGTGGGCATTTTGGGAGTGTACCAGTGAATGGGAAATCTCTCTGTTGTCTCTCACTATTTTCTTGACTTTCAAATAAATAAAAACTTTTTAAAAAAGAAGTCCTTTTGCCTTCCCTTTGCCCTAAGAATGTGCATTATAAGGCCTCCTGAAAGTAGAGCGGTCATCCTGGGTCCATGAGGGAGAGGGCATGAGCATGACTCCTCAAGCTGACAATGTCAAGGGCAGACAGCAGAGAACCTGGCTCCTGATGGCACCAGTGGCTCACTGGCCCAGGCCTGGCCTTCCTACCCCTGACCTTCTGACGGTGGGAGACAGTAAAACGCCTATCCATGGAAGCCAGTGCAGTCAGGTGTTCTGATGTTTACTGCCAAATGCATTGCCAGCTGATCCATCAGAGTTAAAAGAGACAAAGGGAACACCATTATCATTCTATTGGGCCTTAAGAGCGTAATTGGTTTTTCAAGGAATCTGCAGTATTGAGACATAATTACTATTGCATAAGAAGGACTTAAGATTTTCATTCTGTTATCTACTCTAGGATTGCAATTAAAACAACATTGATAAATGCTACTAATCATATGCCCCAATATTTAGTATCTATGGAAAATGTACCAGAGACTTCAGTACACTCTTTTTTGCCAATGATCTCTTTATATGTTTATTTTTTTGAAACGAATATAGATTCCCTTTTCAGGGTATAAATGTTTGCATTTAGTTTTTAGAATATTTACTCATTTGAGAGGCAGACATACACAGAGAGAGGGAAACAGAGGACAGAGAGAGAGAGAGAGATCGATCTACCATCTTCTTGTTCATATTCCTGTCATGGCCAAGGCTCAGTCAGGCCAAAGCTGGGAGTTGAGTACCCAACCCAGACCTCCTCCTTGGGTGGCAGAGACCCAGCCACTCGAGCTATCGTCACTGCCTGCCAGGATGTGCATGGGCAGGAACCTGGAATCAGGAGCCAGGGCCAGGAACTGAACTTAGGTACTCTGATGTGGCACGTGGGTGTCTTAATCTGCATCTCAACATCTAGGCTACATACCCAGGCCTGTATGTCGCCTAGATATTTATGTTTGTGTTTAGATCAGATGTGACCGCAGTTTACTGTAGCACAATGAAATAATGCAGAACAGTGAATAGCTGAAATCAGAATGAAGAGCTCTAGGCGAGGGCGTGTGGCGCAGTGGGTTAAGCTGCTGCCGGTGACACCCACATCTCACGTAAGGGTGCCAGTTCAAGTCCTGGCACTGCCACTTCCCATCCAGCTTCCTGCTATTTTGCACCCTGGGAGGCAGCAGATGATGGCTCGAGTGTGTGGGCCCCTGCCACCCACGTAGGGGTCCCAGGCTCCTGGATTTGGCCTGGCCCAGTTTTGGCTGTTGCAGGCATTTTGGGGAGTGAACCAGTGGATGAAGATCTCTCTTTCTGTCACTCTGCCTTTAAAATAAATAAAAATAGATATATTTTTTAAGAAAAACATACAGGTCTAAAGTATATCTACTAATGAAGAAATCTGCATGCAGCGTTACAGAACTAAAAACTGCAACATGGAGAGTTAACTTCAGAGGGAAGTACGTTCAGCGCGGTGTTCTACTGAGACAGGGAGAACAGTGATAAAGAACATGGACTCCCCAACCAGGCTCCGGTCACATCCTGCTTCCTGTTCTGGAGTTCTGTAACCTGAGGCAGGTCGCAGCTTGGGCTGACATAAATTGCTAGAGACTGGGTGGCTTAAACAACAGAAATGTATCTTCTCAGAATTCCGGGGGGCTGACAAGCTGGAGACGGGGGGTACAGGGGCTGACAAGCTGAGACGGGGGTATGGCAAGGCGGCGTGTGGCCAGGACTCCCTCCTTGGCTGCCCTCCCCACGATGCCCTCACCCTGCTGAGAAGCGAGATCTCCCTTCTTCTTTTTTTTTTTTTTTGACAGGCAGAGTGGACAGTGAGAAAGAGAGACAGAAAGGTCTTCCTTTGCTGTTGGTTCACGCTCCAATGGCCGCTGTGGCTGGCGCACTGTGGCCAGCGCACCACGCTGATCCGATGGCAGGAGCCAGGTGCTTCTCCTGGTCTCCCATGGGGTGCAGGGCCCAAGGACTTGGGCCATCCTCCACTGCACAACCCTTTCAGGGTTGCCCCTGGAAGAGGGGCAAGGGACAGAATCCGGCACCCCGACTGGGACTAGAACCCAGTGCGCCGGCGCCGCAAGGTGGAGAATTAGCCTAGTGAGCCGCAGCGCCGGCTCCCTTCTTTTCTCATAAGGCCTCAGTTACCTGCAAATAGCATCCCCTGGGGGGTGAATTTTGAGGGCGCACAATTCAGACCATAGCTGCAAGTTGCTGAACCTCTCAGGGCTTGCATTTCCTTAGCCATTAGAAGAGTTGAGAATAGAAAAGGTTTTCCGGGAGGATTAAGTAACCTAACAGATGAAGAGTTTCTAGGGGAGAGTTTGACGTGTGGTATGTGCTACACCTGGGTTTCATCGTCACTGACCATTGTTTTGGCAAAAAATGATCAGTGTTTATAAATCTTGATTAAGGGTTTCTCAGCCCCAGGGCTGTTCACATTTTAGACCCAGGAACTCTTCAGGTCTGCATACTTGCAAGCAGCTTCCTTAGATGCCAGGAACACCCGTGCCCCAGCTGTGCCAACCACAAAGGTCTCCAGGCCTTGCCCAGTGTCTCCTGTGACACAGTCACCCCTGCTATGAACCCACCAGAGACACAGGGGCAGCTGCACACATTCATAGCTAACGTACAGCCATTTGAAAACTAAGAAATGGTTATAAAACTTGAAGGATGGAAAATCAGGCCAACCTTTTTATAGTTAATACCGGGGTGTTTCATATAATCTTGGAACACTGTATGATTTTTCTTTCCCAGATGCAATGAATTGGCTACTTGCAAAGGGTTAAAAATGCATAATTCTTTCTCTTTGTTAAAGGTAAGATTTAATCAGTAAAGCAAGGCTCATGTTCAACATCTGAGTTACTAATCTGTGTTCTAGTCCTATCCAGGCAGGTGGAAGGTCAGTTAAAGCAGACCAAGATTTTCCTGACCCCTGAGATCTGATAGAATGGACCTTATCAAGGACGCCCTAGCACAGCACTGGCCGGCAGAACTCCCTTCAATGATGGGAATGTTCTGTTCTGCAATATCCACACATGGGCACTCTCTGCATGTGATTATTTGGAAGTACATGTAACATCCCCAAACTGAGGCCAGAGGGAAGACGGAAGCTCCATGAAATCAGGCTTTTTCAGGCAATTTATGGGATTCCAGACTCGGATAAACTAGCCATCTGATCAGAAGGTGTAGCAAGATTTTTCTGCTCAGGATAGCAGACTGAAAACAGATTTTATACATTTTTAAACATTTATTTTTTATTTATTTGAAAGACAGAGTTACAGAGGGAGGTAGAGAGAGTCTTCCATCTGCTGGTTCACTCCCCAAATGGCCACAACGGCTGGAGCTGAGTTGGTCCAAAGCCAGGAGCTTCTTCCAGGTCTCCCACATGAGTACAGGGGCCCAAGGACTTGGGCCATCTGCTGCTTTCCCAGGTGCATTAGCAGGGAGCAGGATCAGAAGTGGAGCAGCCAAGACTCGAACCAGTGAGCATATGGGATGCAGGCACTACAGGCTGGGGCTTTAACCCGCTGTGCCACAGCGCCGGCCCAGATTTTGTACATTTGCAAATCCAACAGGACGTGGGGTAGGATCTCGCTTCACAGCATCCCCTCGTGCCCCTCAGGTGTCCTGACCTTACCAGGAAGGCTGTGACAGTGCATCAGCTGATGACCAGGGAGTGGTGTCAGCTGGGCTAACAGGGGCTCTGTCTTTCTGAAACACAGAAAAAGGTGCGAACGGAGCCAGGAGACTTCCGATGGTGATACTACAGTTTGCCGTCACTATTCAGCACTTGAAATGTGGCTAGTATATAATCAAGGGACTGAATTCTTAATTTTAATAAATTAGTTGTGTCCAGCGGCTACACAATTGTTCAGCGGAGATCTACACCCTTTAACAACTGAGTTATTTTCCTCCTTAATAGGGCTCTTTTGTCAGTGGGGGACCAACACCCCCGACCCCGCCCTCCACTTGTCTTGTACAGAGGAACACGGGGGGGGGGGGGCAAAAGTGAGAGTAAAATACTGTCATTACGGCAAAGCCTCATATATGGTAGAATTGCAGTAAAGGACTTGTTATAAATATCTGAAATGTATCAGAAAAAGCAGAGCTGGAGTTAGCATGGCAGCGGTTAACTTACAATGAAAAGTCCCAGAATCTCCACGGAGTTCAGGTCCCAGTGAATTTACATAGGAGGTAGACCTCTCCTTGGGGGTTAGCACAAATGCAGATGCCAAGGAACATTTCACTCGTGCTTCGAGTCTCAAGAGTTGCTGACCCTTATGGGTCCTGCTTCCCAACCCTCATCCCTGATCTGTTTGCTACACAAAACCACGGGGGATAGGCCCTTGTTGCTGGTGGCATTGTGCTGGGGGTGGCTCAAACACAAGATTAAAAACCACTCTTTTAAAACTCACAGAGGTGATTTCTTCAAAGGCTGTGGCTGTATGCAGACACAGTAATTCTTACAAGCGTACAGCAAACAAGACACCTTCCAGGCTACTGTAGACTTAAGGCAGAGACAGGGAGCGGCAACCATGATCTTGAATCATGTCTAACACTCACTGAGGGCTGACTGTTTCAGTCAAGCATGGATTAATTGATTTTGTCTTTGTAACAGTTCTGGGTTCGACAGCATATCTGTGCCCCCTTTAGCTGAGGAAATATTAAGGGTTTTATAAAAGATCACATGATCATGATAGAAGAAGAGTCCAAGCTGGGCTGACTCCAAAATTGTATTCTTTTCTTTTTTTTTTTTTTTTTGACAGGCAGAGTGGACAGTGAGAGAGAGACAGAGAGAAAGGTCTTCCTTTGCCGTGGGTTCACCCTCCAATGGCCGCCGCAGCCGGCGCACTGTGGCCGGCGCATGGCACTGATCCGATGGCAGGAGCCAGGTACTTCTCCTGGTCTCCCATGGGGTGCAGGGCCCAAGCACCTGGGCCATCCTCCACTGCACTCCCTGGCCACAGCAGAGAGCTGGCCTAGAAGAGGGGCAACCGGGACAGAATCCGGCGCCCTGACCGGGACTAGAACCTGGTGTGCCGGCGCCGCAAGGTGGAGGATTAGCCTACTACTACCATGCTATAACTAACCCAGGAAACAGATTCTGTTCCAACCACTGACTCGGGTTTATTAGGTACAAAGACAAGAGAAGGTTGGTAAAACATATGAAAGGGAATAGGAGAGGAAGGAGGAAGAGGGGTGGGAGTGTGGGTGGAAAGAATCACTATATTCCTAAAGTTGTATTAATGAAGTTCATGACGTTTGTATCCTTAAATAAAAGATTTCTGGGGAAAAATACCCAGGTAACTCATAATTGGCGTTAATCAGAATAATCAATATAACCACATCTTCCCGAGAAGTTTTAATAACTGAAGAATTCTAAACTTCAAGAAACTTAGCACAAAAGTCTTGCTGCACAGAAGCTTTTCGGCTAGGAGGATTTCCAAGTGTATAATGTGTGCATCTCTGCTAAAGCTTCCTCAGTCCTGAAAGGGAGATTGTGCCCCAGGAGCCCCGCCCCATAACCCAGTCCAGTGCATAAATGGAGCCCACAGACCTCTGGGTTGCACCTGCAGCCTGACCTGCAGATGGGAAGGCTGCTGATCCCATCTCAAAGACTGTGCTAGAAACACAACTTGGAAGACTCCTGATAAACCTCCCCAAGATTTCACTTGCAACTCTAAATATTAGGTAGTTCTCTCTTGCAAGAAAAGAAAAAGCAGGAAAATTCATTAATACTCTTCACCCCACCCCAAGTTCCTCTTTGCTGTCTAATCATAATCTTTCTAGGAAATCAATAAGGTCCACAAAACAAAACCCTACAGATTCTATCTGCTGGGGGAAATGTGCTGTGTTGTCTAGCTCTTACATTTTATTTGCTGTGAGTATATTTTTCTTAGTCAAAGAAAAAATAAAAAAAAGAGAAGCAAGTTAATTGGGAAGCTTAACCATGCTCTAAAAGCCTATCAAAATGGAAATTAAAGTGTTGTAGGAAAGAGGTCAATTTTCTTTAAGATTTATTTATCTTTAAAAATGTATTTATTTACTTGAGAGGAGAGACACATAGAGGGATCTGAAAAGCAGAGTTACAGAGAATGAAGGAGAGACAAAGAGAGAGGTCTTCCATCTGCTGGTTCACTCCCCAAATGGCCTTAACAGCTGAAGCCAGGAGCCAGGAGCTTCTTCCAGGTCTCCCATGTGGGTACAGCTTTCCCAGCCACTCAGCAGGAAGCTGGATTGGAAGTGCAGCAGCCAGGACTCAAACTGGCACCCGCATGTTGTTGCAGCCTGCAGCTTAACCCGCTATGCTACAGCACTGGTCCCGAGGTAGATTTTCTTAACCATATGGATGTCCCCTAAATCAAGTGATCAAAACATACACTTTTTTAAAAAAAGATTTATTTATTTGTAAGTCAGAGTTACAGAAAGGAGAGGCAGAGAGAGAAGAGGTCTTTCATTCACTGGTTCACTCCCCAGTTGGCCACAATGGCCAGAGCTGTGCCGATCCGAAGCCAGGAGCCAGAAACTTCTTCCTGGTCTCCCACGTGGGTGCAGGGGCCCAAGGACTTGGGCCATCTTCTGCTGCTTTCCCAGGCCATAGCAGAGAGCTGGACTGGAAGTGGAGCAGCCGGGACTCGAACCAGCGCCCATACGGGATGCCAGCACTGCAGGTGGCGGCTTTACCCACTACGCCACAGTGCCAGCCCCCAAAACATATACTTCTATGTTCACATTTGTAGGATTCCAATGCCGTGTTTCTATCAAGATGAAAAACCTAAAACGGGAGCTCAACATTCATTTATAAACTCTTCTCTGGACAGCATCTATACTGAACAATTAGAACAAAAACGTCACAGGCAAAGTATTATAGTCTCGTAATCCTTCCTAGCTGTGATGAGTAATCAAAACGTGCTCACAATTAGCTTCTTTAAATGTCATTTCATTGGGAAGTGAGAAGTGCTTTACTCCCCAAAACACAGCAAAGTAACACTTTGACCTCAAGAGCTCCCAAAAATGGCTAACGAAATAATCACCACGTGCTGGACACTGCTCTGCGCATTTAGTCTTCAATCCTCCAAACAATCTAGTGAGGCGCTGTCCACATTGCAGAAGAGAAAGCCGAGGCCCGAGGAGGTCCCCAGTCACACCAGTAAAGGGTGAGCCGGGACCCACACCCAGGCACCCTACGGTGCAGTCCCAGCCCTCAGCCACTAAGAACAGGATCAAGGTGTAGAGAAAACGCTCTCCCTGAAAGACTGTTCTGTGGAACAGAGCCTAACCACAGCAGAAATGCAGTAAGATGAAAGATGACCTTCCAAACACTTCTTATGCGTTTTGTTACAGCACCCAAATGTTCAGTGTAAAATAGCTTAACACTGAAAATCTGACTTCAAGTATCCTTGTATCCAAGTGGGTAATATTTTTTAACTTCTAGGGCAACACTTGACAATTTTTTGTTTTGTGATCCTAAAGGTTTTTGCATCAGCTTCAATTAAAACAATTTTAAGTTTATTCTTTAGGTCTAAAGGCCTTTGCCGAGTGGACATGCCCCCACCACGTGTGTACTGGATATTGAGCGCCACTTCAGTGAGTTGTTCACACCTATGAGGGACACACTGACCAGCAAGATGTGGCTCCATGAGCTTGTTTAGGATGGCAGTCCTTGAAAGACCTGAACTCTTAGGCCTCCTAAGTAAGTTAGGCTTACAAGCACTGAGCTCAGTGCTCCTAGGGAGCTAAGTCAACCTTCAAAAGGGATGCTCTGGGACGGGGAGCTGCTTTGAGATGGCAGATTCAGGGCACTGTGGTGTTTAGTGGGAGGCGACCAGGGGAGGAGAGTGTCTTATGATACAGGACAGCCCCACCTGATGAAACAGACCAGCATGCTGTGTGACTCCTCATGTCCAATCATTTACCAGAAAAATCTGTAATGTGAGCCTAGAATCTAACTTCTTCTACATAGACACCTGTTTTTGAACTTTTAAAACTGAGTTCCCAAATGTGCAATTAACAGAACTCAAAAGACTGTATACTATTTTGTTCAGAACTTTGCTAAGCACAGTGCAAAGTGCACCATTTTGGGAGGAAAAAAGTTGTGACGTCAGTAGCCAGTCCCCTCATGTTTCACGTCAGCCTCCATTGCTGCCGTCCACCTGTGACTGCAGGCACACACACACTTCGTGTCAGCCTACTGCACTCTGTTCTGGTGAAATTATGCCCAAGCATTCACATACTCTAACACAGCTGAATTATAAATTACTTTAACTACTACACATATACTATATGTGTGTAAGAAAAGTATTTACATAATTCCACTTCAGGGTATTAAAGGGGCCATTTTTTTTTATAAAAAAGGAAGCAATGGGACCAATATAATTAATATATAATGCAACTGGCACAAACAGAAAACAGGTAAAGATGGCTAGTGTTTATTTGCAATACACTAAGACAATAGTTAACATCAATTGAACGGAAAGGAAAATGCTAGCTGCTGAACTTGTGCACTGGGACCTATCCTTAAGTGTCACAGCATGTCCTCTCTGACGACGGATAGTTTGTTCTGCATTTTCAAATGGCTCTGTGGACGAGCTGATTCTGTCCCGGTCCCAGGGCAGGGAGGATCAGTGCCACTTTGTCCCCTGTCCCTCCTTGGATGCTGATGTGTAATATAAACAGAGCTTTGTTTGTTAGGTGGTGAGATTGTGGCTGTGCTGGGTGCAAAATCCATTTATTTCCACCATCTTCCACATTTAATTTACCTACTGTCACACTCTCGGCAGCATCCTGACACTCCTGCTACTTCCCTCTTCATTGCAATGCCAAATGTTTGGTTCACACTTTATGGACCTGGCCTTGTTAAAAGGTCAAGTAAAAAGCTATTAAAATAGTTCACTGAACAATGAAAAACACAAATGGCCGTATTTATATGTACCTGATCCTTTCAGTAGCTAGAAAGGCAACTATGCAAAAACTTCCAGAAAAATCTGAAAGTACTCAATATGTAGAATTTCAATTTTTATTCTAATTAGGTATTTAATATATATTTTAAATACATCACATCCCTTTTTTAAAGATTTACAGAGCTGGCACTGTGGCATAGCGGGTAAAGCTGTCGCCAGCAGTTCCAGGATCCTGGCTTCAGATTGGCACAGCTCTGCCCATTGCAGCCATTTAGGGAGTGGATGGAATACCTCTCTCTGCCTTTCAAATAAATAAATGAATCTTTGAAAAAAGAATTATTTACTTAAAAGTCAGAGTTAGAGACAGAGATTTTACAGTCCCTGGTTCACTCCCCAAATGGCTGCAATGGCTGGAGCTGGGCAGGTCTGAAGCCAGGAGATTCTTCTGTGTCTCCCACATGGGTGCAGGGGCCCAAGCACTTGGGCCATCCTCCACTTCCCCAGGTGCATCAGTAGGGAGCTGGATCAAAGTGGAGCAGCTGGGATTTGAACTGGTGCCCATATGGGATGCCAGTGCCGCAGGCGGTGGCAGCTTTACCTGCTATGCCTCGGCACCAGCCCCACCGTTCTCAATCTTTAAGAATGTAAGACCTCTCACTGTCTTTCCCTGTAACTTTCAAATAAATAAATCTTAAAAAAAAAAAAAAAAAAAGATTCAGAATGGCAATGTTCTGATGCTGAAGGAGTAGTTAAGATTTCAAGGCTTTGTCTTTTAAGTTCATGTTAGAAGCTCTATTGAAAAAGAATTCAAATTGAACTTGTGATCTATAATTTGGCATAAAAATGATCTCCCTGTGAATGAGTATGATAAAATTTAAATATTTTCTTGCACTTACATGTTTCTAGTAATACATTTTATTGCCAAGAGTGCAACAGGAACTTTTTCAAACAGAATGAGTCTTCACTAAATTAATTTATTAACATCAAGTTTAAGGTTGTATATAAAATTTTAAAAAATGACAATTCAAATAAGATAAACAGAATAAACCATTTATTGAAACATTAGGCGATAAAATAAACTTTTTTGATTCAATGCTACATTGGTAAACATTGCCCCCTCATAAACACTTTACCTAAAACACAGTTAAATTAAAACATCATCTGACTAAAAAACTAGAAAATACTTCTAAAAATTAAAACAAAAACCAACCAAACAAACAAAAAAATTCTTTCACCACTTGATGGTTGAATAGTGAGGCAAGTGCTTATCTAGGTTTTCTTGATGAGTCAAAGATGGAGAATGATGACTTAACAGCCAACCAAAGGTTCAAATTTTATTTATCCCGTTCACTGGTCCAAACTTAGAATTTTTACTTCACAGACTATCCCCCCTCTTTCCATCACAAAAAAAAAAAACCAGGAACAAATTAGGGATAAGAGCTAGGTTTTAAACTGCATTTTATTTGTTACATTTTCTTTTTGAAAACTGATCAATAATAGGCATGCAAAAAAGCTCTCCTCTGAATGGACTGCCTCCACTGCCTCTTGTCTGTCAACAGGTAAGTTATAAAGGTCATTTGGTTGGCGTTCTCTGCTCTTTAATAGCACTTCTAAATAGTGTGCACGACACACACCACAGAGGTAGGAAAGACCATCTTTAATAAATTACATTAACTGTCAAGAATTTCTGAACATAAAACTGACAAAATGCTAACCCAGGCCTCTGATGAGTCCTACAGGCCCACAGCCCCACCGCCTCCTAGGTGGAGAGTTAGTCCCTGCAGTGCTGCAGCCTTGTAGGGCACTTGGGAGAGATCCAGCAGGGCTCCACACGAGGGCACCGGGAAGGCCCGTGCGCGCTCACTTGCCGATTCTCTGCACCACCCAGTCCTGCTGGCAGAGCGGGCAGCGATTGTTCTGCTTCACCCACAGGGACATGCAGCAGTTGTGGAAGGAATGGTTACACTCTCCCCACACCACTGGAAGAAAGAACAGTTCACATCACATGTTTCAGTTGAAATGACTAAGCTCAAAATTATAGCTTATTTTCTATTATGAATAGCTATGGTTCATAATCCTGAAAAAATGATGGTTAACTGGTCAAAATAGCTTTTTCCCATCTAAAAAACAAACAGGACCTTACATGTATAAGCTGCAGTTAAGAAACGAGATAAGACACCGTGTCTGGGGGGCTTTTCCAGCCCTACTTTAGAATCTGTGGATGACGTGATAACCCTCAGTTCCTACATAGTGTCGCATGCTCTTTTTGAAGTTAGGAGATTAAAGGACTTGAACCTTCTTTAGATCCCAGACCTTCTTAGTCATGTTTGACCTTAGAGATCTTCTAGGCTTTATTTTATTAAAAAAAAAAAAAAATACTGATTTTTTACTTGCCAATGCCTGTTACAGGCTATTATCAGCAGATGACATGCTTCTGAACGCTAACAGCTATGTACCCAGTAAACTTTTTCTAGAAGTTGAGGATTGTGTGAAGTCATCCATATGCAGTGCGGTTCCTTCTGTGACAAACAGAATGAATGTTTCCAAGAGGCTGGCTGCAGAGAAAGCCTCTCGGCTTCAAAAAGTGGCCTCCCCCTCACAATTCCCAAACTAGTATCCCCCCCCCCCAAAAAAATTTATTTGAAAGAGCAAGAGGGGAAGGGAGGGGAGGGGAGGTGAGTGGTAGGACATAAAATCCCTGGAACTGGGGTGCTTGCTTGGCGCAGAAGTTAAGCTGTCACCTGGGAGACCTGCATCCCGTGCTGCAGTGCCTGGGTTACTCCCAGCTCTGTTCTTGATCCAGCTTCCTGCTAATGTGCGTGCTGGAAGGCAGCAGTGATGCTCAAATACTTAGGTCTTTGCCACCCACATGGAGACTGGATTGAGTTCTGCATTCCTGACTTTGGTCTGGCTCAGCCCTAGCTGCTGTGGGAAGTGAACCAGCAAATGGAAGACCTTTCCGCCTTCCAAATAAAATGAGAAAATAAATCAATCTTGGAATTGCTTAAA